>NC_086455.1:133473722-133807722 GCF_028390025.1 Pseudophryne corroboree | reverse complement strand
AGAATATTAAATTAAACTGGCGAGATAGAGATCAGGAAGGTAATTTAGCCAGAGCAGAGATACAGTGGATTTTTAAGATGAAAACTGTAATTCCAGAGGACCTCAATTCTGATTTTTAATTAAAATGGTTTCTATAGTAGTGTCTATTAAGTTTTAACACAGGTGCTATGTATTTGTTTTAAAGAATATGTATTTGTAGTAATTGCATTTCTATTTTCTTGTTAGGATGTATTTTACCTGTTTATATTCAGTTTTTTTGAGAGATGAGCAGGTTCGGTTCTCAGGGAACCCCCCCCCCCCCCCCCCCCCCACCCGGACTTCACGTCACGATCCCGGATCCAAGTCAGGCTCTGGTTTTCCCGCCTGACTTGGAAACCAGAACGAGGCAAAGCGTCATCATCCCGCTGTCGGATTCTCGCAGGGTTTGGATCCCATATAAGGAGCCGCGCGTCCCCGCCATTTTCACTCCGGCATTGGAGAGTGTAGAGAGAGGACGTGTCTCCATCCTCAGTGTCCTCAGTGGTAGTGTCTTGTGCTGTATCTGTCCAGTCACAGTGGTTGTGTCCTCTGCTGCCATATGTCCAGTGCTGCTGTATAAGTCCAGTCCATTGCAGTGGTGCTGTGTTGTCCTGCATCAGTCCAGTGGTGGTGTCCCTGTGCTGCTGTAGATGTCCAGTGATACTGCCATATATGTCCAGTGATACTGTTTTATATGTCCAGCGGTACTGCCGTATAAATCCAGTTATCCTGCCGTATAATTCTAGTGGTACTGGCGTATAAGTCCAGTGATCCTGCCGTATAATTCTAGTGGTACTGGCGTATAAGTCCAGTCCAGTAATACTGCCATATATGTCCAGTGATACTGCCGTATATGTCCATTGATACTGTCGTATATGTCCAGCGGTACTGCCGTATAAATCCAGTGATCCTGCAATATAATTCAAGTGATCCTGCAGTATAATTTCAGTGGTACTGGTGTATAAGTCCATTGATCCTGCCGTACGTATATGTCCATTTATACTGCCGTATGTGTCCAGCAGTACTGCCGTATAAATCCAGTGATCCTGCCGTATAATTCCAGTGATCCTTCCGTATAATTCCAGTAGTACTGCCGTATAAGTCCAGTGATCCTGCCGTATAACTCCAGTGATCCTCCGTATAATTCCAGTGATCCTGTCATATAATTCCGGTGGTACTGGCGTAGAAGTCCAGTCCAGTAATACTGCCGTATATGTCCAGTGATACTGCCGTATATGTCCATTGATACTGCTGCATATGTCCAGCGGTTCTGCTGTATATTTCCAGCAGTACTGCCGTATAAATCCAGTGATCCTGCTGTATAATTCCAGTGGTACTGGCATATAAATCCAGTCCAGTGATCCTTCCGTATATGTCCAGTGGTACTGCCATATAATTCCAGGGTTTTGGGACTATTTTTTAAATCTGCCATCCTGTTTACCACTGCAGTGCCACTCCTAGATGGGCCAGGTGTTTGTGCTGCACACTTGTGTCGCTTAGCTTAGTCATACAGCAACCTCGTTGCAATTCTTTTTCTTCTGTGCATGATGTGCTGTTTGGGGCCTATTTTTTAAATCTGCCATCCTATCTGCCACTGCAGTGCCACTCCTAGATGGGCCAGGTGTATGTGCCGCATACTTGTGTAGCGTATCTTAGTCATACAGCCACCTCGGTGCAACCTTTTGGCCTAAAAACAATATTGTGAGGTGTGAGGTGTTCAGAATAGACTGGAAATGAGTGGAAATGAATGTTATTAAAGTTAATAATACTGTAGGATCAAAATTACCCCCAGATTCTGTGATTTTAGCCGATTTTATATTTTTTTCAAAAATCATCCAGATCCAAAACAGAAACACAAAAGGGTGGTTTTGGTAAAACCAATCCAAAACCAAAACACGAGCAGGGAATTAGAACCAAAACACAAAACACGAAAAATGCCCGCCGCACATTTCTAGTTTTTTTTTTACATATGAATTTTCGCTATTTATCTTTATTTTAGTGTAAGGTTGTAAAGAACAGTATAGTGCACTTTACCATTATTTAAATAAGAAATCTGGATAAAATGGCTGCCGCATGTATGCGTTCCAATTCAGTGGAATGCATGAGTGCTAGACCGGGAACTTCCAGTAGGCTGGTAGACTGACTTGTCTGTGGGGCCTGTTTTGTGTGTTGTCATATGGCCCAACCCCCTACATGAACGGAAACCACCGCACTCAGTGCGCTGCATTGTCCCTATTCATTCTGCCACTTCTAAAAAAAATTGACAGGGACACTTTTAGTTCCCAATCTGCCCCTGCTCTCATACACAACTGCAGCAAAAGATGCATAGAAGGGTGCAACTGCGTACAATCAGGTCCTATGAGGAGAGATCACCTCAACAGACCACACCCCCATTAGGGCTGCTTCCATAAATTTCTCGGGCTGGTTTTGCATCCCAATCTGCCACTGAGAACACATACATCTTTTATTCATTAAAATAAATTGTAATTTACTTTATATGGAAATTGCTGAGAAATAATTGTTATTGAAGCTCCGGCGACATTCCAAAGATACCTTGATGAGAAAGATTTACTGGTATATTGTGTGAGTACAGTCAGGGGCGTAGGAAGGGCGGTTCCACTGGAGCACAAGCTCCAGGCGCTGAAACCGCCAGATGGCGCCCCCGGGTCCTGGAGCTGCAGGAAGGGTAAGCAGCAGAGCGGCGGGTCCCATGAATCAGGGCCAGCCTGCCTCTCACCAATTAGCTCTTTATCTCCAGTGCGCGAGGGGTGGGGGTGAGGAAGGTGGTAAGAGACAGTGCAGCGGCAGCACCATGTTGAGCAGCGTGCACCGTGCAGAGATGAGGGAGCGTGCTGTGGGCAGAGCGGGAGCTGATAGAAGCGCCGACCAGTACTTAGCAGCCAGCGGCCACAACTATGTCAAAGGTGTGTCCCCTTTACTGAGCTTCTACATGTAGCTCAACCTCATTATGAATACTACTTTGCCCCAGCTTCTCACTATAGCTGTCTCTGCCCTCCCCCATGCTCCAGTATGTTTCAGCATGTACACCTTCCTCCCTCCCAAGCTACAATGTGTGTTTATGTGTGCCCTCTTATACTGTTGAAGAAGCTCCAGTGTAACCCACCAAAGCTACAGCATGTGTGTGCCCTCTAGTACTGTCCCATGCCCCAGTGTAACCCCCCCCCCCAAATCTACAGTGTGTGTGTGTACCCTCATGTATTGTCCCAGGCCCCGGTGTGTCGCTCCCCCCCCATCTTGAAGCTACAGTGTTTGTGTGCCCACATGTATTGTTCAAGGCCCCAGTGTGTGCAGTATGTAACCATGTCCATCCCCCACACACAAACACACACACACACACACACACACACACACACTCACTCACACACAAGCTAAAGTGTGTCCCCCATCTTGCACTGTCCCAGGCCCACATTCCTGGCATCTTTTTTTTTTTATCAGACCGCAGTTAATAATCAGTTTCATAAGAGCCGGTGGGCGATAGGACCTGCTGCTACTCTAATAGCCATGCAGACCGGACATTCACTAACTTGGGAAGCAGGGGCCGCCAGCAACTAACGTTGTGCAGACAATGCTGGGTGGCCGCTACTGAGTCCCGGATACTTTAGTGACGTCCTGCTCCCAGCTCCTTCACTAACCTCCACAGCAGATTCCCCCAACTCCACCAGTGATGCAGAGTTTGAAGCTGTGATGGCAGACACCAGGGTGAATACAGCATATGGGTTGATAGGGAGGCAGTGACAGGGCACTGCCCCAATTACTGTGTGGCGGTGTATATGGCGTTACCTGGCGTAATGTGTATATGGGGCTACCTGGCATAATGTGTGGGCTGAGGATGGTGAAGGGGGCTGTGGCTGATGAAAGTGATGGGGATGTGTTTATGTTAGTGATGAGTGGGTTCGGTTCCTCGGAATCCGAACCCCCCGAACTTCAACCATTTTACACGGTTCCGAGGCGGACTCAAATCTTCCCGCCTTGCTCGGTTAACCCGAGCGTGCCCGAACGTCATCATCCCGCTGTCGGATTCTCGCGAGATTTGTATTCTATATAAGGAGCCGCGCGTCGCCGCCATTTTCACTCGTGCATTGGAGATGATAGGGAGAGGACGTGTGCAGCGTTCTCTCAGTTGTGTTCAGTGTGTTGCAAATATCTGTGCTCAGTGTGCTGCAAATATCTGTGCTCAGTGTGCTTGCAAATATCTGTGCTCAGTGTGCTGAAATTATCTACGTTCTCTGCCTGAAAAACGCTCCATATCTGTGCTCAGTGTGCTGCAAATATCTGTGCTCAGTGTGCTTTATTGTGGGGACTGGGGACCACCAGTATTATATAGTAAGAGGACAGTGCAGAATTTTGCTGACCAGTGACCACCAGTATTATACGTTCTCTGCCTGAAAAACGCTCCATATCTGTGCTGCATTGTAGTATATAGTAGGAGGACAGTGCAGAATTTTGCTGACCAGTGACCACCAGTATTATATCAGTACGGTACAGTAGTCCACTGCTCTACCTACCTCTGTGTCGTCAAGTATACTTTCCATCCATACCTGTGGTGCATTTTAGTTGTTGTGAGCAGTATATATAGTAGGAGGACAGTGCATAATTTTGCTGACCACCAGTATATAATATATAGCAGCACAGTACAGTAGTCCACTGCTCTACCTACCTCTGTGTCGTCAAGTATACTATTGTCGAAGTCAAAAATATTACATAAAAAGAACATACAAACTACACACATATAAGTCGCTATACTTGCAAATACGCGCAGCGAGCACAGCAATATATGGTAACACACGCATTTACATGGACATGCCACAGAGATGGATTCGACACTTATTTCATGCAGTACATAATTGTGGTTGTATCAAGCGCCAGACATCATGGTGATTTAGAATTGTATATGATGGAGTGGTGTCATGTATGTGTATTATTTGAACGAAACAAGATAGACCGGTCATGTTTACTATTGAAACGACCAGATTAATGTGTGGATTCATTTGATACTTGTTATTAAGTTGTAGGACATTGCAACACGGAATTATGATTAAATGTATAAAAGCTAAAATCACTTTTATTAGAACAATAGATATTCCAAACAGGTAATGAACAGGAAACTCAAGCCAGCATATACAAAGGGACTGGTGACTCATCGTGAATCCCTCCCCCAAAAACTAGATAACACTTATTGATCACACAGGAGCTCAGTGGCTTTTTGGTCTCAGAGGATGATGGACTTGCTGCCAGATCAGTTCCTGTATTTATTTACAAAGAGAGAGAGACTTAAGATGCATTGGAGGGAATGGTAATTGTATCGCTGGCCTGTAACTGAAACTGTATGTAATGGCATGTAACTGTATGTAACTGTATGTATTAGCTGCTTACTGTGTGAGTTGTAATCATGTAACTACAGGTATACTATACTTTGTAATATATGTTGAATCCATATCCTTTTAATAACAAATATATACATCAATGAGCTTTGGAACTCAGATAATGTGTGGGTGCATTGTTTTCTCTTATGGGATGTAGTGTTATGCGATGTATAGCGCACATTAATGGGATATGGTAATAAGATGTGCAGGCGTTTACAATATATATTAAAGCGGGCATTTTAAATATTTGTGAGAAAGCAATTTGGCATTCTTAGATGGGTGCTCGTCCGGGATATCACGTTCTTAATGATGCACTGTACATTATAAGCGCGATGCTGTGGTCAATCAGCTTGTGATGGACGCATCCTAAAGCTGAGAAAATCATATCCGTGTGTATTGTTGTGTTATTAGTAAGACGCTGATATGAAATTCAAGGGACAATGCGTTTCTCATAATATTTAAGATGCTAAAATTTATTTTTATTGTTGCAAAACAAGGTTCAAATAAGTCATATTGTGTTTGATTCAAATTGGATTGTTTATCTGTTTAAGTAGGTTTAACAGTATATTTAAAAGTTGCTGCATAGCCTTGATATACTTTTTTTTTAACTCAGGCCTAAAATAACTTTTGGTGCTTGTATGATGTGTGATTTCTTTGTGACAAAGGAAGGCGCATGGTCTGTCCTCCATTTTGGACTAACCACATGGCCTGTCCATCATTTTTTGTAACCCGCATGGATGTGGAAGGGGGAGGAGCAGCGGCCATTTTGGGAAGGTAATTTTCTAAATGGCTTATTTTCAGTCTGCTCAGAATAATCAGCTTTCCTTGGTCACATCAAACACCATTTATGAGTTACCAATGCATTTATTTAACCCATGCCATAGTCAATTACAAATAGTTTCAGTTGGGCCTAGTGAGAGTTAATGGATGAATACTTGATGTAAGAATTACACAAAGATATAAACAAAGTTTTTTTCTTTTTCCTCCAGGATTTAGTTAAATCTGCTTGCTAGTTTAGGATAGCCATTGAAATGTTAATTAACCTGTGTAACTGCTTTTTCTTAGCAGTGAAAACCACTTTTACAGGCATGCAAAAGCACATAGCTTTGATATGCAAATTATAAGCACTGAATGGGTAAGGTTTCTCATAGGAGACCAGTGAATGGTATATTATATATAATATTATTAGAACTATGTGTGTGTTTATATCAGTGTATGTTCTGCAAGATAGCTATCCAATCTGAATCATATCATTTAAATTATTGATTATTGCTAGATTCATTATAGATCTGTGTGAAACCAGATACATTTGTTGCTATATAGTTAAAACTAAAATAAATGTTTAAGGAAGTAAGTGTAAAGCACAAACGCAGTCTGGCCTGGTTGTAAAGGTTTATACAGAAAGAAACTGTGTGTTGTGTTAAGTGAGCGATTATAGTTTTTATTGCTAACATTTATCGAAGTTGTGTGAGTTGTTTTATTGCGTACGCACATTGGTACACGTGATATGGAACGTGAGGACAGCGTACAAAAACATGCACGTGGCGCAAGGCCGCACACGTGGCATAGAGGTACGCACGGTTGCGTAATTATGCAAGCTTGCGTAGGGTTGTGTGCGTATAATAAAACCACACGATAGTTCGTTTAGTTTAAAGGTGGGACAGTAGCCATGATACAATAGCACATGACTATCAGATTTCAAAAGCAGATTAGTATAAAAAAAATTTAGTTTAAAAACTGTATTGCCTCTGGGGTAAGGCTGCCTATCTGAATGAATTAAAATTTTCTGTACAGAAAAAACCAAAGTGTATTTGAGTGAGCGAACGTAGGAGTGAGTGGATATTCGAACCCATGGAATTCGGGATCCCGTCGTGTGGTACACCGAGTGAGTGGAGGCTTGGTGGCGTGAGGCGGCTGACTCACGTTAGTATAAGGTTTAATACATAAGTCGTGAGGAGACTTACACAGGAGCATGGTAGGGAATTGTGAATTGTGTTGTGACCCATATAGTTTTTGATACGCTCCGGCTGAGGTTTCGCAGCTTGTGATTCGATTCCAGTGGTCGTACGGCAGATAAGTAACAAGTACCTATATGCTGTGCGATTGGACCGCGCGTTTGTGGGTGCGATATATAGCGCAACGTGATATCCTTTTTACGAGCTTTTGCGTAAAATTGCGGTATCATTAGCGCTGTATAGAGCATACGCAAGCGTGATTTGTGTATAATAAAGCGCATAGGGAGTTTTCGCTGGTCTCTCTCAGGAAAATCTCCAACGACAGATACTTTACTGGAAAGGGTAAGTTATTCCTAAAAACTTCCAGTAAATATAGGTCAATAGGGGCCCTAAGTTGGGTACATTGCCTTCGCTATCGACAGTGTATGGTAGTACTGGCCAACGTGGGTGGTGAGCGGGTGAACAGCGCTCTGAGAACTTTCACCGTCACCTTATATTGAGTATTTTGGTGTTTGTGGGAAAAGGCCCACAATTATGGGAGCCAGTTGCTCAAGTAAGGGACGTTTAAACAGGGTTCAGGTTGAAGAGCCGCGGACCAGGGGGTCAGCGAAGTTTAAAGGAAAAAGTATTATGTGTGGGAAATATGGTCCACACGCTGAAGACTTTTTGTCTGAATGGAAACATATGACTGACAAAGATAGGGTACCATTCCCTAAGGTGAGCAGCTTTGAACCAGAGGTATTGCAGAACTTAAGGATAAGAATATGTCTTCTTAAATCCCAAAAACAAAGAGTCAGACATACAAATTGTTTAAACCTGTGGCAGCAAGAGGGGTTGGTGAGTTTGATCCTAAGGTATTGCAGGTGGTATGTCTAACCAAAGTCATATAAGACAAGAATGGAAATATAAGAACTGTTTGAACTTGTAGCAACAAGCAACAAATAAGTAGGAAGAAAAAAAAAAGAGAATGCAAGTACACCGCCATATGTATATGTGGAAGCAGTTACGGCCAGCATACAAACTATAGAAAATATGAAAAATATGAAAATTATGACTGTAACCTATATATGTACTAATGAATGTTGAAGTATTATTTAGGAGGAGAAGGTGACCTGATTGTTTTCAGCCATTTCTCATGTACCCAGAGGAGTATCCAACTGGTAAAAGAAGAGCAGTAGCCTGTGGGGGAAGTGGCTGAGACCAGTGGAACAGGTAATCATGGTATGGCCATGATTAAGACCCTTTTAGGGTGGAAACGCGTTGGCGGCTAAAGGAGGATCTGGTCATTACAATTTCATAAGTGGGACTAACAGCGGGAGGATCAGCGCTAAGTTTTAGAAATTGAAGGAGAAAAGACCGGCAGACGACCAAGCGGTGAGATTGAACCCCATGTGCACACACCTGGCTGTAAATCCAAGGTGGAGGGATATAATCATTTTCTGCAAGTAGTGTCCGGGAGGTCAGTTTTATTGGAAGTGTGGAACACGATGATCTCTATCAGACACCGTATGATAGAGTGGCGTCCAGAGAGTCCGGTGAGATTATTCCTATCATAACATTTGAAATTTGCGCTGAGGTGCCAAAACGCTGTGAACCCCAAAATTTACTGAAAGAACTTTTTAATTTAAGAAGATTTTATGAATAAATGAACTGTGCTTTACGTTTTAACCCTTTGTTGGCTGGATTGCATATCTAGAACTAGAGTGCAAAGTAGTATCTGCGGAGTAAAAACAGCGCTGAGATTTTTTAAAGGATTTCATTCTTTGACTATAAGGTAAGTATGGTATCATTTGTGTACATATATAGTAAAACCCAAAAATAAAACAAAAAAAAATCAAGAAAGTAACGTCAGAAATGGAGAAAAAAAACCTGTCCGCACATTAGTATTTGCCAGTAGGAAAGCGGACAGAGACAAGGTAATTCCAGGGTATTTCTTTCAGTTACCATATAAGAAGTATTCATTCCTAGTAATGCCCCTAGTAAAGATGAGCTTGGAAATGTTTGCTGGACCATGTACAGATCCTTAGTACGGGATGAGAAGGATTGAATGAAATACTTCGCATGACCTAGAAGCTTGTTAAACTTTTTTTTTTTGTCTCTTGCAGAAATAGAAAACTCTCCATCTGGATAAGATCACTGGTAAACACTAATTCAGCAAATGGGAGGTGGCTGTCTCTGTGCAAATGGACGGGCTCAATAAGGCATTGAGTGTCAGGGTGCAGACTTCTTTGCAAAATTGGAAAGGGGTCACAGTAGCTAATCTTAGATAGTGTGCTATTGAACATCACAAAAATAGTGCTAGGCGCAGAGAACAACAGGTGGAGAGGTTGAGGACGGTAAGTATACTGGCACATACAGGAAAGACCCATCAGTCCAAACCCCAGATCCCAAATGGTCAATAATATGTTACACTTGTAGGAAGGAAGGGAATTTTGCCAGAGATTGTAGGAGTAGTAGGACACATAGTCAATATAGATCCCCTAGACAGAAAACACAAGCCACATTATTAAACACATAGACGGGACCAAGGGACATATAGTAAGGAATCACGAGCCGTATAGAAAACACAGATTCGGCTAATGGGAAGAACAAAATAAATGCAACATTACCCTTTGACAAAACTTGAAGACTACTGTCGCATTCTACTGTTCTAGATGCATGTCCATCACAGGTAGAGGAAATTATCTCACAGATACCGGGTTCCCTATAAACTTAGGATGGACAGGACACTGGATTGATGGGTGGGATAGTCCCAATAGAGATAAAACACACAGAATTTTTTTTAAGGGGTTTAGACCAAGTAGAGAATCACTTCCCCGTAGTGCCCAATCCAGTTGTCAAATTTTTATAAAATCTTCTTCACTTCTACAAACTCATCTGTCACCAACCTCTATTCTGTTTCTCTACAGTTTTCCTCTTCATCTTTTGTGTTCACACAGGGTGGTACAATACATGGACCCAAGTACAGTTCAAACTCCACATGCCTAGGTCCTTCAGAGTTCTGCCCAAACCCAGGATATCTCAACAGCACGATGACACCAGTATTACTGCAGTGTGCCTTGTCATGCACAAAGGGTGGAGAATGGGAATACTGGTGAAAGGGAAATTTTGTATAGACACAGATATGCCTGTTGGTGAATGGCAAACCTGACATTTTCTTTTTCATTTTCTTCTTCTTTCTCTCCTCTAGAGATTTCTTTTTTCTTTTTTTTTGAGTTATGCTCATGGTACTCTACATTGCAAACACGCGATAGTTAAATTAAGATACAAAAATTTGTGTTCCCTGCAGGAAGAGGCAGTCTGGAGGACAAAGGGGTATGGCCAGGAGTCCTCAGGACTGTGGGCAGGTGGACACGGTAAACCAGTAGCCCCCAGAGCATACCTTCCAAGTCTAGCTGAGGTGGCACACGGTCTGACTCATCTAGGCAAAGAGGGTAGGTGCAGGCTGATGAGAGCTTACTGGTGTGCGCCAGGATTCTATTCTCATGCAGGTAAGAGAGCAATGACCTGTCTTGCTTGAGGAAGAATATTGGTAAAGCAATACCAACAGAGCCATCCCATATCCCTCCTGCAAACGGATCTTTTCAGGAAATACAAATCGACTTCGTACAGTTAACACCCTTTAGGAATTATTGTTATGTATTGGTGTGCACTGATGTTTTCTCAACTGGGTAGAGGCATTTCCTGCCGCCACGGATGCTGCTGTGTTTACTACAAAGAAAAATTGCGCAGAAATTTGTGTGTAGATAATGGTACCCCTATAAGTAGGAGCAAAGATTGAAATTGTACTATTGTGATCATAGATACTGCCACTAGTATTATGTAGCTTCGGAACCACTCCCAGCTCTTCACTTAACGAATCACCCTCTTCGAAATTTGTTTTTGTTTTGGTATTTGTGTTTTTTGGTTGTTTTTGGAAGACAACCTCATGTCATGATTGATCCGCACAATGATCAGAAATACACCAATGAGGTGACAGTACAGTACCTTGTTGAGATGAGCCAGCATTTGAGAACTTGACAAAAGAACTTGAAACTGTTGATTGCTGGTATGCCAAATGCTAACTGTCTTGATTGTGAACCAAGAGACTGTGTGATTGTTCTTACGCTCAGGTTGCCTAATAGACAGGTTGGTAGGACCATACCAAGTTTTGTTAACAGCACTAAAGGTCGCCGAAAGAGAGATTTGGGTCCACTCGTCCCACTGCAAGAAGGTTGATGACCCGGAGAGAACTCGTGACAAAGTAGTTTATTGCTCACATTCATCGAGTTTGTGTGTTCCAAGTGAACTGTGTGTTCTAAGAGCAAGGTGGAGAGCAAAGTGAACTGTGTGTTCCAAGTGAACTGTGTTTTCAAAGAGCAAGGCAAAGAGAACCTAGTATCACTAGAGACTCTGTTCTGTGAAGACTGAGAGGCGGCACTGTTGAACACTACCTGAGCGTACTAAAGGATTGCAGAAAGACCAGTCATTGTAATTGATTTGTTATGAGCAAGAGTTGTTTTGTTCTATTTCTCTTTTCTCTCTTTCCCGCTGACAAACATTTTCTTTCAGGATATTCTATTTTTGCGAGGTTTTTTTATGAGGAGTCGAGTGTGGGACTGGAACTGGTTCTGGAGGAAGGAGTGATTTCCTTATAGGATCCCAGGATTAGCCGATCAGTTTGTTAAAATCAGAGAAAAATCAAAGGTCTAGTAGTTATGGAGTTCAGAGGTAATCAGGAACAATCAGACAATGTCTATTCACACATTGCAGATAAAGAGCTCATTAATATATGTGGAAGAAAGGTTTATGAGTGGCTCTCCCCGAACTCCGAAGGTTTATGTTATTTAGGGAGGACACTACTTATAACCCTTGTTCAATGATTAAACAGACCTAGCATACGTTCCAGAAATGGAAACAATGTTCAGAAAATGATAGGAATATGTAGATCATGAAAATTTTATATGTCACTGTCACGATTTGTTTGTGTCTTCTTCATCTACCCAGCAGAACCTCAATTGAATCCAAACATCAGTGTACAAAGACATAGGTACATGTATGTGTGAAAATGTTCGTCACAAATCAGACATTATAGGCCAAAGCACTGTCCCAGCATACTCTATAGGTTGAATGTTGTCCCACACCCAACCAGTGGTCCCGTGACTGCCGAGTGCATATAGAGGATGTCTCGTCCTCCTCCCTGTCTTCCCCAAATATAGTCAAGTGTCTGATTTGCGAAATGCATACATACTTGTGTCTAGGTCACCGATTATGGTATGAAATATTTTTTCTTATGTTAATAATTGATGGCAGTTATTGTTCACTGCCAAAGGGTGGACTGTCGAAGTCAAAATTTTACATAAAAAGAACATACAAACAACACACATATAAGTCGCTATACTTGCAAATACGCGCAGCGAGCACAGCAATATATGGTAACACACGCATTTACATGGACATGCCACAGAGATGGATTCGACACTTATTTCATGCAGTACATAATTGTGGTGGTATCAAGCGCCAGACATCATGATGATTTAGAATTGTATATGATGGAGTGGTGTCATGTATGTGTATTATTTGAACGAAACAAGATAGACCGGTCATGTTTACTATTGAAACGACCAGATTATTGTGTGGATTCATTTGATACTTGTTATTAATTTGTAGGACATTGCAACACGGAATTATGATTAAATGTATAAAAGCTAAAATCACTTTTATTAGAACAATAGATATTCCAAACAGGTAATGAACAGGAAACTCAGGCCAGCCCTTTGGATGTTTTCAAGGCTGAACCTGATTAGCATATACAAAGGGACTGGTGACTCATCGTGAATCCCTCCCCCAAAAACTAGATAACACTTATTGATCACACAGGAGCTCAGTGGCTTTTTGGTCTCAGAGGATGATGGACTTGCTGCCAGATCAGTTCCTGTATTTATTTACAAAGAGAGAGAGACATAAGATGCATTGGAGGGAATGGTAATTGTATCGCTGGCCTGTAACTGAAACTGTATGTAATGGCATGTAACTGTATGTAACTATATGTATTAGCTGCTTACTGTGTGAGTTGTAATCATGTAACTATAGGTATACTGTACTTTGTAATATATATTAAATCCATATCCTTTTAATAACAAATATATACATTAATGAGCTTTGGAACTCAGATAATGTGTGGGTGTATTGTTTTCTCTTATGGGATGCAGTGTTTTGCGATGTATAGCGCACATTCATGGGATATGGTAATAAGATGTGCAGGCGTTTACAATATATATTAGAGCAGGCATTTTAAATATTTGTGAGAAAGCAATTTGGCATTCTTACTATCCATCCATACCTGTGGTGCATTTTAGTTGTTGTGCGCAGTATATATAGCGCAGTATATATAGTAGGAGGACAGTGCAGAATTTTGCTGACCACCAGTATATAATATATAGCAGTATGGTACAGTAGTCCACTGCTCTACCTCTGTGTCGTCAAGTATACTACAAAAGTTCAGTAAAATGACCCAAAAATCAAAATTAAAAGCGTCTGAGGAGAAGCGTAAACTTGCCAATATGCCATTTACGACACAGAGTGGCAAGGAACGGCTGAGGCCCTGGCCTATGTTCATGGCTAGTGGTTCAGATTCACATGAGGATGGAAGCACTCATCCTCTCGCTAGAAAACTGCAGTGCCACTCCTAGATGGGCCAGGTGTTTGTGTCGGCCACTTGGGTCGCTTAGCTTAGTCACACAGCTACCTCATTGCACCTCTTTTTTTCTTTGCATCATGTGCTGTTTGGGGACTATTTTTTAAATCTGCCATCCTGTCTGACACTGCAGTGCCACTCCTAGATGGGCCAGGTGTTTGTGTCGGCCACTTGGGTCGCTTAGCTTAGTCACACAGCTAACTCATTGCACCTCTTTTTTTCTTTGCATCCTGTGCTGTTTGGGGACTATTTTTTAAATCTGCCATCCTGTCTGACACTGCAGTGCCACTCCTAGATGGGCCAGGTATTTGTGTCGGCCACTTGGGTCGCTTAGCTTAGTCACACAGCTACCTCATTGCACCTCTTTTTTCTTTGCATCATGTGCTGTTTGGGGACTATTTTTTTGAAGTGCCATCCTGTCTGACACTGCAGTGCCACTCCTAGATGGGCCAGGTGTTTGTGCCGGCCACTTGGGTCGCTTAGCTTCGCCATCCAGCAACCTCGGTGCAAATTGTAGGACTAAAAATAATATTGTGAGGTGTGAGGTGTTCAGAATAGACTGCAAATGAGTGGAAATTATGGTTATTGAGGTTAATAATACTATGGGATGAAAATGACCCCCAAATTCTATGATTTAATCTGTTTGGCTACAAAGCATCATCACTGTAATGCGTTGCATCACAACTATGATGCTCCCTGTATTGAAATAAGTTATTCCTTTTCTTTCTTTCTTTTCTCTTTTTTTAATTACATTTTATTTTATTTATTTTTTATTTATTTTATTATATTTTTATTTTTTTATTTAGTGTATGTGTGGGGGAGGGGCGCCAAATTGCTGCCTTGCCCCGGGTGTGCCACCATATATGTAACATAGTACCCCTGCAATCACAGCCCCGTCCATAATTAATTCTTATTACTACAAGAAAACTCTTAGCCCTCTTGTAAATTAATTTGTAGTTTTCCATGTGCTATCGATGTGTCATGTATTCTCTCCATTGCTTCTGGAAAATCTGACAATTTGAGAACGTAGCGCTCACAACTGAAATGCACATAAATAATCTGATGAGTTTTCCTATGATTTCACAATGTGATCAAATAAATGAGAAAACCGCAATTGCATGACTCGAATATAAGCATACAACACACAGGATTGTAAATTGCTGCAGACGTCCTTCCCATGGCATCAAACAGCCATAAATCTATTTCAGAGGTACCTCCCTCAGCAGTAAATTATCTGTATAAGCAGCACTGCTTTTATTAGCTTTAATCACAAACGCTCTTTCCACACAATATACAGATTATAATTATATACAGTATGTGATGAAATCTACTTGTATGCTCACTGTACTGATTGCTTCCCAAATATAACGCATAGGCAATTTAATAGTAATAAGAATAAAAGTCACACCTTTCCCTGCATCAAACCACACGGAGAAACCTTTCTTGTTAGTTTGTTTACAATCCATCCACACCTCGCATTTGTCTCCTGCCTTATATGGGTAGTGCTAATGATACACATAGGGAACCTTATACAAACTTTCTCTAATTTGAGCTGAGGATAAAATTACAAAAATGTACTGTTCTACATGTGCACTGTACTCGAGAAAATAAAAGGATTTTATTCTATGAGAGAACTGTTTTTTAGTGTTTTATCACCTTACAGTTCAATCCAATCAGTCAATCATAATACTTATGGCTATTCAGCACTTGGGCCAAATAGCCAGGTCCTTTGTCAGGTCAACCCACATCTTCATACACACAACTTAGTCATTGTCTAACCACATTATTCAAAAGTACTAATCGAATGGCAGTGGGCGAGTGGTTTGCATTGGTATCTGACAGAACTGGTGCCATGTGTTCTTTTCCACCTGGCGCAATTTCTTTATTGAGTTTGTTTGTTCTCCCTTTGTATGTGAGCATTTTACTTGCTAGCTCTGGTTTCCTCCCATAGTTATAAAACATATTGGAAGGGAAATGGGCTACTGACAAAAATAGACCCTACTGTGTTTGTGGGGTGTGGTATGCGTGAGCGGCGGTCAGCATACCGACACCGGGATCCCGGCAGTGGAATCCCGGCGGGGAGTGGCGAGTGCAGCCTACAGTCGCCACGGGTTCTGTTCCTACTCTATGGGTGTCGTGGACACCCACGAGTGGGAATACTCCCTGTTGGTCGGCATGCCGACCATCGGGATTGTGAGGTGGCGGGATGTAGGGGGAGGTTATGGTCGGTTTCCTGACCGCCGGTCACATAACTACATCTCGTGTTTGTGTTGTAGATGTGTATCAACAAAATCAGGACGACACTTGCAGCATCAGTGTAATACAGGTCTTTGCTCAACATGTGCAAAACACCAAGTGGAAGTAACAGGAGACAAACAGGAAGTGAGTCACCTCGGCATGACATCATCTCCCATGATGCACAGCATGCATTTACATCCCCCCTTTCAAACTGGAAGGATGCAGAACAAAGATGAAACAAATGCAACAATGTGACAATGTTAGGCGGGCACAAAAGAAAAGACATTATACAATAAAGTCTTGGAACTTTGGGTTGGGTTTGGACACACGTCCCGATCTGGTAATGGTACACTGGGAACCTATAGGCATGTACGCTGTGACACCAGAGGGCTCTATTACTTCAGAAGTGGTCTCTGAGGAAGGACTGTCCATGCAACGCGAATCATCACTGACATTGGTTGCAGCTGTGGTAGAAATGGATGAGTCAGGCTGTGTAGAGATTTCTTCAGTTACACTTAACAGATGGCGGCAGTTGCATTCATAGAGAGCATTATCAGACTGTACCACATAGCTATTTGGACGACCTGCAGGATGATAAACCACTGCCATTCTGTCAAATCCTTGCTCGGTTTGCATGCGAACAGGCTGGCCTGAAGACAGTGGTGGCAGGCGGTATGCTGATCTGTCATAAGAAGCTTTGGCAGCCATTCTGCGCTTGCTGATGTTCACTCGTACCTGTGGCTCTACTCTGGGTTGCAGGAGCTGCTTTGCCATTGGGATGCCTGTGCGGGTGCGCCGTGCTAATAGGCACTGTGCAGGGGATGGAAGTCCATCTCGGGGCGTGTTTCTCAAGTTTAACAGTGCCAAGTATATGTCCGATCCATCTCGTGCACACTTCTCCATTAGGTGCTTTGCAGAGCGGACTGCACGCTCTGCCAATCCATTTGACTGTGGGTAGTGTGAACTATTAGTGATATGCTGGAAGTCCCATGTATTCGCAAAGTCCTTGAATGCTCTACTCTTGAATTGCATGGCATTATCAGTGATTAGCTGCTGTGGGGTGCCATGTGCTGCAAAGTGTCTCTTCAGCTTTGCAATGACCATGTGACTTGTGGTGCTGGGCAAGTAGTTTATCTCGAACCACCCTGAATAGAAGTCAACTAGTACCAGGTACTCCTTCCCCCTCCATACGAATAGATCAGCCGCAAGAATGGACTACGGATGATCAGGAATGTCATGGAGCAGCATGGGCTCCTGTGGCAGGTGTGGTCGCAAGGCATTGCAGGGTGCACAAAACGAGACAGCACGGTCAATGTCACCGTTCATGGAGGGCCAGAACATGGTTTCACGCGCCCTACACTTGGTAGCCTCCAGGCCGGGATGGCCCTGATTCATCTGCTGGGTGTAGAACGTCTGAAGGGCCGCCGGAATCACAAAGCGATGATCCCGCAGGATAACACCATCAGACACAGCTCCTCTCTCATACAGTAGAAGGAGCGAAGGCAGTGCGGCAGTTACTTGGAAGAGGATGGCCAGCCGTTGAGAAATACAGCAGAGAGACGCTGGCAAAGATCATCCGCAAATGTAGCAGCACGCAGTTCTTCCAGCCGCTTGGTAGGGAGCACCTCCATCCACAGCCATGACCTCATAGTCATCCTCAGCATCATTCATGTCAGTAGTCGAAAGGAAGGCTCGAGACAGAGCATCAGCAACGTACATTTCTTTGCCTCGCTTATATATGACATCCAGGTTGTACCACTGCAGCTTGAGCATCATACCGTGAATACGGGAAGAAACAGAGTGGATGGGCTTCTTCAGTATGGTGATGAGAGGCTGATGGTCGGTTTCCACCATGACAGGACGGCCATAGATGAAGTCATGGAAACGGTTGCAGGCGAACACCAGTGCCAACAGTTCTTTCTCAATTTGTGCATACCTTGTTTCAGTGTCAGTGAGAGCCCTGGAAGCAAAAGCCACCGGTCTGCGGTGTTGGAAGCACACAACCCCTAGACCACGCTGTGAAGCATCGGCAGAGAGGACTACCAGATCATGCACGTTGAAGTATTGCAGGACCGGTGGACTTGTCAGCATTGGCTTCAATCGATCAACAGCAGCAGTGTGTGCATCCAGCCAGCACCATTCTGAGTCCTGGTGGAGTAGCTGCCGCAAAGGTGCCGTGGTTTCACTGTATTGCAGAACAAATTTAGACAGGAAGTTGGTCATCCCCAGGAAGCGTTGCAGTGCCTGAAGCGGCATTTGCTGGATGGCAGTGATTTTATTCGGATCTGAATTTGACGCCTTGACTAGTGAGCATGTGGCCCACGTACACCACTTCTGTAACTCTAAACTTGCATTTGGCTGGGTTGAGCTTGAGGTTCAAAGCACGGGCCCGTTCAAGTACCTGGTGCAGTCGCTGGTCGTGTTCTTCCTTGGCGCTGCCCCACACCAGGATGTCATCGACGATGATTTCACAGGGATAGCCTACAAACAGTTGCTCCATGCAACACTGGAAGACCTCACTGCCCGTAGTACCAACTAGTACCAGGTACTCCTTCCCCCTCCATACGAATAGATCAGCCGCAAGAATGGACTACGGATGATCAGGAATGTCATGGAGCAGCATGGGCTCCTGTGGCAGGTGTGGTCGCAAGGCATTGCAGGGTGCACAAAACGAGACAGCACGGTCAATGTCACCGTTCATGGAGGGCCAGAACATGGTTTCACGCGCCCTACGCTTGGTAGCCTCCAGGCCGGGATGGCCCTGATTCATCTGCTGGGTGTAGAACGTCTGAAGGGCCGCCGGAATCACAAAGCGATGATCCCGCAGGATAACACCATCAGACACAGCTCCTCTCTCATACAGTAGAAGGAGCGAAGGCAGTGCGGCAGTTACTTGGAAGAGGATGGCCAGCCGTTGAGAAATACAGCAGAGAGACGCTGGCAAAGATCATCCGCAAATGTAGCAGCACGCAGTTCTTCCAGCCGCTTGGTAGGGAGCACCTCCATCCACAGCCATGACCTCATAGTCATCCTCAGCATCATTCATGTCAGTAGTCGAAAGGAAGGCTCGAGACAGAGCATCAGCAACGTACATTTCTTTGCCTCGCTTATATATGACATCCAGGTTGTACCACTGCAGCTTGAGCATCATACCGTGAATACGGGAAGAAACAGAGTGGATGGGCTTCTTCAGTATGGTGATGAGAGGCTGATGGTCGGTTTCCACCATGACAGGACGGCCATAGATGAAGTCATGGAAACGGTTGCAGGCGAACACCAGTGCCAACAGTTCTTTCTCAATTTGTGCATACCTTGTTTCAGTGTCAGTGAGAGCCCTGGAAGCAAAAGCCACCGGTCTGCGGTGTTGGAAGCACACAACCCCTAGACCACGCTGTGAAGCATCGGCAGAGAGGACTACCAGATCATGCACGTTGAAGTATTGCAGGACCGGTGGACTTGTCAGCATTGGCTTCAATCGATCAACAGCAGCAGTGTGTGCATCCAGCCAGCACCATTCTGAGTCCTGGTGGAGTAGCTGCCGCAAAGGTGCCGTGGTTTCACTGTATTGCAGAACAAATTTAGACAGGAAGTTGGTCATCCCCAGGAAGCGTTGCAGTGCCTGAAGCGGCATTTGCTGGATGGCAGTGATTTTATTCGGATCTGAATTTGACGCCTTGACTAGTGAGCATGTGGCCCACGTACACCACTTCTGTAACTCTAAACTTGCATTTGGCTGGGTTGAGCTTGAGGTTCAAAGCACGGGCCCGTTCAAGTACCTGGTGCAGTCGCTGGTCGTGTTCTTCCTTGGCGCTGCCCCACACCAGGATGTCATCGACGATGATTTCACAGGGATAGCCTACAAACAGTTGCTCCATGCAACACTGGAAGACCTCACTGCCCGTAGTGATTCCATAGGGCATGCGAAGGAAGACATACTGCCCTATCGGGGTCATGAAAAGCGGTGAGCAGGGACGAAGCTCTGTCCAAAGTGATTTGCCAGAATCCGCACTTTGCATCCAGGGTACTGAAAACTGTGGCACCTGGCATGTCAGCAATCCCTTGCTCGATGGTGCGGAGAGGGTGATATGGATGCAGCAGTGCTTTGTTCAAGTGTACTGGATCAATACAAAGACGTACAGTCCCATCCTTTTTTGATGCGGCCACCACTGTGTTGCTTCCTCTAGGGGGGCAATGACACCCAATTGAGTCATTCTGTGGATCTCTTTAATGATTTTGTCTTTCATTGCGATAGGAACCCTCCGGGAGGGACAGACAGTAGGTACACAACAGGAAGCTTGCCAAGTGTACTGCAATCAAATCCTGAAAGTCTTTTATCTCTGGGACGGTCATCTGTATTGTGTGTACCTCAGGCCCCAATTTGAGAAGGCCTAGCTTCATACTGTCAGGGAGGCCTAGCAGTCGTTTAACCTTTTGATCCACAATGTGGAATAGCATATCAGCACGGGTAAACTTTAGCTTTGTTGTACCCAGTGTGGTGATGACCTATCCACCATAGGCTATCAAGTTGATCTTGTCTCGTGGGTTTATCTGTGCAGTTGGATCTATTTCACATAGTTGTTTGTAGGATATGACATTGCACTTCGCTCCTGAGTCTATTTTGACTATGTCCACCTTGTTCGTATGCTTTGTTCTCAGTTGGATAAATATTTCGCCCTTTTAATCCAAGTGGTCTACACTATCACAAACTGTCATGCAAACCGATTCACACGCTGGCTCTGTTTAAACCAGGTTAATCCGCCGGGGAGAGCGGCTATAGCGCGACTCAGACTGTCGCTTTATGGAAGTTTGATCTTTGGAGCGGCAGCACCTTGCAAAATGATTCCATTTGCCACAAACATTACATCGTTTATCATATGCGGGGCAGCTTGGTTTGTCAGGAGGGTGATGTGCCGCGCAGTTCCAACATGTGGAGGATCAGCGCGGAAACGACCGCCATGACACACACCTCAGGGTCCTTTCTTAGTTCCCTTGTGCCCTTTTCAGACTGCTCAGTTAACATACAGATATTTATGGCAGTTTCTAAAGTAAGGCCCTTCTCCCGTAGCAGCTGTGCACATACCTTGTCGTTGCATATGCCGCAAATGATTCTGTCACGGATGAGCTCCTCTGTGAGGATACCAAAATTGCACTTCTCTGCAGCAGTTTTAGCGCGGAGATGTAGGACTGTATAGTGTCATCACCCTTTTGGTTTGTGCTGTTGAAAACATGCCTGTCCATAATTACATTCCTTACTGGCATGCAGATCTCTTCAAACTTTGCAATTAGAATGTCAGTATCCTCCCTATCTTCTCCGTCAGCGTATACAAAAGCATCTGATTTGTCCACAGCACCGGTGCCTGCGAGGATCAGCAGCATGAATGCCTGGACTTTTTTTTATTTATCTGAAAGGCCTGCTATGGAGTATATGTGGCATTCCATTTTAAACCTCAGCCAGTTGTCAGACACGTTTTTCATCAAATATCAGCGGATCTATTCTCCTGAGACCTTGTGCCATGGTATCCCAGTTCTGACACAATGTAGATGTGTAATAACAAAATCAGGACGACACTTGCAGCATGAGTGTGATACAGGTCTTTACTCAGCATGATCCAAACACCAAGTGGAAGTAACAGGAGACAAACAGGAAGTGAGTCACCTCGGCATGACATCATCTCCCATGATGCACAGCATGCATTTACATGTGTGGTAGAGAATATAGACTGAAAACTCCCATGGTACTTGGAGAGGTTCTGTTATTTTCTGGAAAGCACTGGATAATATCATGGTACAAGACACAAATATGATTAGATTAGTAATAAACAATATAAAGCTTTAACAAATATTTGTTCTGCACTAGGATCCATCGATATGACTAAATTATGGTTGTGATTGTTTTATTAGTGCATACGCATCATTACCAACACATCTGCTGGGTCGTTGTACTAGGGGGTGTAGGCAAGCATGTGGGAGCATATCCATGCCCAGTTGTAAAAGCCGCGAGGGCTTTCTGCTGCCATCCTGACAGGCCAGGGCCTCCAGGCAGCACCTCAAACCCCCCCCCATAAAACTGTTTATAAGTTTGTTTTCTGAGGCAGGGTACACCGTGTTCCACAGAGAAAACACCGGGTGTAGAGTGGATCTTGATTCAGAGGCACCAACAGGCTAAAGCTTTAGGCTGTCCCAGGATGCTTTGGGTCCCCCTCTTTAACCCTGCCTCTAGGCACTGTGAGCTCAGTTTTTCAGTTGGTGCTGCAGCAGCAGGTCATCATAACAAGAGGGCTGCACTGGGCAGCCCTGAAAAAGCTTTTTCTAACAGAAAATAATTTCAAAGCTGGGCTGTCAGCACTGTAGGTCATGGTGACACTTCAGCGCTGCAGCTCCATCATCTCCCAAACAGCGTTGCATAGTCCCTCGGCCTGTTCCCAGGTACTTGCGGTGGAGACTCTCTGGCTTTAGGCACACGGTCGCAGACGCTCTCCTGGTTTGCGTGGCTGCTACGGGGAGGAGGTAAAAGGGTCCCCCAGGCGGGACCCGCTATTACATTGTGTTCCAATCGCATGTCTAGGGAGACGGACTGCGACGCTGGCGTGGACACTGTCACAGAGCAGGGACCCCACTATATCCGCCAGGACATAGGAGTACAGGTTGGGTGAACTAATGCCGCTGTTAATAAGGCTCCGTAGTACCGGCGGTGAGGCGCAGCATAGGGGAGTCGGCGTTGACCTGTAGCTCCTTCCCGGCCCAGGGCGACATCTATTGCAGATTTTGCCGCCCTGGAGCTTCCTCACACTCTCCCTCACTCCCAGACTGAGTCAATCGGCGCCATCTTAGGTATAGCTGTGGCTGGTCTCCGGGACTGCAGGGCAAGGTCTCCCTTATAAAGCCGCCTGTATACAGCGCTCTGACGTTACAAACACATGCATATTCTACATGTCTTCATACAGACAGCGTTAGTTAAGAAAAAGTGTACTGATTACAGAATATATTGTATGAGTATTCGGATATATACCTCCTGTCTAGGACCGCGCTGTGTTTTATATATATATATATAAAATTTATATTGAGTATCCCCTATCCAAAATTCTAAATCACACATTTTTGGGTCCCCTACTGAGATAATGACATATATATTATATATTATGTGTACATATAAATATATCATATAGATATATAATATAATATACATATATATATGTATCATTATCTCAGTAGGGGAACCAAAAATGTGTGTTCTGGAATTTTGGATAAGGGATACTCAACCTGTGTATTATATATATATATAGAATAGAAGGATGTTCGGCACTCCTTATTACGGGATGTATATGGTGCCCGGTGCCCTCCAATGCAGAATGCAAATGCGATATATAGCGGTCGGTAGGCGGCACTCATAGGACTTTGAATCAATCATATACTGGAAACCAGATAGAGCTACGTTTCGATTTAATAAGAATCGTCGTCAGGCATAAAATACATACATGTGAAACATACCTTTATAGATACAGATAACACCGTGCTAGCGTGTTGGCCAGACGGCCGCCGGAAATTGCCATCACGTCATCAATTCCGTTCCTCCCAAAGATAGACGTGTGACATGTAGAGAGTGAGACAGGATAGAGCCCGTTACCAAGGTTACCCTAACAACAGGAAACAAAGGCATAATAGAACCATAGTTATCTCAAATTTGGCGGCTGTGTGTTAGAAAGTAGTTGTACATCATTAATGTTTAGGCTGCACAAAAGAAATAATCTATAATAGAAAATATATATTGCAAGCAATAAAAGTACTACTACTGATTAAATAAAGCAGTTGAGAGTCATTAATTCATTTAGTCCATGGGGAGCTACAGTGTTCAGACGATATATCCAGCGTGCTTCTAGCTGGAGCAGAGCTCTTGCTCTGTCACCCCCCCATTTAGTCTCAGTAATTTGGTCAAGCATTTTATAGCGCAGGGCAGACAACGTGTGTCTGGCCGACTTAAAGTGCTTGGCCACTGGTTGATCTATTTGTTTTCCCTCTAATATGAGTTTAATGGCACTTCTATGCTGTGCCATTCTTTATCGGAACTGACAGGTGGTTTTTCCAATGTATAGTAAGTCGCAGGGGCAGCGGATGCAGTATATTACATATTTGGATGTACAGGTTAGAACCTTATTGATTTTAATTCTTTCACCAGAATGCGGGTGTAGGATGGTATCCCCGGTTTCTAAATAGAGGCATGTTGTACACCCAAGGCATTTGTAATTGCCTGGTTTCTTGCTCAAAAAATGCGGGGCTGTGTTCGACTTGAAGTTGGAAATATCTGTGTGGACTATTTGGTCCTTGATATTACGTCCCCGTGTATAACAAGGTAATAACGGGGTCCCCTTGAGAGCAGGCAGATCTTGGTCATTTTGTACCATCGGCCAGAATCTTTTCGTACGTGAGATCAGATGGTTAGTGGCTGTAGAAAAGTTGTTGATATATACAATGGACTGAGTGGTTTTAGTGTTTTTTTCTGTGATGGTGTTGCCAATTTTAGGCGCTTCCATTGCTCGCTGTCTTGCTCTGATTAAGAGGGAATTAGGGTATCCCCTTTGTAAGAATTTTTTTGTCATGATGTTCATTTGCTGTAATTCATCCTCTTGGTTGCTGCAAATCCGTCAAACTCTAAAGAACTGTGAGTACGGGAGTCCCTTCTTGAGTGAGGTTGGGTGGTGACTAGATGATGACAATAAATTATTGCAGTCGGTTGGCTTACTATATAAAGAGGTATGCAATATTTTGTTGTCATGACTAACATTGACGTCGAGGAAATGTATATTATGTTCCTGGATCTCAAATGTAAATTTGATGTTTGCGTCCCGTATGTTTACTTCCCCCATCATGGAAATAAATTCTTGTTTAGATCCCGTCCATATCATAAAGATATCGTCGATGTAGCGAGTATAGAAGGCTATCTTGCTCCTATACTCATCTACATCAAAGAACAGGTACTGTTCTACGGTGAACATGAATGCATTGGTGTACACCGGAGCGGCCGCAGAACCCATAGCGCAACCGAGTTCCTGCAAGTAGACCTCGTTGTTAAACAAAAAATAATTTTTTTGTCAGAGTCAGTTCCAATAGTGAGAGAAAAAAAGATATATCTGGACCTTCATAGTGGGGATTATTGGAAATAAGCGTTTGAACAGCCTGTAGTCCCCTGTCATGTGGAATATTTGTGTATAGGCTACTGACATCACATGTACAGAGCCAAAATGAGGGAGGAAGGTTACCTAGGTTCCTGAGTTTTTCCAGGAACATGCTGGTGTCCTTGAGGTAATGGGCCTGATTCTGCACGACCGGCTGCATATAAAAATCAATGTATCGAGATACATTGTGCAGCAGGGAATTGCGTGCCGAAATGATCGGACGTCCAGGGGGATTAAGCCTATTTTTATGCAGTTTAGGAATGAGATTGAACAATGGGACAATAGGTGTAGTATTAAGTAAGGCCCTCTTGGTGTCTGAATCAATAATGCCGTTGTCATATGCAGTTGTCAACAAATCCTGAAGCTGCTGGAGAAATATTTCAGTAGGATCTTTGTTAAGTTTAGTATAGACCAAAGGGTCGTCGAGGTGCCGATAAGCCTCTAGCTTGTAATCACTTAAATCTTGTATCACAATACCGCCCCCCTTATCGGCAGGGCGGATTGTGATATCTGTATATGTAGCCAGATCTTTAAGGGCATTAGATTCCTCTCCAGAGAGGTTATAACGAGCTTTGGGGGGATTCTTTTCCAGTAGTTTAATGTCTCCCAGTAAAGTCTTAGTAAAGACCTGAATGGTGGCATTGGTAGATATTGGGTCAAAATATGATTTTGGGCGTATAGGGCACCTTCGGTCAACCTCATTTGATATAGGTGCTTTTCCGAAATGTTCCTTGAGGCGCAATTGCCTATTAAAATGTGTGAGGTCTATGCGGCTTCTGAGACCATCAAACTGATTGGTGGGTACAAAATTAAGGCCGCGTTGTAGGACTTTGATCTCAGATGTGGTCAAGGTCCTAGAGGATAGATTATGAATCATTTCTTGTTTTTGGTGTTCTTTTTTGCTTTGTCTTTGGCATTGACCTCCTCGTCTGGTTCTGTTTCTCCTCCTGTATCTCTCTGGGCCCGCGTGTGGATCCCTAAAGGGATGTGTTTGGTGGGTTTCTTTCTGCTAGTTGAAGCAGTATCCAAATCACTCTGTGATGTTCCACTGGATATATCTGTCTCCAATGGAAATCTTCTTTGTCCTCGTTGTTGACGAGGTCGGAAGCGTCGGGTTCCTGCTGAGGGGTTGGTGGCCCAGGTGTAAACCTTGTTTTCCTCATAATCACGTGTAACAGTAGAGAGCTTGTTAGACTTAAATTTAATGAGATCGGTGAGGAAAGCTTGATGAGCCATTCGCCATTATCCACAGTTGTTAATATCGGCATAGATGTAGATTCAAGAGTTTTAATTTTGTCCCTTACTATATTAAGTTCCCTAGTCGACTCCTCGATAACGAGGAGGATCAGGTCAAAAGATGCTTTATTGAGGACTGCTACCCATCTACGGCAAAAGTCAGAATTGGGACGGCCTATTGTGGGCATGTTCCTAATCCTGAAACCACGTGGGATTTTTTTGTCTCTGAAGTGATCCGATAATGTCACTCCATGTAAGTAGAAATATATATAAATATATATATATGTGTGCATATATTAGTTCAGTGCAATTTTATTGTAATATAATAATTATCTGCATTGCTAATATGACTGTGTGCCTGTATCTGCTGTGAGGTTTCACTTTCATTGTTTCCCAGAGATCTATCACTATATTATGTACCCTAAAGGACTAGGTGCGTAAGGGTCGTTTATGTAGTGTGTCATAGTTTTTACCTATAACGTGTATTCTACTGTGTGCTCAGTCACATAATACTGGATTTATTCGCAGGTGTTGTGTACTGGGGACTCAGTCACATACTATCGGATTTATTCACAGGTATTATACTCTGTCTGGCTTCATCGTACTAAACCGCTCTGTGTTGCATTTCTGTACAATGTCTAACAGAAAGGGCAGTAAGTCTGTGGACGCTCCTGCATCATGCAGAGCATTTGCCAAGGATTTACTAGAGGGGGAAGCTGTGTATGATGGTCTGTGTACTATGTGCCATACACCCCCTAGTAAGTCAGCGGCTCCTGTAACCAATCAATAGCTACCCTGGACCGCGTTCTCAAATCGACTGGTTACTCTAGTGGAACGCCTAACGCCTCCTATGGGACCACCTGTACCCTTACAGCCTCAAATAGTGCCTATGATCAATCCGCCTTGGGCGGACAACCTGTCTAACCAGTTGCAGCAGTTGACTCATTAATTTGGTCAGATAAAAATCTAACCCAGGTCAATCCCATGTCTCTGGGTCATCTAAGTGGGCTGCTTCCTCCTCACAATCCACAAATCTATCAGATGTTTCATCTGTAGAGGAGGGGGAACATACTGTCCTGTCAGACGCCGAATCAGGTGTTTCTGACGAGGATTCTTTTTTCTATAAAAGGAGACCACCAGGAACTAACTCTATCCTAGACAAAGGGCCTCTGAGCCCGAAATGCGTTGGAAAGAGTATCAGATGGGGGAAGGAGATGCAGAAGTGACATCATTGCCAAGCGCCAACAGACACCGACAGCCGCAGGATGGGGACCAGAGCTGGGAAACCAACAGTGAGCCGCGGTCAGTGGCTCACGGAAGGTAGGGACGGTGGGGACAGATTCTGGACCAAGTGCAAAGTAAAGCACCAACTTACCTGGACATTACAACAGAACCCTCCACACTCTGTAAAAATACAGAATACCTCCAATCTGAATAATTCCTTAAAAGAGCTGTACACATTATAATAATTAACCCCATTTTTTTTTATAAGTATGAGCATTCTATACTATTTTACAAGCGCTTCCTTTTTAAGAAATAGAGAGGATTCTACATTGCAAGTTGATGTCCCTGCTCTAGTGGTTGCTATTAAGCAAATCCTACAAATCACTGATGATGAGGATTCCGGAGAAAGTCCTGAAGCTTCAGGACAGGATAAGATGCTTCCTCTGTTGCCCCAGAGTGTTGATACACTCGGCAATGCAAGTACTTTGTCTGATGGTGTCGGCATTTGACATGGTAGAGTATGCTTAATTTCATTCCTGCCCTCTGCAGCGGTTAATCCTTTCCAAATGGGTTTCACATGATAACCTTGACTCCGAAGGTTCGTCAATCGCTGACCTGTTGGCTCCAGGACCAGCAATTGAGCAGGGGCCATCCCTTCTGGATCCCCAACTGGGTCCTGCTGATGACGGATGCCAGTCTGCGGGGATGGGGTGCGGTGTTGGAGCAACACTCTTTCCAGGGTCCCTCCTCCCGATAAACATTCTAGAACTGCAGGAGGTGTTCAATGCATTAACTCTGGCCCTGCCTCTGGTACAGAACAGACCTGTTCATGTACGGTCAGACATAGCCACCACAGTGGCATACATCAACCATCAAGGTGGCACTCGAAGCCACATGGCAATGTTGGAAGTGTCAAAAATCCTTCAATGGGCAGAACGCCATCTGCCAGCAATATTGGCAGTGTTCATTCCGGGTGTCCTAAACTGGGATGCTGACTTCCTCAGTCACCAGGACATACATGCCGGAGAGTGGAGTCTTCATCTGGAAGTCTTTCAACTCCTAGTGGACACATGAGGCCTACCAGATGTAGACCTGATGGCGTCTTGACACAATCACAAAGTTCCGGTCTTCGGATTAAGGACTAGGGATGCTCAAGCAGTGTTTGTGGACGCACTAGCCATTCCATGGAACTTTTGGCTGCCTTACGTGTTCCCTCCAGTGTCACTCCTGCCCAGGGTCCTGCGGAAGTTCGCAAGATGAAGGAATACTACTTCTAGTCACTCTTACGTGGCCAGACAGCATTGGTTCTCAGACCTGCAGGGTCTATCGACAGAGAGTCCTCTTCTACTTCCTCAATGACCAGACCTCCTCATACAGGGCCCTTGTCTCTATCCAGACTTGGCCAGATTGACTTTGATGGTGTGGCTCTTGAAGCATCACTCCTGAGAGCCAAAGGATTCTCTGAGGCGGTCATTCAAATTATGTTAAAAGCCCATAAGCTGACATCTGCTCAGATCTATTATAGGGTCTGGAATTCTTACTTCACCTGGTGTGCTGATAAGAACTATGATGTGTACAGATTCAAAACATCCAGAATCCTGGCTTGGATGTGCACTGTGGAACTTTGTAAAGGTGCAGTTTTCAGGTGGCTTTCCTTTAATATACTGTATGTTTCGGTTTACAAATCACCAGCAAACAATATAAAAATTAGAGATGTGCACAGGACATTTTTTCGGGTTTTGTGTTTTGGTTTTGGATTCGGTTCTGCGGCCGTGTTTTGGATTCGGACGCGTTTTGGCAAAACCTCCCTGAAAATCTTTTGTCGGATTCGGGTGTGTTTTGGATTCGGGTTTTTTTTTTCAAAACCCCCTCAAAAATAGCTTCAATCATAGAATTTGGGGGTCATTTTGATCCCATAGTATTATTAACCTCAATAACCACAATTTTCACTCATTTCCAGTCTATTCTGAACACCTCACACCTCACAATATTATTTTTAGTCCGAAAATTTGCACTGAGGTCGCTGTGTGACTAAGCTAAGCGACCCAAGTGGCCGGCACAAACACCTGGCCCATCTAGGAGTGGCACTGCAGTGTCAGACAGGATGGCACTTAAAAAAATTGGCTCCAAACATCACATGATGCAAAGATAAATGAAAGAAAAAAGAGGTGCAAGATGGAATTGTCCTTGGGCCCTCCCACCCAACCGTATATTGTATAAACAGGACATGCACACTTTAATAAACCCATCATTTCAGCGACAGGGTCTGCCACACGACTGTGACTGAAATGACTGGTTGGTTTGGGCCCCCACCAAAAAAGAATCAATCAATCTCTCCTTGCACAAACTGGCTCTATAGAGGCAAAATGTCCACCTCCTCCTAATCGTCTGATTCCTCACCCCTTTCACTGTGTACATCCCCCTCCTCACAGATTATTAATTCGTCCCCATTGGAATCCACCATCTCAGGTCCCTGTGTACTTTCTGGAGGCAATTGCTGGTGAATGTCTCCATGGAGGAATTGATTATAATTCATTTTGATGAACATCATCTTCTCCACATTTTCTGGAAGTAACCTCGTACGCCGATTGCTGATAAGGTGGCCGGCTGCACTAAACACTCTTTCGGAGTACACACTTGTGGGAGGGCAACTTAGGTAAAATAAAGCCAGTTTGTGCAAGGGCCTCCAAATTGCCTCTTTTTCCTGCCAGTATACATACGGACTGTCTGACGTGCCTACTTGGATGCGGTCACTCATATAATCCTCCACCATTCTTTCAATGGTGACAGAATCATATGCAGTGACAGTAGACGACATGTCAGTAATCGTTGGCAGGTCCTTCAGTCCGGACCAGATGTCAGCACTCGCTCCAGACTGCCCTGCATCACTGCCAGGGGGTGGGCTCGGAATTCTTAGCCTTTTCCTTGCAGCCCCAGTTGCGGGAGAATGTGAAGGAGGAGCTGTTGACGGGTCACGTTCCGCTTGACTTGACAAGTGTCTCACCAGCAGGTCTTTGCACCTCTGCAGACTTGTGTCTGCCGGAAAGAGAGATACAACGTAGGTTTTTATTCATTTATATATTTGCAGTGACAAATATATTATCTCTCATCACCATATCCAAACTGAGCTTTGCAGTTTTTTGGCTATTATTATTTACAAACTATAGTTATAAAATAATATTACTAATTGGTTGTGTTTTAAAATCCCTCTGTTTCTTTTATTTTTTCATATGAACCATGGCTTCTCCGGCTAATCAACAATTGATTCAGTGTAATCTGCAATTTATCCGGAGGATTAGAATCATATGATCCCAGCAGCGAATTAATAGGACACACACACGCCCGTTTGATTGGATGATCCTGATGAATTTGCTCTTTAAAACACAGCTGGGATCCTGACCACAACAGGAAGTGATCAAGCCCGGTGGACGGGTGAAACGCGTCTTCCGACATCACCCTTTCTTCTTTTTCGGCTGACCGGAGTCACGGACGTTCACACCCGCCTGTGCCATGCGCTTCTTCTAACCTCCCCGTCTCTGAACTGCTGGAAGCAGCGGACGGCTTCCAGCACCCGCCGGACGCTCACACCTGCCTGTGCTATGTGCCTCTTTTGACCGCCCTGGCATTTGAACTGCTGGAAGCAGCGGACGGCTTCCCGTACCTGCCGGGGTTACTACCAGGCCGGCGGCGCACATGTACTCTATAACGTACCGAGACACCAGGGGTTTCAGAAAGCCAGCGGCACCCATACAAATAAGATGGTCTACAGGACAATATAAGGGGTACTCCACCCCTTAACCCAGCGCGGGTAATATCAGTCCTTTTCTCTTTTTTCACCTTCACACATTTGTTTATATGGTGTAAATTGGCAGTCAGTGGCTCGCACTGGCTATACAGTGGATCTCACCTATTTGTATGAACAATTCCTTATTCTTTTTGTTTGCATGAGGTATATTCTCAGCATTCCAGGCAATAAGCTATTTTTCTAGCATTTTCAGCCACATTAATATCAGTTACATGCAGTGTTCTTTATATCCCAATGTTCCAGTCATTGTACAAGTATTATGATATTGGCAGTGATTTAATCAAAACCCCAATAGACCTGTTCTAGTCAGCATACACTACTATAATTTGGTTACAGTTGCCTTGTCATTTGTTTCTGCTTCCTTTCATTTACATCCCTAAGTTGGATACTTTATATACTCTGCTGGTTACATTGGTATCTTTTTCAAAAATTTGGTCTTTTGTCCTATTTGAGACATCCTATACTTAGACAACATTTGATTATATTCTAGCCAGCATCATCCTTATTTCTTTCTTTTCTTTATTTCATGGACTCTCACCATTGATTCAGGGCAACGTCCCTGTCTAACATTGGCAGCAGATCCATCTGATTTCTCCTATCTCTAACATCTGTCCTGAATAACTATGTGAATTCGTGAACTCTCATCAGTGATTCCAGAGCTTCCAATCATTGCTTATTCCCTCTACTATCATACCACACTGGAAACGCCCGAAGCCGTCTGATCTCGGAAGCTAATCAGTGTTGGGCTGGGTCAGTACTCAAGCGGGTGACCATTGAGGAATACTCAGTGTAGTAGAGCTCATTGGTTCAGCGCATACAGTGTCTAACACTGACAGAAGATTCACACTGCCATCTGATTTTCCACCCTTATACCACCTATCAGAATAACCAGCATTCAGATTACATCATTATTTGTAATAACAATATCACGTATATTAATAACTAATATCATTTGTATCAATTATATTCTGACAGGGAACATAAAATTGTGTTTTGTTTATTAGTAGAACGTACTGCTTATAATCTCATTAATTTATAATTATTCAGAATCTCTTCCGTCAGCCGGAAATCAGTTCGTATCTTGTATCAGCACTTTGTGCTACTTGTATATATTATTATCCTTTTGACCATTATTCTCTTTACGAACCACTCATTATCTTAATTTTGTTGCATTAATAAATTTGAATTTTAATCTATTTTGACTAATTACTAATTATTTAAAGTTAAGAGTGCGCCCACAAAAGAGTCTTCTTTTCTCTTTACTGTCTCATGTTCTCATACTGACTCAGGGTGCACCACCAAGCAATAATAGAATTAGAAAACATTGTTTTCTAGCAATTATTTGATTTTGGTTTCAGAATATCACTAAATTATACTTACTATTTAACCTGTGCGGTATTCCCTCCCTTTCTTGGAAAGAGAGATACAACGTAGGTTTTAAATGTAGGATCGAGCACAGTGGCCAAAATGTAGTGCTCTGATTTCAACAGATTGACCACCCGTGAATCCTGGTTAAGCGAATTAAGGGCTCGATCCACAAGTCCCACATGCCTAGCGGAAACGCTCCGTTTTAGCTCCTCCTTCAATCTCTCCAGCTTTTTCTGCAAAAGTCTGATGAGGGGAATGACCTGACTCAGGCTGGCAGTGTCTGAACTGACTTCACGTGTGGCAAGTTCAAAGGGTTGCAGAACCTTGCACAACGTTGAAATCATTCTCCACTGCGCTTGAGTCAGGTTAATTCCCCCTCCTTTGCCTATATCGTAGGTAGCTGTATAGGCTTGAATGGCCTTTTGCTGCTCCTCCATCCTCTGAAGCATATAGAGGGTTGAATTCCACCTCGTTACCACCTCTTGCTTCAGATGATGGGTGGGCAGGTTCAGGAGTGTTTGCTGGTGCTCCAGTCTTCGGCACGCGGTGGCTGAATGCCGAAAGTGGTCTGCAATTCTTTGGGCCACCGATAGCATCTCTTGCATGCCCCTGTCGTTTTTTAAAAAATTCTGCACCACCAAATTCAATGTATGTGCAAAACATGGGACGTGCTGGAATTTGCCCACATGTAATGCACGCACAATATTGGTGGCGTTGTCCGATGTCACAAATCCCAAGGAGAGTCCAATTCTAGTAAGCCATTCTGCGATGATGTTCCTCAGTTTCCGTAAGAGGTTGTCAGCTGTGTGCCTCTTATGAAAAGCGGTGATACAAAGTGTAGCCTGCCTAGGAACGAGTTGGCGTTTGCGAGATGCTGCTACTGGTGCCGCCGCTGCTGTTCTTGCTGCAGGAGGCAAAACATCTACCCAGTGGGCTGTCACAGTTATATAGTCCTGAGTCTGCCCTGCTCCACTTGTCCACATGTCCGTGGTTAAGTGGACATTGGGTACAACTGCATTTTTTTAGGACACTGGTGAGTCTTTTTCTGACGTCTGTGTACATTCTCGGTATTGCCTGCCTAGAGAAATGGAACGTAGATGGTATTTGGTACCGGGGACACAGTACCTTAAACAATTATCTAATTCCCTGTGAATTAACGGTGTATACCGGACACACGTTTAACACCACCGCAGCTGCCAAGACCCGAGTTATCCGCTTTGCAGCAGGATGACTGCTGTGATATTTCATCTTCCTCGCAAAGGACTGTTGGACAGTCAATTGCTTACTGGAAGTAGTACAAGTGGTCTTCCGACTTCCCCTCTGGGATGAAGATCGACTCCCAGCAGCAACAACAGCAGCGCCAGCAGCAGTAGGCGTTACACTCAAGGATGCATCGGAGGAATCCCAGTCAGGAGAGAACTCGTCAGACTTGCCAGTGACATGGCCTGCAGGACTATTGTTTTTCATGTCTAATGAGGAAATTGACACTGAGGGAGTTGGTGGTGTGGTTTGCAGGAGCTTGGTTACAAGAGGAAGGGATTTAGTTGTCAGTGGACTGCTTCTGCTGTCACCCAAAGTTTTTAAACTTGTCAATGACTTCTGATGAATGCGCTCCAGGTGACGTATAAGGGAGGATGTTCCTAGGTGGTTAACGTCCTTACCCCTACTTATTACAGCTTGACAAAGGCAACACATGGCTTGACACCTGTTGTCCGCATTTCTGTTAAAATAATTCCACACCGAAGAGGTGATTTTTTTTGTAATTTGACCAGGCATGTCAATGGCCATATTCGTCCCACGGACAACAGGTATCTCCCCGGGTGCCTGACATAAACAAACCACCTCACCATCAGAATCCTCCTTGTCAATTTCCTCCTCAGCGCCAGCAACACCCATATCCTCATCCTGGTGTACGTCAACAGTGACATCTTCAATTTGACTATCAGGAACTGGACTGCGGGTGCTCCTTCAAGCACTTGCAGGGGGCGTGTAAATGGTGGAAGGCGCCACCTCTTCCCGTCCAGTGTTGCGAAGGTCAGGCATCGCAACCGACACAATTGGACTCTCCTTGGGGATTTGTGATTTAGAAGAACGTACAGTGCTTTGCTGTGCTTTTGCCAGCTTAAGTCTTTTCATTTTTCTAGCTGGAAGATGAGTGCTTCCATCCTCATGTGAAGCTGAACCACTAGCCATGAACATAGGACAGGGCCTCAGCCGTTCCTTGCCACTCCGTGTCGTAAATGGCATATTGGCAAGTTTACGCTTCTCATCAGACGCTTTTAATTTTGATTTTTGGGTCATTTTACTGAACTTTTGTTTTTTGGATTTTACATGCTCTCTACTATGACATTGGGCATCGGCCTTGGCAGACGATGTTGATGGCATTTCATCGTCTCGGCCATGACTAGTGGCAGCAGCTTCAGCACGAGGTGGAAGTGGATCTTGATCTTTCCCTATTTTACCCTCCGCATTTTTGTTCTCCATCTTTTAATGTGTGGAATTATATGCCAGTAATATATCAATAGCAATGGCCTACTGTACCGTACTGCTATATATATATATATATATATATATATATATATACTGGTGGTCAGCAATATTCTGCACTGTCCTCCTACTATATACTGCGCACAACTACAATGCAGCACAGATATGGATAGTATACTTGACGACACAGAGGTAGAGCATTGGACTACTGTACCGTACTGCTATATATATATATATATATATATATATATACTGGTGGTCAGCAAAATTCTGCACTGTCCTCCTACTATATACTGCGCACAACTACAATGCAGCACAGATATGGATAGTATACTTGATGACACAGAGGTAGAGCAATGGACTACTGTACCGTACTGCTATATATATACTGATGGTCAGCAAAATTCTGCACTGTCCTCCTACTATATACTGCACACAACTACAATGCAGCACAGATATGGATAGTATACTTGACGACACAGAGGTAGAGCAATGGACTACTGTACCATACTGCTATATATATATACTGGTGGTCAGCAAAATTCTGCACTGTCCTCCTACTATATACTGCGCACAACTACAATGCAGCACAGATATGGATAGTATACTTGACGACACAGAGGTAGAGCAATGGACTACTGTACCGTACTGCTATATATATACTGGTGGTCAGCAAAATTCTGCACTGTCCTCCTACTATATACTGCGCACAACTACAATGCAGCACAGATATGGATAGTATACTTGACGACACAGAGGTAGAGCAATGGACTACTGTACCGTACTGATATATATATACTGGTGGTCAACAAAATTCTGCACTATCCTCCTGCTATATACTGCGCACAACTACAATGCAGCACCGATATGGATAGTATACTTGACGACACAGAGGTAGAGCAATGGACTACTGTACCGTACTGCTATATATATACTGGTGGTCAGCAAAATTCTGCACTGTCCTCCTACTATATACTGCGCACAACTACAATGCAGCACAGATATGGATAGTATACTTGACGACACAGAGGTAGAGCAATGGACAACTGTACCTTACTGCTATATATATACTGGTGGTCAGCAAACTTCTGCACTGTCCTCCTACTATATACTGCGCAAAACTACAATGCAGCACAGATATGGATAGTATACTTGACGACACAGAGGTAGAGCACTGGACTACTGTACCGTACTGCTATATATATACTGGTGGTCAGCAAAATTCTGCACTGTCCTCCTACTATATACTGCGCACAACTACAATGCAGCACCGATATGGATAGTATAATTGACGACACAGAGGTAGAGCAATGGACTACTGTACCGTACTGCTATATATATACTGGTGGTCAGAAAATTCTGCACTGTCCTCCTACTATATACTGCGCACAACTACAATGCAGCACAGATATGGAGCGTTTTCAGGCAGAGAACGTAGATATTTGCAGCACACTGAGCACAGATATTTGCTGCACACTGAGCACAGATATTTGCAGCACCCTGGACACAGAAATTGAGAGAACGCAGCCACGTCCTCTCGCTATCATCTCCAATGCATGAGTGAAAATGGCGGCGATGCGCGGCTCTTAATATATGCAATACGAATCTCGCGAGAATACAACAGCGGGATGATGACATTCGGGCGCATTCGTGTTAACTGAGCAAGGCGGGAAGATCCGAGGCTGCCTCGGAACCGTGTAAAATAGGTGAAGTTCGGTGGAGTTCGGATCTCGAGGAACCGAACCCGCTCATCTCTAATAAAAATAAACCTAAAGATTTTCAAAACCGCCTATTAGTAAATATCCCCCATGGGCTTCGTGAATGGACTCCAGAATCCGAAATGTGATTTTTACAAACGAATATTTAAACATTGAAATAAATAACAATATCCGGTACACAACTACTATGCTATTACTAATACATCCGATCAGACTGAGTCGCTGTTAAAACTAGAGCTGTAATGTTTTCATGTTGAACCATATTAAAATGAACCCATGGAATGGATAACATGCCAAAATATTAGTACTTTGAACTTTTTTGTATCTTCATTATTAACTTTAAAATACGGCACAATAGACACCCGTTTCACTGATAAGAAAGAGTCAGCATTGTGTTACCGTAATGTGATTTAATCACAGCAATTAACATATACAGCAGATTCTACAAAGTGAATGAATAGCAGTAGATTGAAGGTAACAGTGTGCACTGCACAGGACAGGTTACGGGAAGATGTAGCGATTTTTCTTGATTGCTATCATTTCTTGGCTCAGAGTTGCCGCAATAGGAAAATTTTAAGATTGCAAAAGTGTGATACATTGCAGTGGTGATTAGTCAGATTCACAGACCTTACAGCTGTAATTCACATGTAATTCTCCGAGAGCTCTCCTTTGTGATTAGGAGTAAATTGTAGGAACAGTTCAGTTGTAGAACTGCTTCAATTTGCCTTCAGACAATGATGGTGGTAAATGAAGCAGTATTTTCTAAAGCCTCCCTCTTAGCTGCATGAAGCAGATGTTGCACAATCTCCCCCCATCCCTTATTTCAGGCAAATTTTGTCCATTACTTATCAGGGCTATTACAGCCTAACAGGACCTTTCTGCCATTAAATGAGGATAGTGGTATCCTCTAGCAACTAGGTAATATCTTAGTCTGTACAGCAAACAGAGGTTCTGCATGTGGGAACAAAATCACCAGTTTGGTGTGTTAGATGACCCAGGAAGAAATAATATGTGGTAGAGGGGAATCTCATTAAAGTAAACATAGACAAATCGTTTTCATGCAGGGAGCTCCATGAATCCGTAAAACTGACATGTCACATTCAGACGGTGCTGAGGGGCAGCAGGCTGATTAGAACTCAATAAGCACCACATTATCTCAGCTCATCTCTATAGATATGTGCAAAAGGGTACACAAATAAATGCATAAATAAAAAATAAGAATAAAAATTTAAAATATATATATATAATGCAGAAGACCCGGCACTCCTCGCGCTCCCCAGCGTGACACTATTGTGCTCCCGTGCCCTCACCTCCTAGGACCTCGATCCCATAAACAGCAATGGAAATAAGTGCGGCACTGGGAGTCTTGGAAATGCAGGTGAAAAAAACGTGTCTTTATTGCATCAACGTTTCGGGGATGCAGCCCCTTCGTCAGGATAACCCCAAAGTGTACAATTAGGTGTTTAAATACCATTAAGAAGAGGAGGTACTCACCGCCGCCGGGCAGCGTGGCTGGAGGCGGCGGTGAGTACCTCCTCTTCTTAATGGTATTTAAACACATAATTGTACACTTTGGGGTTATCCTGACGAAGGGGCTGCGTCCCCGAAACGTTGATGCAATAAAGACACAGTTTTTTTCACCTGCATTTCCAAGACTCCCAGTGCCGCACTTATTTCCATTGCTATATATATATATATATATATATATATATATATATATATAACAATGGAGTTCCTTAATGCGCTCTTATTGTAAAATGGTGGCCTTGTAGAATTACTGGCCTTTTAATTTAATTATTCTGTATCAGACAGCTTATTCACCACTACTCTTTGTAGGCAGCTTCAATACAGGAAAAGAATCCCTTGCCGATAAGGATCAATATGGAGATAAATACATAAAACATAAAACCCCGTGGATCGCTCTTATTTAACAGATTAAACAAATAGTTGTCTAATAATGATTCTTCTGAATATGTATATAAAGAGAGGATGACCTTATATACACCTCACACATGTAGACACCCATATGTTAAAAACACACATCTTTTTATTATTAACACAGCATAATCCAAAGTTACATTTGTAATCAGATTTTTTACAATGCAATGTTGGTCATTGGATAAACAATTAATTGTTCAAATTGTACGCTAAAAAATAAATAAAAAATAAATAGTACGTTAAAAAATAAGGGTGAAAACTTTTTATATTTTAAAGTACAATTTGAACAATTAATTGTTTATGTTTTATGTATTTCTCTCTCTCTCTCTCTCTATGTATATATATATATATATATATATATATATCTTTGATGGGACAGCATACTTTTATTTTAATCATCGACCACTGCAGAACATTTATATATCAGCTAGTAGTAATGTTGCTAATGATAATAGTGTTAGCAGCAATAACATAAAACTAATAACATGACTCAATTGGTCTCTTATAGAGATCATTGTAGACCATTTAAGTTTTGCATTGTACATTTATTACTTTCTTTATTTCCACCGTTATTGTATAGCATAAAACATTATTTATATAATATGTTATGTTCCCAAATATGGAGATACTTTATTGAAAGTCAAAGACGTAAAAACGCAATTTTGTAGACTTACAGCCCCAAAAAACATTTATTGGTTTGTTGACCATAGCAGATGTCCTCATTAGTTACAGTATAAAGAGCAGTTAGATTTGGTAATATGAATACATTCTATTGTCCTAATAGTTCTGCTGTCAGCCAAGTAAATTATATACATCTCCTATTACTGGTACATATATAAAGATGCTGTTAACAGGGGGTGTGGTATAGAAGATCTACAATGTCTAGGTTTACAGTCATTAGGTCAACTCCATATGGTCAACACTGACAAAAGGTCAACCTATGAAAGGTCGACATGGGAAATGATCAACACAAAAAGGTCAACACTGCGTTTAAAAAAGAAAATTGGTGTCGTTTTCACCACCAGAGCAAGGGGACAACAATTAGCGTTCCGTGTCCCCTTGCATGGCGAGCAAACAGGTTGCTATTCCCAATCGTAGTCCACGTGGATGGTAAAGTATGAAAAAGGTGTAAAAAATGCAAAAAAAGCTTAAAAAGGTATGTCAACCATTACCATGTCACCCATCTGACCCAGTCGACCTTTTGTAACTCTCGACCATTTCCAGTGTCGACCTTTCATAAACCAACTTTTTGTCCATGTCCACCTTTTGTCAGTGTCAACCTAATGCATGTTGACCATATGAGGCCGTCCTATTGACTGTCGACCTAGACATTGTCTGTCTAGTCATTGGAACTCGTTAACAGGGCGTTTTAAGGACTTGCTTTTCTTCTGTTATAAATTCTTGGTTGCTAAAGATAATACAAAACTATTTTGTTTAGAAACAACATTTTAATAGACATATTATTGTGACTCCTGTGTTTTGCTCTACCTATCAAGCACTACTACAAAATAGATATCATGGTTCATAATACATTTAAGTATTTTATTAATGGCCTACCTAAGGCTTATTTTATTACTAGCTGTTGTGACTGGCGATGTCTATATGTGCAATCCATTATTTATAATATATCCCCCCCCCCCCCCCAAGCACAGTGCGGATGGACCATGGCGGACGGCACCCTCTTGGGGGACAGCTTGTCATCAGTGGCTGCGTGCTCTGCAGAACCACTAACCTGGAATGTTGAGTACAGGGGGAATGGTAGGGAAACTCCCTGTAGCATGTTGAAGCCGGCAGTGGTGAGTTTCAGGCACAACAGCTGTCAATGATCTTGAACCAATCATATGGAGAGCAATTAGAGAGGTCTATTTACTAATCCTCAAATGGAGATAAAGTGGATGGAGATAAAGTACCAGCCAATCAGCTCCTGTCATTTTTCAAACCCAGCCTGTGACATGCCAGTTAGGAGCTTATTGGCTGGTACTTTACCTCCATCCACTTTGTCTCCATTCAAGGCTTAGTAAAGACCCCAGAGTCACTGAAGGAGACAAGAAGCATTGGTGGTAAGGATAGTACTGGCAGAACGAAGAAAAAACGTGAGTAAAATTCCTAACTGCATAGCAAATTTACTTGGCGCAGTCGCAGTGCGGACATTGCGCATGCGCACTAAGCGGAAAATCGCTGCGATGCGAAGAAATTTACCGAGCGAACAACTCGGAATGACCCCCATAGTGCAGAGTTTCCCAAACTCTGCCACTGTAGTCCAGGTTTTAAAGATATCCATGCTTGAGCACAGGTAACTTAATTAGTACCTCAGTCAATTTGATTTATCCACCATGGATATCCAATCCTTAAAACCTGGATTGTAATGGTGGAGTTTGGGAAACTCTGCTTTAGTGAATAGCTGGTACGCCAGACATATTCAGGAGCTCAAAGCTAAATGCAGGCGGGATGCGGCCATGCAACAAGAGCTGTGCCAGAGTTTGATATCAAAAATGTATTTGCATCTGGAGAAATTTAAATGAGATTCAATGGATAAAGATGATGCATCCACTAGTTAGCAGTTGGCTAAGAAAAGACTGGTTTCATTTGTATGGGTGCTTGCTCAGGTGCTGCTAGCAAATGGGATTTATTCTAAACTTTAGACAGCATGTATTTTATACTATTCATACATGATTATTGTAGGTGAGCACATGTGTGTGCAAAGATACCTAAGCAACAAAAAAATTGGGGCGGTTCTAAGAGTGGTACATGATTGTACCCCTATGTAATACATAAGCTAGGCTGACACATAGGGGGATATTTAGTTGATGAAACAACCCTTCCACCCCCACCACCACATACCGTATATACTCGAGTATAAGTCGACCCGAATATAAGCCGAGGAACCTAATTTTACCACAAAAACCAGGGAAAACGTATTGACTCGAGTATAAGCCTAGGGTGGGAAATGCAGCTCTAGCCGTACACAGCCCTCATACTGCCAGATATGCCCCCACAGTGCCAGATATGCCCTCATACTGCCAGATATGCCCCCACAGTGCCAGATATGCCCTCACACTGCCAGATATGCCCCCACAGTGTCAGATATGCCCTCATACTGCCAGATATTCCCCCACAGTGCCAGATATGCCCCCACAGTGCCAGATATGTCCTCCTACTGCCAGATATTGCCCCACAGTGCCAGATATGCCCTCATAGTGCCAGATATGCCCCCACAAAAGCCATCAGAAAAGTTTTCCAAAAAAATACTCAAACAAAGGCTTTTCATTACTGTCTTAATTGTAAAGCCTGTAAAAATTTAAACAAAACTACAACTAAACCAGAAGAAACTTTTAAATTAAACAAAACTGGAAAAACTTATGTAATCAGAGACCATTTAAGTTGTGAGATGGAGCAAGTAATTTACCGCCTGGAATGCCCATGTGGGCTACAGTATATTGGCCAGACCAAGAGAAAATGTAAAATAAGACTGGCAGAACACATCTACAATATAAGAAGAGGTCTGAGCACTCACAGTGTGTCAAAACATTTCCTAGATTCTCACAATAAGGACCCACATGGACTAAAGTTTCTAGCAATAAAACAAATTCAAAATAACTGGAGAGGTGGAAATATTGTCACAGACTTATTAAAAAATGAAACAAGATGGATCTTTGAAATGAAAACTTTACTACCCCATGGACTTAATATTGACATCGAATTAAATGCATTTTTATAGTACACAGAATTCACTTTTATTTTGACAAGTATTTTAAGTGGCACTTAATTTTTAATTTTTAAAACAAAAAAAAAATAAAAAAATTCTGTTACCATTGTTTAAATAGGAGCACATGCTTGCCGCCTATTTGATGTTAACTTCCTGTGTGCACTTCCGTTTTCAAAAATGAACAATAAAGTTTTTCTAGTATAAAGGAAGGACCAGGAAACACAATTGCTATCCATGATTAAGTGCACGGTGACGCACGAAACGCGTTGGAGGCACAGAGCTACAGCATACCATCTGACCGGCCCAAACTCCCTGACGCCGAGCCGCAGTGTGACGTCATCGAGCCGCGACCTAACAGCTAGCCGCGATCCCTTACCGCTGGACGCAGCGGTACGGGAGAGAAGGGTTCAACATACCATCTTTTGGAATCCTGCATGGTACCGGTTAGTAGTCAGGGACAGTTAGAACTTTCACATTCTGTGAATCGGAACGGACTGAGCTCAAATTCTCCAAAAGGAGTTGTAAACACGGTTTATACTAACAATCTTTTCTCTACAGGTGCCACTTTTTCATAATTTTTACAGCGCTCGTTATATGAATTTTATTAATGCCCCCACATTGCCAGATATGCCCTCCTACTGCCAGATATTCCCCTACAGTGCCAGATATGCCCCCTCAGTGCCACATATGCCCCCCCCCAAGTGCCAAATATGCTCCCCCAGTGCCAGGTACAACTTACCCTCCCCGCTCCCCTGCTGTCTTGTGAAGGAGGGATATGGAGGGCACAACGCGCGCCCCTCCTGTGTCCCTCCTGCATCTCCGGCGGTGGGTCTGTTAAATGAAGTGCCGGTGCATGAGCCAATCAAAGCTTACGAACGGTTACTTCATTTAATAGACCCGCCGCTGCTGCCGGAGACGCAGGAGGGACACAGGAGAGGCACGTGCTGTGCCTTCCGTGTCCCTCCTTCTCACTGACTCGAGTATAAGCCGGGGGGGCTTTTTCAGCACAAAAAAAAGTGCTGAAAAAGTCGGCTTATACTCGAGTATATACGGTATGTTTTAGCCTGCAAATGAAAACATTTTCAGGAGAAAAAAAATGGGAATTAATTGAACTGGCCAAAGCTAAACATCAAGCAAAAATTTGGATATATCCCGTTTTTTTCTTCTCCCAAATATTAACGGGGCCAGTGGAATATCCCCCACGGATGCTTTCCATGTCTCCATTACTGTCCTTTGGTAAATGACCCTTTATTACTTCATGGTACATTGCCTAGGATGAAAAGTATAAAATATTAATATTTCCATTAATTATTTAATGTGATCACTGTAAATGCAATACAAAAGTGTGTTTTCTAATGAGGACTATGTTATACTTTATGTGATTTATTAATCTGTTACATGTAACAGTCTAAAATTTGAGAAAAACATCTCAAGGACACCAATGTAATCTTCGTTAGGAATACATCATGTTTGCTATTTGGCCAGGAATGGGTTAAGATGAATTTACAGAATGCAGTGATTGTGGCTCCTGTACTGTTTCAGCATTTGTCATCATGTAAACTTAACACCTAGAGAGAGCTTTGTCAGTTACAAAGAAGAGGAAATGAAGCGAGAGTAAGTCTCATCTTCTTCTCCTTGTTTTATGCTTGGTTGGTGAGACATCATTTACAAGCTGAGAATAATTACTTGCAAAGCAACGCACAACCTTCGGAACCAAATTCATTTTCTGCTCCCGTCTCTCTCTATTTTCTTATTTGTTTGATGGTGCTCACACCGGTATCTTGCAGCTTTCAGGTTGTTAAAATCTTGTGCTACTTTGTTGTACTTGGAAAACAATACACAATCTTCTGTAATGAAGGTGGTTTCATTCTTATCAAGGATCCCAAGATTTAAGTGACATTGTATCTGAAAGTGCATGTACATAATAAACATAGGAATACTGTGCAGAAAAAAATAAATTAAATAATATCAAAAATTGCAAATAGAAATTCCAAAATGGGTTCCTCAAACACGTGTTTAATATTTTTGTTGGGCGTTCTTAAGCTATAAAACCTAAGGTCAAGATACAGTACGTGCTTAGTTGATTGTAGTACCATCAACACAATACTACAAACAACTGCTTCAGTGAGCAGCTGACTTGTACTGACTTTTTTATGGCCTGACTACAGTTAGAACACTTATTATTTAATATCTTCATCTTCAGCTTTTTCAAATCTTCCAAGCTTGTAAGCCAATCAGATCTTCAGCAACAGAGATTATTTTAAAAGACAGGAGAGCGGTTCTTTTGGGTGGAAGTAACATGTCCACTCCCGTCATTGTGAAAGTGAGGACATGGGGCTTAATTCATAGCTGATCATAGATGTGCTAAATTTAGCAGCTGCACGTGACGTCAAGTAGCCGCTGCGGCCCTCCTCCCAAATGGTCTGGACATGCCTCCGTTGTCCAGACCACGTCGCGCAAACGGCGTTCTGACGACGTTGGCACGTCCCCTCCTGCCCCGCGACCACCTCTGCCTGTCAATCAGGCAGAGGCGATCGCACCAGTTACATGCTGATAGCATCTCACTGGGCTCCCGGAGTGCACACGCACAGTGCGGCCACTGCGTGTTCCGCTGCAGCGATACAGTCTGAATTACCCCCATGGTTATGGAGAGGGCTGTGGAAGCAAGCAAGAATCCAAAAAGGGAGAGTTAGATATTAAAAGGGGTGTGGTATGTTTGGTCGATATTTATCACATCAACATGAAAAAGGTTGACAAGCAGCTTCTCCCTGTAGTACATTGATAATGACAAGAATGTGAATATGATCGAACTGTCGACATGCAGCATTTCAACTTGTTTAGTATGTTGACAGCAACCATGTCAACATTCATCATGTCCAGTAATCTCTTATCTTCTCCCGGAGGCCATGGCGTGTCAAGAACATTCTTCTGGATCTCAGCGGTTACGCAAGCAACTGTTTTGGCAGCAATTCTGAACAGCAGTATTCATCCCCCTATCCGTAAGCCCCCATAGTACCTAACCCTATAACCACCCCCACCCCCCCAACACACACACAGCCTAACCTATACCTCACCCCACAGCTTAACCATGACACTCCCAGCAGCACCTAACCGCCGGCATTCTGAGTATGTCAACATATCAGATGTTGACATTGTGAACATGTCGATATTGTGAGGATGTCAACATAGTGCCTGTCATCCCATTGAACCATGTTGATACTGTTCTGTCGACATTATGAATGTCAAAATGGTAACTGTTGACCATGTGACTGGATCCCATTTGAAGTAGCAGAACTGGTTAAACCTGGAGTACGAAGTTCAAGATGTCGGAGGTGCAGTGCTGGATTATCAGCTGTTTACCTTAATCGCACAGGGGCATGCATAGATCTGCCAGAGTTCATAAGCTTCATCAGCAAGATGGTGGCATTAGTGGGAGAGGTACACAACCACTTCTACTCTACAAAAGGACTTGCATTTTGCTCCAGTGAAGAACATGTTGCATTTTGGTTGAAAGTCCTCTGAGAAGAAAATACTAAGATTCACACAAAAAAGTAACATATGTACTGTAAGTTCTAATTAGTAGAATGTTTAAGTATGATGTGAGGGTTACTCTTTTGCATAGTAAGTCTCTTCAGATTTTTCTGCCTCTTCGTACCCTTAGCGGAAACTAAAAATAGAAACTGCTTTCTAGGTGTCCTCATACATCTAGCCACCATACATCGTGCAGCATAATATACCAGGTCCTGTGCAACGCTGCTACCGTCAGGCGTCATTTTGTGCAGAAAATGTGTCTTAGTCGCACCGCAATGTGCCTAGGATATGTTAGGAAATTGTGCTGATTATTTTTGATGTATAACACTTGTGTATTGGGTGTGACGGAGTACAATGGAACTTGTACTGAAATAAAGCTGCAGCTGCTACTTGTACAGATTCAGAGACCCAGTCGCACACAGATATACAAGTGTTGCATATCAAATTAATCAGCACAGTCTCCTGGTGCATCTTAGCTGCATTCTGTTGTGACGCATTTCATCGAAAAACACACAAAATGGACGCCCAATGTTAGCAGAGTCTGGGACCTGGCGCCAAGAGGGTCTGTTTGGTACGACAGCATCAAAGATCTATGGGGACACATCTCTATGATGTGTGCTGGATGGACCATAAAGTGCACTGGCATAAAACCCATCCACTTTTGCTGTTTGCTTCCAGTATGATTTGGGAATGAAGCCCAGTAAGACATTTTGTGAATCTCCTGTCAAACTAATTGGTGAAGATTGAATTCTATATTCATATATCACAAGGAACAAAACATATGTTTGGAGCAATTTGAACAATGTTTTCTATTTAATAAATATGCAAATACTGCAGTACTGAGACATTTGATCTATCATAATACCTTTAAACCTTGGACTATATTTACAAGTACACCAAACAGGATCATAGCTTATTCATGTCCTGACTACAAGTTGCCATTGGCCTCTGTCATCCATACAGCCATCAATAAAATCTAGAACACTCTCTGAAGGGAGTACATCATATATTTCATTTGTTGGAAATGATGTGTGTAGCCGGTGTTGATATTGCAAAGCTACAGTATACAGCTACAGTATACAGGCACACACCAGCGGATGACTCAAACTATGAACAACCCAGTGACTTAACCAGTAGTGTTGGTTTATTGATAGATAACAGGTATAGCCATAAACACTGTATACAGGCGATCAGTGGCGTAACTAGAAATTTTTCTCCCCCAAGCCCAAAAATTCTCTGGCGCCCCCCCCCCCCCCCATCCCCCATAATTGCCACTAGTAAAGGGACGAACCTGCGCGCGCCGATGGGACGCGCGCCACAAAAGGGGCGTGGCTTTGTTGAAATGGGCGTGGCTCCACATGAAGGGGCGTGGCATTGCAGGAAAAGACTACCTTATACCCCAGTTTTGCAACCTGCAGCCCCAGACGTTGGCCACCACAGGAAAGAAAAATAATCCTGATTCATGCCCCTTACATTATTTGTAATTTTTCCTCCTTATAGTAATGCCCAGTATACATTATGCCACATACTGCAATGGCCCTTAGACATTATGCCACACACAATAATGCACATGACACAATATGCACACACCATAATGCCCCCGACACATTATGCCACACACTGTAATGCCTGTGACACATTATGACAGGAATCGCAATGCCCGTTATACATTATGCTACACACTGCAATGCCCCTGATACATTATAGCACATACAATGTCTGTGACACAGTATGACACACACCGCAATGACCCTGAGACATTATACCACATACCACAATGCCCGTGATATAGTATACCACACACCGTAATGCCTGTGACACATACCGCAATGCCCGTTATACCCTATGCCACACACCGCAATGCCCGTTATACATTATGCCACCATGCAATGCCCCTTAGACATTATACCACATACCACAATGCCCGTGATATAGTATGCCACACACCGTAATGCCTGTGACACATTATGACACACACCGCAATGTCTGTGATACATTATGCCACACACCGCAATGCCCATTACACATTAAGTCCTACAGTAAGGCTTCTAATTACTTTTAAATTACCTGCTCGTTGCCAGGGGTTTCATGCTCTTGGTTCCATGCACGGTGCCAGGGGTTTTCATGCTCAGGGTGTCATGCTCGTTGCCAGGGGTTTCATGCACTGGGTATCATGTTCATTGCCAGGGGTTTCATGCTCTTGGATCCATGCATGGTGCCAGGAATTTTCATGCTCAGGGTGTCATGCTCGTTGCCAGGGGTTTCATGCACTGGGTGTCATGCTCGTTGCCAGGGGTTTCATGCTCTTGGTTCCATGCACGGTGCCAGAGGTTTTCATGCTCAGGGTGTCATGCTCGTTGCCAGGGGTTTCATGCACTGGATGTCATGCTCGTTGCCAGGGGTTTCATGCACTGGGTGTCATGCTCATTGCCAGGGGTTTCATGCACTGGGTGTCATGCTTGTTGCTAGGGGGTAATACTTGTTGCTAGCGCTGTGTTCCCAGTGCCACATATGCCCCCAGTGCCAGATGTTTCCCCACAGTGCCAGGTACACACATGCCCCCAATGCCAAATATGCCCCCCCAAGTGCCAGGTACACATATACCCCCCAGTGTCACATATGCCCCCTCAGTGCCACATATGCCCCTCAGGTGCCAAATATGCTCCCCCTTCCCCAGTGCCAGGTACAGCTCCCCCCACTCCCCTCCCTGTTTTGTGAAGGAGGGACACGGAGGGCACAGCGCGCACCTCTCCTGTGTCCCTCCTGCATCTCCGGCGTGTCTGCTAAATGATGTGCCAGTTTGTGAGCCAAACAGAGCTCACGAACAGGCACTTCATTCAATAGACCCGCCGGAGACGCAGGAGGGACACAGGAGAGGCGCGCGCTGTGCCCTCCGTGTCCCTCCTTCACAGCAGCGGCTAGGGAAGGAGGGAGACAGCGGATTGACATGCGGACGGCTCGTCCGCATATCAATCTGCGCTAAATCAGTGGCGGCAGCCCTGCGCCTCCAAGCCACCGCGAGGGCTGCGGGGGCAGTAGTTACGCCACTGCAGGCGATGGAGTGGAGCTTCAGCGGAGTATGGTGTCATACAGCTCACCAGCCGGTGAGTGTATGCCGCAAATGGTTAGCAGTGCATGCATGCTGGAACCGCTCTGCAGCAGTTAATAACCAAGGGGTATATTTACTAAGCCTTGAACGGATATAAAGTGGACGGAGATAAAGTACTAGCCAATCAGCTCATAACTGCCATGTCACAGGCTAGGTTTGAAAAATTACAGTTAGGAGCTGATTGGCTGGTACTTTGAATCCATCCACTTTATCTCCACCCAGGGCTTAGTAAATAGAGCCCTAAGGGGGAGATGTACTAAGCAGTGAAAAGAGTGGAGAAGTGAGACAGTGGAGAGGTTGCCCATGGCAACCAATCAGCTGCTCTGTATAATTTTATAGTAAGCACATTATAAATGTTACTTCAGTGCTGATTGGTTGCCATAGGCACCTTCTCCACTAGCTCACTTCTCCAGTCTTTTCACTGTTTAGTACATATCCCCCTAAAGGGGACATTTACTAAGCAGTAATAAGAGTGGAGAAGTGAGCCAGTGGAGAAGTTGCCCATGGCAACCAATCAGCACTGAAGTAACAGCTATAATTTGCATGCTATAGAATTATAAAGAGCTGCTGATTGGTTGATGGGGCAACTTCTCCACTGCCTCACTTATCCGCTCTTATCACTGCTTAGTAAATGAGCCCCATTGCCTCTTACAGGAGCTAAGCAGGAGTCTCCTGTCTCCCTCCATGTCACTCTACACATTAAAGACAAGATGGCCCCTGCATATGCTCAGTGACCATCTTGGGACTATTTTTGTGCTGTGATTGAGGTCATACAACATGGTAGAAAGCTCTCCTGATGCTCTGTCTTTCATTTTTTATTTGTATGGAACCAATTAGGTTTTGTCTTGTATGTAACTTTGCAGACTTGTTGATACCCATATTGTCCAGACTCTGTAGCTTTTTCTGTGGAGAAACAGGACTCCTGTGATCATGAAGACCTCTAATGATAGGGAGACATTTCACTGCAATCTATGCTGGGAAATGTAAGGAATATTCCAGTATACTTTGTAATTTCGTGATGGCTAAGCACATACTTAGACACAGCATGAGGCCAGTTACATCAGACTGTCCTATGTGACGGCTGCTCAGTGTTATTGCATGCACTGTTAAAAGATGTTGTATTGATGAATCAATACGAAAACTGTACAGCTGTACATATAGTCAGGGCCGGTTCTGGGGCTTTGCGCGCCCCGGGCGGCAATGGGGGGCGTGGTCATTTACGCTTCCTGTACAGACTACTGTAGCGCTCTGAAATGTGCCCCCCGCTGCCCGCTGCCCCCCGCTGCCGCTGGCCGCTGTGAAGACCTTCGTGGAGAGGTACTTTAATGTGCGCTGCGCGATGACGTCATCGCGCACCGCACAGCAAAGGTCCTCTCCACGAAGGGAAACTAAGAGGACCTTTGCTATGCGGTGCGTGATGATGTCATCGCGCACCGCACAGTAAAGGACCTCTCCACGAAGGGAAACTCTAGTTTCCCTTCACAGCGGCCAGCGGCAGCGGGGGGCAGCGGGCAGCGGGGGGCACAGCAGCAGCGGATCTTGCCCTGGTGCATTGCCCTCCAGATGGCGCCGGCGCTCTCCGGAAGGTGGCGCCCCGGGCAAAAGTCCTGCTTGCCCGTGGCAAGATCCGCTACTGCATACAGTATCTCCAGAGGGTAAGGTGAGACCTGCTGCTCTGTGTTTACTCCCATCATCTGAAAATTTGGAGGATCAAGACCTGGAATAAGTCCTCGATTGTTTGCATCATTAATCGGACCCATTTTATGAGGGACCTTTCACACCGTGGAAAATTGGACTACTACAAGGGACTGTTCATTGCGGATGCTGATCCGCTTAAACGCCTTCTAAAGACACTGGTGGTAACTATACACTCACGGTTGTGATTTGCTTTGGCCCCTTCGGCACCCACAGGGACTGCTATAAATGGAACAGGTCTAATGAACTTTGCATTCTTTTGATCTCCATATACATAAATGGGAGTAGCACTTTCTTTCTTTTTTTTTAATTGGTTTTATCATTCTGATTTTTATCAATTGTGCACTATGATGTTTTATGATTTCTGCTCTTATTAATATTAAATCATGTGGATATTATGACCGACCTCTCTCATTGATGACCTACTAGCGCTACATTTTTTGCTTGGGTAAATAGGAACACCGTAAATATGTAAATTTGTATTTTAGTAAAAAAACTATTCTTTCCTTATCAGCAAAAATGACAGCACATAAACTGAGGCCATGTTTCCGAAATTCTTAAATATCCTTTTCAAATATTAGTAGCCTTAATCTGATTAACTTCATTACTTTGCCCACTGAGCTACCAGGCACCCTTGAAAGCTCAATCTGTGTTGTAAATTCTACCCCTATAATTATGCCATTCCTTATTAACTGAGATTACCATGAATAATGTAATTACATCCCTGCCACAGTATTAAAGCTAATGGAAAATAATTTGTTTCCATTTCTTGATCGTGGTGTATTTCACTCACCAACATTGCTAGTGTGACCGGCATTTTGTTTCCTCATAGTTACACTGTAAGTTGTGCATTCTTGTGCTTCCCATTAAAGGAGAAAAGACAATTCATAGCAGGTAAAAGTCAGTGATGTGCGCAGACCACCATGTTTTGGCTTTGATTCTATAGCAATTCGGCTTTTAAATCTGAGTTCCGAACTCGAGTGAAGACCCAACTCAGGACTCAGTCAACTTTGAACCCCAAAGTTCAGGGGGTATATTTATTAAAATTCGATTTTGGAATCCTCTTTATAAATCTTCAAAATCGATTGAAATTGATTCTTTTTGATTTTCTAAAATCCTTAAAAAAATCCCTCATTTACTAAAATTCAATTTGGCATTCGATTTTTAAATCAAATTCGATGTGAATTCATGTTTGGAGGTGATTTAGAGTTGAATTTATGAAATCCCTTCCAAAATTGAACCTTAAATCCCCAGCAAAATCAAATGCAAAATTAAATAGAATTTCCTCATTCCTTCCTATTGGTCCAAATGCATCATATGCACACTAATTAAAGGGGAAGATCTCTCTTTATACATGAAAACCTAAGTGATGATTCTTTTTATATAATAATTACAGCTGAAATATTTGGAAATAAGTTTAGCCCTAATCTGCCTCCCAGCCTGCCTTTCGCTTTCTGTGCTCACATAGGCCCTCATTCCGAGTTGTTCGCTCAGTAATTTTCTTTGCATCGCAGCGATTTTCCGCTAATTGCGCATGCGCAATGTTCGCACTGCGACTGCTCCAAGTAAATTTGCTAAGCAGTTTGGTATTTTACTCACGGCATTACAAGGTTTTTTCTTCGTTCTGGTGATCGGAGTGTGATTGACAGGAAGTGGGTGTTTCTGGGCGGAGACTGGCCGTTTTATGGGTGTGTGTGAAAAAACGCTGCCATTTCTGGGAAAAACGCGGGAGTGGCTGGAGAAACGGGGGAGTGTCTGGGCGAACGCTGGGTGTGTTTGTGACGTCAAACCAGGAACAACAAGCACTGAACTGATCGCACTGGAAGAGTAAGTCTCGTGCTACTCAGAAACTGCACAGATAAATCTTTTCGCAATATTGCGAATCTTTCGTTCGCAATTTTGCTAAGCTAAGATTCACTCCCAGTAGGTGGCGGCTTAGCGTGTGCAATGCTGCTAAAAGCAGCTTGCAAGCGAACAACTCGGAATGAGGGCCATAGTTAGTTGCTGTTAAACAACCTCTTCCTGTTCCCTTTTTATTGCATAATCTGGGTGGAGTGGTTTTTTAATGCGTGATTATGCAAAAGACGGCAGCAGAACACAATATCGAACACTTTTGCCAAATGATATAATAATATGCCTTCCGAATAATTAAAAAAAAAATAAACCAATGCATTCTGTCATGGATTGGGTTGCTATATGTGCCTTTTTATACTTATCCTTAGTAGGAGTTTGTGGATTTGACAATGGATTCAGCAGCCAGGAGCAACAGCCATAGCCTAAATAAACTTTTTATGGTGGAAGGGGAACAAATTAGAACAATATAGTAACAATTACTATTAGATAGATAGATTGATTGATTTTATTGTCATTGTCAAAAAGAACAATAAAATTAAGATCTGGGACAGTCACATAAAAACATACAGATCACCAGTCAAATTAATACGAACGATAACAGATGGGAAAAAACTGTTCTTAAAACGAGATGTTCTTGTTCTAATACACCTGAAACATCTATCAGATGGACAAAGAGAGAAGATGCAATGGTTAGGATGATAACAATCATGTACAATGCTATTTCCTTAGCGGAGACAGTTATCAACATAGATATCATGGATTAATGGTAGCTCCTAGCCAATAATACTCATAGCTGTACGTACAACATGCTCCAGTAGCTTCTGCTCACCCTTAGTGCTGTTGCCATAACAAACTACAATACAATACATCAACACACTTTCAATTACACAACGATAAAACCTAACCAAATTTGCCCTGGATAATTTTCCAGCACTTAATTTCCTAAGGAAAAATAGGCACTGCTGGGCTTTCTTCACAATACATGTAATAATAGTAGCCCAAGACAAGTCATCTGAAATAACAGTGCTCAACCACTAAGTTCTCAATAGTTAAAGGCACCAGCTCAGATCTCCCCTGACATCTGAAATCCTTAATTATCTCTTTGGTGTTTTTTTTTTTTTTCAGATTAAAGACTAAGTTATTGCTATTGCTCCATTTGACTAAGGACTCAACTTCATCACGGCATGCCCTCTCGTTACCGTCCGAGATGAGCCCCACCACAGTGGTGTCATCAGTAAACTTGATGATAGAATTTGCTTTATCCTGGGGAATACAATCATGGGTAAACAAAGAAAATAAAAGGAGACTTAAAACACACCCCTGGGGGGTACCTGTACTAATTTTAACTACCAAGACATTAAATTAATCATTTTAATTTGTTGGGGCCTATTGATTAAAAAATCTAAAATCCAATTGCATAACCCCAAATTTTGTAAATTGGATATCAAAGCTATTGGAAGAATAGTATTAAAATCTGAGCTAAAATCAATAAAAAGCACTTTAAAATCAATACAAAGCTGATTTATTAGCACATAGTGGTATCTTACCCAACAACCATCCCTCTGGCATTTGTACCACAAGAATTTTTGCATTAAGGGATGAATTGCTGAGGATGGAGGCATCATGGGATGAACCAGGATAGCCAGTTACAACACTCATGATTTTAGAATTCATTAGACCATCCAGTCAAATTGACCATATTGTGCTCTGCTGCTATTTGTTGCACATTCACGGAATAAGTTTGAAGTCTATAAGTATAAATATGTACACTATTCAACTCATGAAGCTGCTGATGGTGCTCTTTTTGATCCTCCAGGGTTATCTCAGTCAGGTGGTGATTTGTATTGCGCAGGTAGGTGAACAGCATACCATAACCTTGGACATCCATTATTACTACTTCCACACTGCGCTACATGCTTTTGGGTACTTAAAAGTCATCACTATCAATTTCCTGCCATTATAATGGTGTTTAGAAGCCAAAATCGAATGTCAAACCTCATTCTAAACATTTGGAAATTTGAGGTTCGATATTGAGTTCAATTTCATATCAATTTGCAAATTGTATTTTAGTAAATGAGGGAATCTTATATGTTGGTCTCTGGGAAAACATTGATGTTTTTCAGAAATTCGATTTCTATATGAATGTGAGTTGAATTGGATTTAGAATCGATTTGACATTTGATTTGGTCTTTAGTAAATCTCTTCAATCCAAATTGAATGGAAATCAAATGCCAAATCCCTTGAAACTCCAAAATCGAATTTTAGTAATTATACCCCCAAGTGTGTTTGGTTTTCACCAAAACCTAACCGATCATCCCTAGTAAATGTTTTATTAAGCAGAATTACTTCTCTGTAGTCACTACAACTCCCCCATCCCCTGAATTTTACTATGGATAGGAGGCATAAACTAGGCTACCAACAGAGCTGGCCTTAACCAATATGATGCCCTAGGCAAGATTTTGGCTGGTGCCCCCTAGGATGCACAAGCAGCTTCTGCTTATTAAAATGATATGCAGCATGCCTATATTCTGTGTGTGACTGCGGCTGTATCTGCATACGAAATGCTACATTACAGTGATTTCCAGGAATACACGCAATGTAGCATTTCGTATGCAGAAACAGCCACAGTCACACACAGAATATAGGCATGCTGCATATCATTTTAATCAGCAGAAGCTGCTGGTGCCCCTAAGCATACCAAATGCCCTAGGCATTTGCCTAGTTTGCCTATGCCTAAGGCCGGCTCTGGCTACCAAAGTCTTAAGGGCACCTGAAGCAATGAAAATTTCAATTCAGAATCTTTATTTTCACTGCGGTGCCCCACACAGGATGAGATTTATCAATGAATGCTAGGAGAGAGACAAAGGAGAAAGAAAAAGTAACAATCAATCAGCTACAGTAATTTTTCAAAAACAGCCTGTAACATGGCAGTTAGGAGCTAATTGGTTGGTACTTTATCTCTCTCCAAGCTGTGATTAAACTCCCTCAAAGAGTGTCAGCTGCTGACATGTCAGTTGTGATACGTCCAAAAAGCTGCAGAGAGTCAGGGGCATGATGCAAGTAGATTAACTGCGTTACCACCCTCAAGACCTGGTGTCTAGGCTGCAGCCTGTTCACCTAATGGTTTATCAAATACTGCATAAGTAGCCCTGGGTCTCAGGGTCCCTCAATAGAAAGAGGAGGACTGGGTGAAAGTGCCCCAACCTCGATCTGGCCCTGCACCCAGTGTCCACTGGGCCCTAGACAGTAGCTTATGTTGTGTAAAGGATAATCTGGATCAGAGATGAGCTATCTAAGCTTTCTATACAGTTTGGGGTAAATTTACTAAAGCTTCTAAAACAGAGAACTGGTGATGCAGCCCATAGAAGCAGGGGATTTGCGCATGCACACTAGAGATGAGCGGGTTCGGTTCCTCGGAATCCGAACCCGCCCGAACTTCAGGTTTTTTTTACACGGGGCCGAGCGACTCGGATCTTCCCGCCTTGCTCGGTTAACCCGAGCGCGCCCGAACGTCATCATCCCGCTGTCGGATTCTCGCGAGGCTCGGATTCTATCGCGAGACTCGGATTCTATATAAGGAGCCGCGCGTCGCCGCCATTTTCACACGTGCATTGAGATTGATAGGGAGAGGACGTGGCTGGCGTCCTCTCCGTTTAGAGTGACTAGAGTACTAGAGAGAGAAACAAATTTTGGGGAGCATATAGGAGGAGTACTACTTGCTGCTGATAGTGTGACCAGTGACCAGTGCCACCAGTTTAATTAATCCGTTCTCTGCCTGAAAAAAAACGATACACACTGCACAGTGTGACACAGTCACACATACCATATCTGTGCTCAGCCCAGTGTGCTGCATCATATACTGTATATCATTATCTGACTGCTGAGTGCTCACACAGCTTAATTGTGGGGGAGACTGGGGAGCAGTTATAGCAGGAGTACATTTAAGTACAGTGCACACTTTTGCTGCCAGAGTGCCACTGCCAGTGTGACTGACCAGTGACCACTGACCACCAGTATTGTGATTGTCTGCTGACCACCAGTATATTGTGATTGTCTGCCTAAAAAAGTTAAACACTCGTCGTGTGGTGTTTTTATAAACGCATTCTGCAGACAGTGTCCAGCAGGTCCGTCATTACATAATATATACCTGTCCGGCTGCAGTACTAGTGTGATATATATATATATTTTAATTTTATCTCATTATCATCCAGTCTATATTAGCAGCAGACACAGTACGGTAGTCCACGGCTGTAGCTACCTCTGTGTCGGCAGTCGCTCGTCCATCCATAATTGTATACCACCTACCCGTGGTTTTTTTTTTTTTCTATCTTCTTGATACTAGTAGCTTACTTTAGGAGTCTGCAGTGCTGACAGACAGTGTCCAGCAGGTCCGTCATTACATAATATATACCTGTCCGGCTGCAGTACTAGTGTGATATATATATATATTTTAATTTTTTCTCATTATCATCCAGTCTATATTAGCAGCAGACACAGTACGGTAGTCCACGGCTGTAGCTACCTCTGTGTCGGCAGTCGCTCGTCCATCCATAATTGTATACCACCTACCCGTGGTTTTTTTTTTTTTCTATCTTCTTGATACTAGTAGCTTACTTTAGGAGTCTGCAGTGCTGACAGACAGTGTCCAGCAGGTCCGTCATTACATAATATATACCTGTCCGGCTGCAGTACTAGTGTGATATATAATATATATATATTTTAATTTTTTCTCATTATCATCCAGTCTATATTAGCAGCAGACACAGTACGGTAGTCCACGGCTGTAGCTACCTCTGTGTCGGCAGTCGCTCGTCCATCCATAATTGTATACCACCTACCCGTGGTTTTTTTTCTTTCTATCTTCTTGATACTAGTAGCTTACTTTAGGAGTCTGCAGTGCTGACAGACAGTGTCCAACAGGTCCGTCATTACATAATATATACCTGTCCGGCTGCAGTACTAGTGTGATATATAATATATATATATTTTAATTTTATCTCATTATCATCCAGTCTATATTAGCAGCAGACACAGTACGGTAGTCCACGGCTGTAGCTACCTCTGTGTCGGCAGTCGCTCGTCCATCCATAATTGTATACCACCTACCCGTGGTTTTTTTTTTCTATCTTCTTGATACTAGTAGCTTACTTTAGGAGTCTGCAGTGCTGACAGACAGTGTCCAGCAGGTCCGTCATTACATAATATATACCTGTCCGGCTGCAGTACTAGTGTGATATATAATATATATATATTTTAATTTTATCTCATTATCATCCAGTCTATATTAGCAGCAGACACAGTACGGTAGTCCACGGCTGTAGCTACCTCTGTGTCGGCAGTCGCTCGTCCATCCATAATTGTATACCACCTACCCGTGGTTTTTTTTTCTATCTTCTTGATACTAGTAGCTTACTTTAGGAGTCTGCAGTGCTGACAGACAGTGTCCAGCAGGTCCGTCATTACATAATATATACCTGTCCGGCTGCAGTACTAGTGTGATATATATATATATTTTAATTTTATCTCATTATCATCCAGTCTATATTAGCAGCAGACACAGTACGGTAGTCCACGGCTGTAGCTACCTCTGTGTCGACAGTCGCTCGTCCATCCATAATTGTATACCACCTACCCGTGGTTTTTTTTTTCTATCTTCTTGATACTAGTAGCTTACTTTAGGAGTCTGCAGTGCTGACAGACAGTGTCCAGCAGGTCCGTCATTACATAATATATACCTGTCCGGCTGCAGTACTAGTGTGATATATATATATATTTTAATTTTATCTCATTATCATCCAGTCTATATTAGCAGCAGACACAGTACGGTAGTCCACGGCTGTAGCTACCTCTGTGTCGACAGTCGCTCGTCCATCCATAAGTATACTAGTATCCATCCATCTCCATTGTTTACCTGAGGTGCCTTTTAGTTGTGCCTATTAAAATATGGAAACAAAAATGTTGAGGTTCCAAAAATAGGGAAAGATCAAGATCGACTTCCACCTCGTGCTGAAGCTACTGCCACTAGTCATGGCCGAGACGATGAAATGCCAGCAACGTCGTCTGCCAAGGCCGATGCCCAATGTCATAGTACAGAGCATGTAAAATCCAAAACACCAAATATCAGTAAAAAAAGGACTCAAAAATCTAAAATAAAATTGTCGGAGGAGAAGCGTAAACTTGCCAATATGCCATTTACCACACGGAGTGGCAAGGAACGGCTGAGGCCCTGGCCTATGTTCATGGCTAGTGGTTCAGCTTCACATGAGGATGGAAGCACTCAGCCTCTCGCTAGAAAAATGAAAAGACTCAAGCTGGCAAAAGCACCGCAAAGAACTGTGCGTTCTTCGAAATCACAAATCCACAAGGAGAGTCCAATTGTGTCGGTTGCGATGCCTGACCTTCCCAACACTGGACGTGAAGAGCATGCGCCTTCCACCATTTGCACGCCCCCTGCAAGTGCTGGAAGGAGCACCCGCAGTCCAGTTCCTGATAGTCATATTGAAGATGTCAGTGTTGAAGTACACCAGGATGAGGAGGATATGGGTGTTGCTGGCGCTGGGGAGGAAATTGACAAGGAGGATTCTGATGGTGAGGTGGTTTGTTTAAGTCAGGCACCCGGGGAGACACCTGTTGTCCGTGGGAGGAATATGGCCATTGACATGCCTGGTGAAAATACCAAAAAAATCAGCTCTTCGGTGTGGAAGTATTTCAACAGAAATGCGGACAACATTTGTCAAGCCGTGTGTTGCCTTTGTCAAGCTGTAATAAGTAGGGGTAAGGACGTTAACCACCTCGGAACATCCTCCCTTATACGTCACCTGCAGCGCATTCATAATAAGTCAGTGACAAGTTCAAAAACTTTGGGCGACAGCGGAAGCAGTCCACTGACCAGTAAATCCCTTCCTCTTGTAACCAAGCTCACGCAAACCACCCCACCAACTCCCTCAGTGTCAATTTCCTCCTTCCCCAGGAATGCCAATAGTCCTGCAGGCCATGTCACTGGCAATTCTGACGAGTCCTCTCCTGCCTGGGATTCCTCCGATGCATCCTTGCGTGTAACGCCTACTGCTGCTGGCGCTGCTGTTGTTGCTGCTGGGAGTCGATGGTCATCCCAGAGGGGAAGTCGGAAGACCACTTGTACTACTTCCAGTAAGCAATTGACTGTCCAACAGTCCTTTGCGAGGAAGATGAAATATCACAGCAGTCATCCTGTTGCAAAGCGGATAACTGAGGCCTTGACAACTATGTTGGTGTTAGACGTGCGTCCGGTATCCGCCGTTAGTTCACAGGGAACTAGACAATTTCTTGAGGTAGTGTGCCCCCGTTACCAAATACCATCTAGGTTCCACTTCTCTAGGCAGGCGATACCGAGAATGTACACGGACGTCAGAAAAAGACTCACCAGTGTCCTAAAAAATGCAGTTGTACCCAATGTCCACTTAACCACGGACATGTGGACAAGTGGAGCAGGGCAGGGTCAGGACTATATGACTGTGACAGCCCACTGGGTAAATGTTTGGACTCCCGCCGCAAGAACAGCAGCGGCGGCACCAGTAGCAGCATCTCGCAAACGCCAACTCTTTCCTAGGCAGGCTACGCTTTGTATCACCGCTTTCCAGAATACGCACACAGCTGAAAACCTCTTACGGCAACTGAGGAAGATCATCGCGGAATGGCTTACCCCAATTGGACTCTCCTGTGGATTTGTGGCATCGGACAACGCCAGCAATATTGTGTGTGCATTAAATATGGGCAAATTCCAGCACGTCCCATGTTTTGCACATACCTTGAATTTGGTGGTGCAGAATTATTTAAAAAACGAGAGGGGCGTGCAAGAGATGCTGTTGGTGGCCAGAAGAATTGCGGGACACTTTCGGCGTACAGGCACCACGTACAGAAGACTGGAGCACCACCAAAAACGCCTGAACCTGCCCTGCCATCATCTGAAGCAAGAAGTGGTAACGAGGTGGAATTCAATCCTATATATGCTTCAGAGGTTGGAGGAGCAGCAAAAGGCCATTCAAGCCTATACAATTGAGCACGATATAGGAGGTGGAATGCACCTGTCTCAAGCGCAGTGGAGAATGATTTCAACGTTGTGCAAGGTTCTGATGCCCTTTGAACTTGCCACACGTGAAGTCAGTTCAGACACTGCCAGCCTGAGTCAGGTCATTCCCCTCATCAGGCTTTTGCAGAAGAAGCTGGAGACATTGAAGGAGGAGCTAACACGGAGCGATTCCGCTAGGCATGTGGAACTTGTGGATGGAGCCCTTAATTCGCTTAACAAGGATTCACGGGTGGTCAATCTGTTGAAATCAGAGCACTACATTTTGGCCACCGTGCTCGATCCTAGATTTAAAACCTACCTTGGATCTCTCTTTCCGGCACACACAAGTCTGCTGGGGTTCAAAGACCTGCTGGTGAGAAAATTGTCAAGTCAAGCGGAACGCGACCTGTCAACATCTCCTCCTTCACATTCTCCCGCAACTGGGGGTGCGAGGAAAAGGCTCAGAATTCCGAGCCCACCCGCTGGCGGTGATGCAGGGCAGTCTGGAGCGACTGCTGATGCTGACATCTGGTCCGGACTGAAGGACCTGCCAACGATTACGGATACGGACATGTCGTCTACTGGCACTGCATATGATTCTCTCCCCATTGAAAGAATGGTGGAGGATTATATGAGTGACCGCATCCAAGTAGGCACGTCAGACAGTCCGTACTTATACTGGCAGGAAAAAGAGGCAATTTGGAGGCCCTTGCACAAACTGGCTTTATTCTACCTAAGTTGCCCTCCCACAAGTGTGTACTCCGAAAGAGTGTTTAGTGCCGCCGCTCACCTTGTCAGCAATCGGCGTACGAGGTTACTTCCAGAAAATGTGGAGAAGATGATGTTCATTAAAATGAATTATAATCAATTCCTCCGTGGAGACATTGACCAGCAGCAATTGCCTCCACAAAGTACACAGGGAGCTGAGATGGTGGATTCCAGTGGGGACGAATTGATAATCTGTGAGGAGGGGGATGTACACGGTGATATATCGGAGGATGATGATGAGGTGGACATCTTGCCTCTGTAGAGCCAGTTTGTGCAAGGAGAGATTAATTGCTTCTTTTTTGGGGGGGTCCAAACCAACCCGTCATTTCAGTCACAGTCGTGTGGCAGACCCTGTCACTGAAATGATGGGTTGGTTAAAGTGTGCATGTCCTGTTCATACAACATAAGGGTGGGTGGGAGGGCCCAAGGACAATTCCATCTTGCACCTCTTTTTTCTTTAATTTTTCTTTGCGTCATGTGCTGTTTGGGGAGTATTTTTTTGAAGGGCCATCCTGCGTGACACTGCAGTGCCACTCCTAGATGGGCCAGGTGTTTGTGTCGGCCACTAGGGTCGCTTATCTTACTCACACAGCTACCTCATTGCGCCTCTTTTTTTCTTTGCGTCATGTGCTGTTTGGGGAGTGTTTTTTGGAAGGGCCATCCTGCGTGACACTGCAGTGACACTCCTAGATGGGCCAGGTGTTTGTGTCGGCCACTAGGGTCGCTTACCTTACTCACACAGCTACCTCATTGCGCCTCTTTTTTTCTTTGCGTCATGTGCTGTTTGGGGAGTGTTTTTTGGAAGGGCCATCCTGCGTGACACTGCAGTGCCACTCCTAGATGGGCCAGGTGTTTGTGTCGGCCACTAGGGTCGCTTACCTTACTCACACAGCTACCTCATTGCGCCTCTTTTTTTCTTTGCGTCATGTGCTGTTTGGGGAGTGTTTTTTGGAAGGGCCATCCTGCGTGACACTGCAGTGCCACTCCTAGATGGGCCAGGTGTTTGTGTCGGCCACTAGGGTCGCTTATCTTACTCACACAGCTACCTCATTGCGCCTCTTTTTTTCTTTGCGTCATGTGCTGTTTGGGGAGTGTTTTTTGGAAGGGCCATCCTGCGTGACACTGCAGTGCCACTCCTAGATGGGCCAGGTGTTTGTGTCGGCCACTAGGGTCGCTTATCTTACTCACACAGCTACCTCATTGCGCCTCTTTTTTTCTTTGCGTCATGTGCTGTTTGGGGAGTGTTTTTTGGAAGGGTCATCCTGCGTGACACTGCAGTGCCACTCCTAGATGGGCCCGGTGTTTGTGTCGGCCACTAGGGTCGCTTAGCTTAGTCATCCAGCGACCTCGGTGCAAATTTTAGGACTAAAAATAATATTGTGAGGTGTTCAGAATAGACTGAAAATGAGTGGAAATTATGGTTTTTGAGGTTAATAATACTTTGGGATCAAAATGACCCCCAAATTCTATGATTTAAGCTGTTTTTTAGTATTTTTTGAAAAAAAACACCCGAATCCAAAACACACCCGAATCCGACAAAAAAAATTCGGTGAGGTTTTGCCAAAACGCGGTCGAACCCAAAACACGGCCGCGGAACCGAACCCAAAACCAAAACACAAAACCGAAAAATTTCAAGTGCACATCTCTAATGCACACTCAAGCTGCCACTGTCAGCTCCATTGCACAGGCTTAGGGACCAGGCAGATCGGGGCTGGCTCCTCTCCATCATGGGTAGCGGCAACACCCCTACCCGAAAAAGGTAGACGCTGCTGCTGGTACTGTCTGTACTGAATATGCATATTTTAATAGCTACACATACAGATATGTCCTCAATTATATTTATTCCAAACATAACAAAGTTGCATGATATGATACAAATGATAAAGTGTCAAAAGCTTTTATTCTATATGACGCTATTGTGATTTGCTAATCATCTCAAGATAAGGTATCACTGAAAAGCCATGTGATGTATTGGCTCGAAGTGGAGACACCCCTTATGTCAAGAGGTATTAGGGTACCCATGTGACATGAACAGGTCATAAAATCAGCTCTGTATTCACTTTTGCTCCCAAATCAGGTAAAACAGTTATAGGAACTTGTGCAAACTTTCCTGTAATTTCAGAATTATTTTAAATTATGGAAAAGCACTAAGGGCCAGATGTAATGATGTCCGATTTGGCCAGCGGTGCGGATTCCCGGCCGAACTCGGACATTTTTTTAAAAACCGTCAATCATATACAAGGCAAAACCATGCCTTTCTAAATTTGTCCGGGAACCGGCAACAACGTCCAACTCAAACTTTATTACATCCAGCCCTGAGTGTAAAAAAAGAAATAAAGACTGTCATTGGAAGGATAGTGTTCATGGAAGCATCATGATGTAAAAAAGGTTACATGTGGTGCAGCAGTCCCCATAAGCTTCTATGGGGCTGCAGTATTATCACATGCAACAAGTTACATTTTTCAGAATTTCAACCTTGAAATTCATCTTCTAGCAAATCTACATATTTACGATAGCTTTAATATTATGGAGCTACCATTGTTAGACACATGCTGTGATGCACTCTCATCTCTTGAAGGATGATCTGGATTGTTAATGCTTAATAAATGAGTATAATTGTTTTGAAGAAACAAACACTTTTGTCAGATAATTAATATAATTTTGATTCTTCACTATGCACAAGATCCATGAGAGCATTTTCCCAGAAGCTAAAGCTATTTATATCTCAATACTTCAATTTTGTAAATGTTATACAGAAGAAACAGGGCCGGTTAAAGCCCGCTCTGCGACCCGAGCAGGAAACGGGCGTGGCTTAATACAGGGGGCGTGGGCAGTTACGCCCCCTGTACATTAGTAGCGCCGCTTGAATGCTGAGCGGTGCACGATGACGTCATCGCGCACCGTTCAGCAAAGGTACTCTCCACGAAGGGAAACTAGACGCTACGCGTCTAGTTCCCTTCACAGGAGGCACAGATGGGGGACACAGCGTGCAGCGGAGGGCACAGCAGTGGCGGATCTTGCCATGGTGCGGCGCCCTCCGGAAGGCGGTGCCCTGGGCAAAAGTCCTGCTTGCCCGTGGCAAGATCCGCTACTGAGAAGAAATATGGGGGCAGATGTATTAACCTGGAGAAGGCTTAAAGAATTGTTAAACCAGTGATATGTGCAAGGTGATAAACACACCAGCCAATCAGCTCCCATATGTAAATTAACAGTTAGGAGCTGATTGGCTGGTGCATTATCACCTTGCACTTAACACTGCTTTATCACTGGTTTATCACTTCCTTATGCCTTCTCCAGGTTAATACATCTGCCCCCTTGTTACTTCCAGCTCTTGTAGATCAGGACTTCCAGCTTTAAATTAGAGGCATTGCACTGGTGCCCGTGAGGACTCAGGAACACACTGCTGCCCAGACCAGCAATGATTATCCCCTGACCTCCCCCCTGAGAACATTTTGAGCAATGTCGGATGAATGGTCCAGTGCAGAGAGCAGGGAGGGTCCCACAGCCTGAGGGACCTGCCCCTTAGGGAGGCAGGAATGATGTTGTTTGTGCTGGACTGATAGAGGAGCCCTGTCACTTATCAGCGCTGATGATCACAGCCACAAACTGCCTCTAATTTACAGACAGATATACATTTTTCTGATTCACTGCTTTCTATGGTTTAAAGGCAGCTCACAACCGTTGCATCTGGCACTGTCAGAGTCTGCTTGACCGAGTGCCAAACTGAGGCAAGCACAAGGGGCGGGGGCCCCTGTCACAGACAGAGCAAGGGGCCACTGTGTTCTTGTACCCCTGTCACCCACTATCTTTCCCTGTCGCCCTCTCCATCACCCCCTGTCTCCCCTTCCTTCTGCTGTCACCTTCTGAATTCCCTTGCCTTCTGTCGTTAACCTCTGCCTCCTCCTGCAAGAGGATGTCACCCTCTGCCTCTCCCTGTCACCCACTGCTTGTCTGGCATATTGTGAACTTGGGTTGGGGTAGAGGAGGAGGGCCCAAATTATATTTTTTCACCTGGGCTCACCACTCACAAGTTCTGCCACTGCTTTAAATAAATGTATTTTTTAATACAAGTGTCATGATTTATAAAATTACTTCAGATCACACATTTCTGTTCTTTCAAGATATATTGTAAATTGATGGATTACAATCTTGGGATGAGATCTTGGAAATGCCCTTTATTTCCTGGCCTAGAGTGGCGATGCTCTACTAAAAACAGATTTCCAAAATCATTATCTTCTAGAATTTACAATTTTCAAAGTAATGGAAATTAGTGATTGTTCAGACAATCATATTTCCTAGATGGAACATTATCGGAGATAAGTTGACCATCAATAGATAGTATGAAGTTCAGTTATTATAAATTGAACTTAAAAACGTACTTTCTACATATCATCTGAATTCTCCAGCACACACATAGCTAGGTTGGACACATTCTTATTTACAGAAATGTTATAGGGGACGGATATCCGAGATATATGACAATATTATCACAATTGGGGGTTTATATGTACTAAATCTTGGTGAGAGATCAAGTGGATGAAGATAAAGTACCAGCATATCAGCTCCTAACTGCCATGTTACAGGCTGTGTTTGAACCATGATAGGAGCTGGTTGGTTGGTACTTTATCTCCATCCACTTTCTCTCTCACCAAGGCTTAGTACATTGACCCCTTGGCTTGGTGAACCTGACATTTGGCAACAATGCAGCTGACCAAGGAAGTAGAGATGAGCGGATTCGGTTTTACTCGGTTCTCAAAACGACATCTTATTGGCTCACGGATGTCACGTGTTTTTTGGATAGCCAATAAGATTCGGTTTTGAGAACCGAGTAAAACCGAGTAAAACCGAATCCGCTCATCTCTACAAGGAAGGCACGACAGGATATACTGTACAAACAGGATATACTGTATAAGGCTGTCACATGACTTATCTGCCATATTGCCAAGTCCCCTATCCAACCATGTTAAGTGTAGCATTATGAAGCAGTTTTACATAGTCTTTACTAACAATTATTTGCAAATTATTTTATTATATACTCAAAATATGACGAGTCCTCTTTTAATATTAATAACCCATGCTGTTAGGACTCAGAGTATTTTCATTAAGTCCATGTAACAAAACCCAAACTGTGATTATGCAAATCATCATCTTCATCAAATGGCATCTAATTTGTCATGCATTTCCTCATGTACACTTTAAACTTTCTCCAACTTTCACTTCTGAAGCTTAATTCACAGAATCACCGGTCTCCTCTGTCAGTGTTTCTGACACTTTTCAGAGTGATATTTTACTGGTAATTGCACACCTCTGCTTCACATTATCTCTTCTCTATTCCACTCTCAATTTCCCTGACAAAGGCTAGATATGCTGCCACTCAAATGCAACCTATTGTACATCCAGTGGCAGCATAAAGGTGCCACATTCTACCACTGGGCATTTCAACGCATGGCAAAATAGAAGCACTTTGTGAATTCTCAAACTATAAAGATTTATTCAAGTGTAGTAGCATTTGCTTGTATTTAAGAATAATATTAAGTAGCTATATCTAACTATATATTTGTTAAACAGTTTTATACACTATCTGGAGAGTCAGGCCATTCATAGGGCCTAATTCTGAGTTGATCGCAGCAGAAAATTGGTTAGCAGTTGGGTAAAACCATGTGCACTGCAGGGGGGGGGGGGGGGCAGATATAACATGTACAGAGAGAGTTAGATTTGGATGGGGTGTGTTCAAACTGGAATCTAAACTGCAGTGTAAAAATAAAGCAGCCAGTATTTACCCTGCACAGAAACAAAATAACCCACCCAAATCTAACTCTCTCTGCACATGTTACATCTGCCCCCCTGCAGTGCACATGGTTTTGCCCAACTGCTAACAAATTTGCTGCTGCGATCAACTCAGAATTACCCCCATAGGATGCACATAAGCCAGTCAGAAAGAGAAAATTAATATTACTTGTGTACAAGATATTTCAGCCCATATGGCATGCATTCATTCTGCATTTTTGATGGGCAAATATCTGGGAAGGCTATTATTTGTGACTGTGATGTAGAAAGTCATTAGTGCCATTTTTGTCTATAAGTGTACATACAGTATACTCAGATGACACGTACTGTATATAGAGATGCTGTCTTTTTTATAGCGTAGTTGCAAGAAAAAACTTTTTTTCTTCTCATTACTGTAATTATCTATCTGGGTCTACAAACAGATTGTCATTTTCAAAGGTGTATTCATTTTTATAATGCACTAACTGGCACACAAAAAAAGCTCCAAACATTATCTTCACTTGTCACTACTTATCTATCATCTATCAGTTACTTTATATAGAATGACAACTGCAAAGAAACTGTACTCCCCACAAGAATATTGGGGCAGATGTATTAACATGGAGAAGGCATAAGGAAGTGATAAAACAGTGATATGTGCAAGGTGATAAAGGCACCAGCCAATCAGCTCCATTATGTAAATTAACAGTTAGGATCTGATTGGCTGGTACCTTTATCACCTTGCACATATCACTGGTTTATCACTTCCTTATGCCTTCTCCATGTTAATACATCTGCCCCATTGTTTGGTTAAGTAAATTTGTTTTGAACTTGTAAATATAAATAGATTTGGAGTTTTTGGACTTTCATTGAGTTCTTTGTGGAAACAGTTTCCTTTGGAATTCAAACTTCACAGAGGATACTCCCCTTCCTGTGCGCTGGGGACACAGATAAGCCTGATTTTTGTTTGTTGATTGAAGTTTGGGTGTTTTGAATAAATACTTGTTGCATAGTATAGTAATATGTGCATATTTCTCAGTATGTCCACATGAAACTGTGAAGTCTGGCTGATTGCAGATACCTGCCACCCCTGTCTATCTGCCCCACTCCTTTAGAATGTAAGCTCTCACGGCAGGGCCCTCAACTCTCATGTGCTTATCCTTCTCTTACTTAAACATCCTTGACAGTACCTAATCCCATGGTTTTCTGCCACTCTTATACTTATGTCAGTGTTATTTACCCTGTACTTGTCCTCAGAGCTGGCCCTAACCAATATGATGCCCTAGGCAAGATTTTGGCTGGTGCCCCCTTGCACAGATGCTAGGTCTGCCTCTGACCCTTTACCCCTTTCCCAGCAATATCACCCCTAACCCATAGCTGTCCTCATTTTGGGGCTCCTGCCCCCTATATTTTAAATAGGAACAGTGTGCACATTCAGTGCGCAGCCAAAAAACAGGGTGTGTTCTTGCTGGGAAGGGGCATGGCCACACAATAATACCCCCAGTTGAAATTACGCCACACAGTACTGCAAGTTTATTCACATTATATCATGCAATAGTGTCTCTTATTCACATTACATCACACAGTAGTACCACGTTACTCCTCACAGTAGTGCCCCTTATTCACATTACACCACACCATATTGCTCTTTATTCACATTGGACCACACAGTAGTGCCCTTTCTATACATTACGCTACAAGGTACTGTAGTACACCTTATACACATAATACCGCACATTAGTAATGCATTTTGTATGCAGATAGAGCCGCAGTCACACACAGAATATAGGCATGCTGCATATAATTTTAATCAGCAGAACCTGCTTGTGCCCCTAGGCATTCTAAATGCTCTAGGCATTTGCCTAGTTTGCCTATGCCTAGGGCCGACTCTGCTTGTCCTATATTTTTTTCAACTATTAACCCGTTTTGATTTTTCATTAATGTACTCTGTAATTGGAAGCTGCAGATCACTTGTGGCGTGATATAAATAAAGGATAATAATAATACCTGATGAATGGAAGTACACCAGACAAATAAGCTAGAAATAGTTTATATTGGTTTGGAAAAACTACCATTTACAATGACGCTGCATGACTGTTACTTGAGTCCCATTCGGTAATCCCGTACTAGGAGCCATGGAAAAAGACAGAACTCCTTTAAGCTACAGATATGATTCATATAAGCGTATTTCTTTTACGCATACTGTATATATTTAAAGCTTTTATATGTCACAGTCTTATCTAATATATAGGTATTTGTGTGATGCGTCATTATGGGGGAGAAGTGGTATCAGAGCATGTTATAAGCACTTATACTGCTTCTCCCTTATGTATTACTGTGGCGGTGCAAGCTCAGTGACAGGGGAGCTATGTACCCCTGTCAATATCTGCACTGTTATCTAAAAGATGGCACACCGGTATGAGGGGACAATCTATGAACGGTCGTCATCGCTGATCATTCCGATGCTTGCAGCAATCGATTTTGACAGCTGCAGGTGGCGATGCCCTATCTCCACAGCAGGGACAGAACTGTCCCTGGCTGTGGCGGGTGCCAGCTCCGGACTGCGCAGGGAATCTAGCGTGAGTAGCGAGATCCTGCACATGCACAGAGGAGCCGGCTGGGCAGGGAGACACAGCGCATCAGCACTAAGATGATACGCTGTGTGCTCAGGGGAGCCTCGCCAGAGGGGGGAGTTTACATCCCCTGCTGTGGCAGACAAGATGTTAATACAGCTTGGCGATGTCCCTGCGAGGAGAAGCAGGAAGTGTTATAGCGGCATGATCCGTGCCACTATAATACATTTACCCCTACTACACTATTGGGCACCTGTTTTATCTTCACCCATTTTTACATCTCTTCACTGACTATCCTGTTGGTACTCTGATAAACATGCTGCCTCCAAATATTAAGTCATTGGGGAAGTGTGTTTTTACCCCATCAGGAGAACACAGAATTGGCCCGATACATTCCTGATGTATGAGCCCCTTAAGTCAAATATATGAAATTATAGGCTGGATCTCTATTGTCCCCTTTATCAAATATTGACTTGCAGAATTTAGGCACACCATTGCAGACCTTGAGGACAGTCTATAAGGTATAAGTGTTGGCAGAGTATTGCGGTGCCTGATATAGTTACGTTAGTCCACACACTTAAAGAGTTAACAGCAAGCAGGTTTATTTGAGGTACACACAGGTGAGTTAGATATGCTGTAATAGTAGGCAATTAGCCCCTTATAGCAGACAGTGTAACACAGTGTATTAGCGGTACTTATCAGTATAGTATATGTAGCTGAGGATATGACTCTGGTGGTGAGGGATGGAGGACTGCACGTCCGTGCAGTCTGACTCCCGCTGTGAAGAAGGAATGCACCACCTGGCTCTGTCTTTAGCTCCGGCAGCACGGTACATGTAGCACAGAGAGGAACGCTGAAGTCTCTCTCTCACACAGCTCTCTAAGATGGAGGAGCTCAGTGTTGGGCTCCACCTCCCTAAGACACAGACACTAGAGGGACAAACACTAGAGGATGTGCTTAGGAGATCCTATTCATGAGGAGACAGGTACAGAGAGCATCATTATCTAACACAGCCCCTCACTCAAGACTGTCTCCTGTCACATATTAAAGAATATTTCAATAAAGTCATACTTGTAACTGAAAACATGGTTATGAAGCAAAAACAGTAAGAATAAATCAACATTAAACATATTCCAGATCACATTCCTTCAGGAATGCATGTAACAGGTGTGATGACAGTCCTTTTGTCAACATGTTGGCAACATTTACTTCACTTGCAAAATATTCCACACTGATGGATTTATTTTCCACTAATTCACGGATGAAGTGATGTCGTATAGCAATGGGCTTAGACCATCCATGATGCTTTGTACTACAAGAAAGATGTATTGCTCTCTTGTTGTCACACCCTATGTTGATGATCTCACTGTGATAAAGAAGACATAACTCACATAAAGTCTCTTTATCCATAGCGCTTCCTTTGAAGTTTCTGTAAGCTCCATGTACTCCACCTCTGTTGTAGAAAGAGCAATTTTGGGTTGTTTCCTACTTGCCCAGCTGACGGCTGTGCCTGTTAGTGCTAACAGGTATCCAGTGTAGGAACGTCTGTCATCCTCATCTGACCACCATTCGGTATCACAGAATACTTTCAAGCTGGTGGGCTAGATGCATCATCGCTTGGAAAGTGATAAAGTACCAGACAATCAGGTCCTAACTTCCATGTCACATGCTGTGTTTGAAAAATGGCAGTTAGGAGCTGATTGGCTGGTACTTTTCACTCGCCATTTTATCACTTTCCAAGCGATGACGCATCTGGCCAGGTGTCTTTTGATTTTGTAAATCTCAGCTTTAGTGAACTTGTGCCCTTGAGGTACCTTAAAATTCTTTTCACTGTAATCCAGTGTTGACTCCCAGGGGATTATTTGCAAACTGGCTTGCCCGACTCACTGCATGTGTGATGTCAGGATGTGTCCCAATACTTGCGTACATCAAGCTACCAATGGCATTTTGATAAGGGATTTACTGTATTTCCTCTCCCTGGCTGCTTGGTGACATGGCCTTGACCATCTTTACACTTTTGTCAATCGGAGTGCTTACTGGTTTTGCATCTGTCATTCAATATTTGGAAAGTATTATCTCAATGTATGTTTGTTGGTCAATTGTGACAGTCCCTTCTTTTAGGTTTTGTAATATTGTCATGCCTAATAAGTGATTTGCAGGGCCTAGATCTTTCAACTTGAATCTTTGTTTTAGCTGGTGCTTCACGTCAGTGATGTGATTTTCTTGACCTGTCAGAAGTAAATCATCCACATACACAGCTATTACGAACAATTTTTCTTCTATAGTCTTATGGTATTGGCAGTGATCAGTCTCTGACCTAACAAAGGCCCTCATTCCGAGTTGTTCGCTCGCAAGGCGATTATAGCAGAGTTACACACGCTAAGCCGCCGCCTACTGGGAGTGAATCTAAACATCTTAAATGTGCGACCGATGTATTCGCAATATTGCGATCAAAACCGAGTTAGCAGTTTCTGAGTAACTCCAGACTTACTCTGCCTGTGCGATCAATTCAGTGCTTTTCGGTCCCGGCTGACGTCATAAACACACCCAGCGTTCGCCCAAGCACTCCCACCGTTTCTCCAGACACGCCTGCGTTTTTTCCGGAAACGGTAGCGTTTCCAGCCACACGCCCCTAAAACGCCGTACATCCGCCCAGTAACACCCATTTCCTGTCAATCACAATGCGTTCTCCGGAGCGACGAAAAAGCCGTGAGTAAAATTACTTTCTTCTTAGTAAAGTTACTTGACGCATGCGCAGTGCGAACATTACGCATGCGCACTAAGAGAATTCTCACTGCGATGCGATGAAAAATACCGAGCGAACAACTCGGAATGAGGGCCCAAGTTCATTTCTAGATACACTGCAGCCAACTTCACACACCAACAATGACCACTTTGCTTGAGGCCGTATAGTGATTTCTTTGAGACAAATCTTTCCTGTTTTGAATATATACACATCATAGCCTTCCTGGTGGTTCCATATAAATTTCCTCAACTACCTCTCTATTTACAATGCGGAATCAAAGTCTAGCTGGTATAACAGTAGATCATGTAGTGTAGCAAGCACTAACCTTAAGGTGCTGAACCTTGTGACAGGTGAATAGTTCTCTCTGTATTCGATTCCGGACTTCTGGGTATATCCCTTGGCAACAAGCGGGCTTTGTAATGAGCTATTGTACTGTCTGCATTTAACTTCTTGCAGGAGACCCACTTGTTCTTGATCATTTTACGGTTACTTGACCTATCAACTACAGTCCGTGTACTGTTATCATCCAGTGCTGACAGCTCTGTATCAATTGCTGATTTCCACTCTGTCCAATCACTGCTTGACTTTGCGTCTTGTATGTTTTGAGGTTCACAGTAAGCTATATTTGCATACTCCTCACTGTATTTCTTGGCTGGAACACCTTTGTTGCTCCTCATGGAACTTCTGTTCCATGATTTGTTATCTACTTTGACACTCTCAGATTCAGACATGCTTTCTGCTGCCAGTACTTCTAGTAATAAATTCTCTTCTTGCTCCACTGCTCCAGTTTGTGGTGCAGTCTCATCGAATACCACATCTCTGGATTTAAGAAGACGTTTGTTTGTAACATCCCAAAGTCTGTACACTTTGCTTTCTTTGCAGTATCTGAGCATTATACATTCTCTGGATTTTGGCTCTAACTTTCTCCTTTTTTCCTTTGGTATATGTGCAAAAGCTTTGCTCCCAAAGACACGAAGATGACTGACATTTGGCTTTTCTTTGGACCACGCCTCCAGTGGCATTTTACCTTTGACGGCCACTGTAGGTGCATGATTCTATAAGTATACTGCAGTAGATACTGCTTCTGCCCACAATTTCTTTTCCAGGCCAGCATCACTTAACATAGTCTGTGCTCTTTCAACAATTGTGTGGTTTACTCGCTCACCCACGCCATTCTGTTCCGGTGTGTAGGCAATTGTTAGCTGATGCTTTATGCCATATTTCCTATGGAATGCGGCTAAAGGGCCCCCCCGTCATACACTAGCCCGATAATGCCAGATTTCAGCCCAATTCGGGCATTCGGCCTGATATATTGAGTGAAATAGGGCATTTTTGGTGTGCTCCCCCCCCCCCGATCCATTCCGATGCATGTTCACGTGAGCATCAGATCGGATCCCCCTAGATCCAACATATCACGAGTGCTGCACTCGTGATATGTCAGATCCCGCAGTAATGTATGGGAAAGTAAAAGATACATTGTATGTAAAAAAAAACTGCATACGACATATCTAATACTATCCAGCCAACGGGCAGGCTGCTGGGTCGTTGGAGGAAATCCTATATAACATGACGGACCGTCATGTCATATAAGTGTATGGGGCCCTTAAGACTTTGTTATCATACTCTCCACCATTGTCTGATCTCAGGATCTTTAGTTTTAGACCCGTCTGAGTCTCTACTAGGTTTTTGTATTTCACAATTTTGTTGACAACTTCACTCTTTTCCTTAATGAAGTACACGTGTGTCATTCTTGTGGCGTCATCAATGAGAGTCATGAAATACCTGTAGCCACTGATGGATTCCACCTCCATTGGACTACACACGTCGGTGTGCACTAAAGCTAGTGGTGTCTCTGTTCTACTAACTGACTTTGGAAATGGGTTGCGAGTTTGCTTGCCTTTTATGCAACTCTCACACATGGGTCTTTCAACGTTGCTCACGGTGATCCTTGTTACCCTTCGATCTAGCAGTTTCTGGACGTTGTTATATCCTCGATGACCTAAGCGTTTGTTGCACAGCTCCATTGATTGGTTTGCATCAGTAGCCATCATTGCAGCACACTCCTCAGTGTCCAAGACATATAGTTGGTTGCACCAGGTGGCTGAAGCAATAACAGTCCCTCTTTTATTTTGCACCATACACTTGCTCTTCTCAAACTGGGCTCTGTAACCTTTTTTTCTCTAGGATGCTCATAGCAATGAGAACACTTCCCAAATCTGACATGAATAATACATCTTAGATATCTGTAACAACTGTTTCTCCTCCAGTTCTTAAACACATTGTGATTGTCCCAGCTTGTGATGCAGTAAGGACTTTATTTCCAATCCATGTAACTGTAGTGGGTACACACGGTGTTAAAGAATTGAACCAATGTTGGTTGCAACTGAAATGCCTAGTGGCCCCTGAGTCCATGTACCAGCAATCCTTCCTGTGACTGTCTGCTACATTTAGTGCTGACTCATTTGGCTGTCACGCTGCTTCTGCATACCACTGGAATTTCTCATCCTACAATCTGAAGCTTAATGTCCTATCTTGTGACATACAAAACACTTGAACTTGTGCTTTTTAGACTTTGTGCCCTTTGTTATCAAGGCAGAACCCTCAGCTATGGTCTCAACAGGAAAACATTCTTGGAACTATAGTAACTTGGCCCTTACAATCTCTGTTGTCAGCTTAGTGTCATTTGACTCTAAGGAAACCACCAAAAAATCCAATTCTGGCATCAGATTTTGCAACATCTCCATTGCCACTTCTTCCTCCTCCACCTGTGCCCCCACAGATGCCAACTGCTGAGTTATCAACAATAACTTATCAATATAATCATTCATGTCCTTGCAGGCACTCAGTTTCGTTCCATATAGCATGCACCTCAAATTTATCCTCATCAGACCTTTGTCTTCATACGCATTTTGCAGGGCTGTCCACATGTCCTTAGCTGACACTTTCCCACTGACTATTGAATAGACATGCTGCTCCATAGCTAAACCTATCATCCCAATTATTCTGTCTACATCATCTGGGTTAGGACCTGCTCTTGGGTCTATTGTGACCTTCCACAACTTTTCCCGCTTAAGCTACATCTCCATGGCAAACTTCCATGTAGTGTAGTTCTCTGAAGCAAAGTTCATGCTGTGTCATGTGTTATACATCTTGTCAGCGCTTCTATAAAATGTCACTGTTAACTTTCTATGTGTTCTTTTATTCTGTGCTATTACTCAAACATGTAGGGGTTAATCTTCAAGCACGCGGGGCTGGGCCCATAACCTGTTGGCAGAGTATTGCGATGCCTGATGTAGTTACGTTAGTCCACACACTTAAAGAGTTAACAGCAAGCAGGTTTATTAGAGGTACACACAGGTGACTTAGATATGCTGTGATAGTAGGCAATTGGCCCTTTATAGCAGACAGTGTAACACAGTGTATTAGCTGTACTTATCAGTATAGCATATGTGGCTGTGGTATGAGTTTGGGGTATGACTCTGGTGGTGAGGGATAGAGGACTGCACATCCGTGCAGTCTGACTCCCACTGTGAAAAAGGAATGCACCACCCATCTCTGTCTTTAGCTCCGGCAGCACGGTACATGTAGCACACGGAGGAACGCTGAAGTCTCTCTTTCATACAGCTCTCTAAGATGGAAGAGATCAGTGTTGGGCTCCGCCTCCCTAAGACACAGACACTAGAGGGACAAACACTAGAGGATGCACCCATGAGATCCTATGCATGAGGAGACAGGTACAGAGCTCACCATTATTTAACAATAAGTAGTTGGGAAAAGAGTGCATGAGTATCTAAAATCACAATTATTTTCCAATGACTATTTGTAGTAGTTTGATGAACATCATGAGACAGTAATACTGTGATTATCGCCACAGAGAGATGATATGACTCAACATGTAGAGCCAAATTCAGAGATGGGCCAGTATCATTTTCAGATTCAGAGATGGGCCAGTATCATTTGACTCGGCAACCACCAAAAAATCCAATTCTGGCGTCAAATTCTGCAACATCACCATTGCCACTTCTTCCTTGTCCACCTGTACCCCCATAGATGCCAGCTGCTGAGCTATTGACAATAACGTATCAATGTAATCGTTCCTGTCTTTGCAGGCACTCAGTTTCATTCCATATAGCATGTGCCTCAAACTTATCCTCCTCATCAAACCTTTGTTTGATGAGAAGGATAAGCACAGCATATACGTCATTAGATGCAGCTGCTGTGCAGACATAAGTAAAAGCAGCAGGAGAAAAACACCCACTGCATGTTTTTGCGATCTGCTGTATCAGTAGATGCAGCATCGGATCATATGCATCTGAGTTACACATTGCATCGGGGTGGTGGGTAGTGCCCCAGTGGGGAACTATAGACACTGGTGGTGGTGGTTGTGGGGTTATACCCCTGGGAATCTATAGCTATTACAGTAGCTGCGAATATAAGATTTGCCTAGAGGTAGTACCTTACTGCTTTTATCAATAGAAACATCAATTTTCATTAAGATACAAAGATATACTCATTGTTTTTGGAGTAAGCAATTTAGTATTTACAACCTACTTTCTTTCTGGACAGAGATAGATAATGTATCACGTAACCCTCTGGCACAGAAGCAGAGCTAGTTAACTTTCCTCAGTTCTTTGCCATTAGTCATCCTGTGATTAACTGTGCTAATTGGACTTAAGCTGCTATAAAGAGCTATATTTTTTATTTATTTATTTTTACAAGAAAATTTCCTGAAATTCTTCTGGCCTTCCAGCCAGCTCCTACTGTCCAAACTGAAACTGCTCATATTGTCTTTGTGGGCGCATTAATTAGGTGGTAGACTAATTGCACCAAATGCTTTGCTGCGCTTTAAAAAGGTGATTTCAAATGAAAAGTGAGGGAGTTGCACAAAGGCATGCTGGCCTGGAGATTTCCCAGAATTCAACGGGGCAATTCTTTCCAATTTATCGTCTCCTATTGTTTCCACCTTTAATACACTGTGAAAGCACACAGCAATTATTCCTCAATATGCTACGCACACTGGCACCATTGTCAGTTTGATCTCCCAGGGGACAAAAATAAAGACATTTTTTGGGCAGTGAACTGAGGCATTTAAGGAATAGGAACTTACATGTTTCAGTTTGTGTCATAAGTATTCATAATGTTTTGTTGCTGGATTCCTAAGAAGGCACAATCCCACAAATATTCTAATGGTTTGACTGTACCTTCTAGACTACGGCAGTGTGAGATCATCCATATGTTAAAATTTATTCCGTGAGTCTGTCATTCCCATTCCTGCTAAGAAACTCGTGTTCCTGATAACATACAGCTATGGCTGTTACATGTATTGCTTTACAGTGTAATTTAAGCATACTTAATGTGCCATCTGACCATGTGGGAAAAGTATCTGTAATTCTGTATTACATTAGGACACAACGCACCACATCACCTAATTTGGTGAGTGATGTTAATTAGTTAGTTAGTTATTTGGTTATAGTTTGGCACCCCTGAAAGTGGATTGTGGCACAACAAGTGCCAGCATGCCCCTGTGTGATCTAGAGGCATGCAGCATACAGCTGTGGCACTAGGGATCCCAGCCTGCCCTTTTATATTGAGACAGACCTGCAGGCCACAGCTAAAGAGTTTAACAGAGACTTAATGCAGCCCACATCTAAAACAATGTATCCAGGTAGCCTGTGGTCTCTTACCCATAGGCGTAGCCTGTGGTCTCCTACCCATAGGCGTAACTCTGGGAGGCAACGGAGGCATCTGCCGCCGGGCTCCTGTTCTGAAGGGGGATACCTTTTTTCCTCATTCTGTGACACCATTCAATTAAGTCAATTGATAGCTGCCGCTATCTCTTCAGTGGCCGACTTCCTCACTGGTCCCTGCACCTTACAAGTCACATCCTTTTTATTATAGATACACATTTTACAAGTGTTATACCCAGAATTAGAACCCACAACCTATTACACTGGAAGCAGGCACCTTACTGGTGAAGTTATTTGCTCTTGTATAGGAAATATGAGAATTCTAACTATATGAAGTTACTGAAATTATGTATACAGTATACTTTTATTTTATTAAAACGCACCACACACACACACACACACACACACACACACACACACACACACACACACACACATATATATATATATATATATACAATGTCCATGTGATCCGGCTCTCCTTTAGGATAAATTGCTGCACCGGGTGCCCCCGTGATAAATCAGGCATATAGACGGTGGACGCGGCACTCCTGGTGTTTGGATCAATAAAAACTCTTAGCAGGCAGGTAGTAGCAGACAACGTTTCAATGACATATTAAACGTCATTGAAACGTTGTCAGCTACTACCTGCCTGCTAAGAGTTTTTATTGATCCAGACACCAGGAGTGCCGCGTCCACTGTCTATATATATATATATATATATATATACACGCACACATATTATATATATATATATATATATATATACATCTGGGTATAGAGCGAGAATACTGTGCCACTTGTGATAACAACCAATTAATATATACGTAATGACACTCCCTAATATATAAAGGGCATCTGCTGACCCCCAAATAAACAGGGATGGTAGTTCCCTGAATTATAAAGTTTAGCAGCAAAAAGGGGATGGGGGATATAGCGACCAACGGTGTCTAAAAAATAAATCTGACAGTATATAAAATAATTTGAATTTAATCACACAAATTTTCTAAAAATGATGTACATACTCTTTAAAAAACATGGGACAAAAAGACATACACAATTATATAAATAGAAGTAAAGTGCAAAATGCAATAATTAAAACAGGATATAGCTTATCTGAGTATGAGGTCACTATCAGGTTTACCAACGCGTTTCATCACACAGACTTAATCAAGGGGTGAAGTCTTGATGAAGTCTGTGTGACGAACGCATTGGGCAACCTGATAATGCCTTAAAGACATGATTGCACTTAAAGACACAGTTGCAGCCTCATCAAGAAGAAATCAGCATTGTGACTCACAGTATAGTTGAGGCCCAGGCAACTACTCAGGTGTTCGAAGAGAGTAGCCCTGTGAACCGCAGTGCAGCAGAGGTCCGGGCAACTGCTCAGTGTCCACCGAAGTATGCCAGATCGAGACCGGGCGTAAATGGAAGACAGCATTCTTCAGCCGTGAGTAACTGATATACTCCATACCTTGGTACATTTAAGGGAACGCCTTTCGCCGTTATAACTTATCCTCTTTATTTAAAAGAGTCCTCCCATCTTTGCCCATAGTGAGAGACAGTGGGCCTAATTCTGACCTGGTCTCACGCAGGGTATTTTTTGCACTACTGCGACCAGGTAATTGCCGCTTACAGGGGGAGGTGGTAAGGGCTTTGTAGGGGTGCGATGGGCTGTGCAGTGAGCTGCACAAACAGAAGATTGTGCAGTTTCTGCACAGCCCAGGACTTACTCAGATGCAGCGATGATCGGGGCCGGCGGTGACGTCAGGATCCCTCCTCTGCAATGGTTGGGCACGACTGCGTTTTTTCACGACACTCCCAGAAAACGGTGAGTTGCCGCCAAGGAACGCCTTCTGACAGTCTATCTTCTTGCAATTGCCCTTGCGATTGCTTTCGTCGTTGAAGCCGTTGCTCTCCGGCGACCCCCATCATCGGGCAGCAACGTGCCTGCGCAGTTCAGACCCGTTCGCACGGCTGTGAGAAAAAGCAGCGTGCAAACGGGTCTGAATGAGGCCTAATATACATTGTGCATTTATACACCCACATTTACGTTGCTATCCAAGGATCCATTGTACAGTGTGTTACGTCATACTATTCTGCCACTTCTCCTTATTTGCATATTCACAGAAAAGAAACATTCCTGCTATTTCCCCTTTGCCATTGCGGAGTGACATCGCCTAACTTTAATTGCTCATGTAGTGACCCTTTGCCAAAAACCCCTAGAGGAGGAACACTTTTGCAGGACGCTAGTTTCATAACGGGTACCCGACACATATCCAGGTATATGCTTTTATTTATTGAATGTTATAATATTGCTGATGCATATTATTGAGGTGTTTTGATGTATTTATGATAATGAATGTGTTATGGTCCATTATTGTCGCAAATGCTAATGTGTTTAAAAGCGCATTGTCATGTGGTGCGCATGCTTAGGAAAACCGTGATACAGTCTGTGCATGCTATTTGGCCATTGCTATTTGCGATAGTGAATATCAGACTTGTATATTGCCTTAGTAAATGTCATCCCGCATGGTATCAAATATTGAAGTAGGGGAGCCCATAGGTAACAGTGACCACAATATGGTCACATTCAATATCAGTTTTCATAAGCAGTCCTATACTGGCTCAACTAGGACTCTAAACTTTAGCAAAGCCAACTTTGACATGATGAAGGAAGCGTTAAGGGACATTGAATGGGAAATTCTGTTTCAAGGAAAAAATACTACAGAGAAATGGGATGTATTAAAATCACTGCTAATTAATAATACTCGTAAATTTATTCCCACCAGCAGCAAAAAAAGGAATAAAATTCCCAAACCAATGTGGTTTAACAAAAATATAAAGGAATTAATGGACAAAATAAGATGAGCATTTAGAAAATACAAATCTGAGGGGGATGCGGAGTCATTCCAGCACTATAAGGACTGTATCAAAATATGCAAAAAAGGAAAAGTAGAAACTGAAAAACTAGTAGCAAAGGAAAGCAAAGCGAATCCCAAATTTTTTTTTAAGTACATCAACAGCAAGAGACTAAAGAAGGAGAGTATAGGCCTTTTAAAGGACAAGAGGGGAGTCTTAATCAAAAATGATAATGACATAGCAAACAAACTAAACAAGTTTTTTTCAACGGTATTTACCAGAGAGGACCAAATGCTGGGTCTAACACAATATCTCAATAATGATAATGTCCCACTGCTAAATGCTTATTTATGTGAGGAGGTAGTCTGTGACCGATTAAAAAAGTTAAAGATTAATAAGTCACCTGGTCCAGATGGAATTCACCCAAGAGTTCTTATGGAGTTGCATGCTGAACTAGCAAGGCCTCTATTTTTGATCTTCATAGATTCGGTTAAATCGGGCATGGTTCCCAAAGACTGGCATATTGCGGAGGTAGTGCCGATATTCAAAAAGGGAGCAAAGCTGAACCAGGTAATTATAGACCAGTTAGTCTTACATCTATTGTGGGGAAAGTATTGGAAGGTATTCTAAGGGACAGTATTCAAAAGTTTCTTGAAGCAAATAAGGTCATTAAAAGGAACCAACATGGATTTGTGAAGGACAGATCATGTCAAACCAACTTACTTGGCTCTTATGAAACAGTAAGTGTGAACCTTGATCATGGTAAGGAGGTGGATGTAATCTTTTTAGACTTTGCCAAAGCTTTCGACACTGTATCACACATGCATCTTATCTACAAGCTACAGGAAATAGGGCTAGGGAGCACAATTTGCACTTGGGTCAGTAATTGGTTAAATAATAGGGAGCAGCGCGTTGTGGTCAATGGATCATTTTCAAATTGGACTACAGTACTAAGTGGTGTGCCACAAGGGTCTGTACTTAGACCACTTTTGTTCAACTTTTTCATCAATAACCTAACAGTAGGTCTAGAGAGCATGGTGTCAATTTTCCCAGACGATACCAAATTGTGTAAGGTTATAAATACAGAGGGGGATGCTGAGTCTCTTCAGAACGACTTAACTAAACTGGAAGCATGGGCAGCAAAATGGAGAATGAGATTCAACACAGACAAGTGTAAGGTAATGCACTGTAGGGGCAAGACTAAAAATTACACCTACACACTAAATGGGGTAATACTAGGGGATTCTGTACTGGAAAAAGACTTAGGGGTTCACATAGATAACAAATTAAGCAGCAGTAACCCAAAGTAGGAGTGCAGCAAAGAAGGCTAATAAGATATTAGCATGCATAAAATGGGGAATTGATGCAAGGGACGAGAGTATTATACTCCCATTATATAAATCACTAGTGAGGCCACATCTTGAATACTGTGTGCAATTTTGGGCACCATATTACAAAAAGGATATCCTGGAGCTAGAAAAGGTTCAGAGGCGGGCGACCAAACTAATCAAGGGCATGGAGACGCTGGAATACGAGGAAAGGCTTGCAAGGGTGGGCATGTTTACATTGGAAAAGAGGAGACTAAGAGGGGACATGATCAACATCTACAAATATATAAGGGGTCAATACACAGAGCTCGGGAGGGACCTGTTTTCTATAAGATCAGCACAGAGGACATGTGGTCACTCGCTTAAGTTAGAGGAGAGGATTTTCCGCACATTGAGGCGAAAAGGTTTTTTCACAGTAAGAACAATACGTGTTTGTAATTCCCTGCCTGAGAAAGTAGTAACAGCAGACTTAGGGGGTCATTCCGAGTTGTTCGCTCGTTGCTGATTTTCGCTATGCTGCGATTTGTTGCTAATTGCGCATGAGCAAGGCACGCAGGGTGCATGCGCTTAGTTATTTAACTAAAAAGTTAGCAGATTTGCTGTGGATCCTGCTGCGCTTTTCAGTCGCTCTGCTGATCGGTGAATGATTGACAGGAAAGGGGTGTTTCTGGGTGGTAACTGAGCATTTTCCGGGAGTGTGCTAAAAAACGCAGGCGTGTCAGGGAAAAACGCGGGAGTGTCTGGAGAAACAGGGGAGTGGCTGGCCGAACGCAGTTTGTGACGTCAAACCAGGAACTAAACGGACTGAGCTGATCGCAATCTGTGAGTAGGTCTGGAGCTACTCAGAAACTGCAAAGAATTATTTATTAGCGGTTCTGCTAATCTTTCGTTCGCACTTCTGCTAAGCTAAGATACACTCCCAGAGGGCGGCGGCTTAGCGTGTGCAATGCTGCTAAAAGCAGCTAGCGAGCGAACAACTCGGAATGACCCCCTTAGTCAACATCTTTAAGAATGGGTTAGATAAATTCTTACTGGATAGAGATATTCAGGGTTATGGTGCGTAGGCAGGGATTATAGTTAATATAACTAGTCCTAACATAAAAATAACTAGTCCTATAATAAGACTGCATAGGAGACCACAAATAGGTTGAACTCAATGGACAATTGTCTTTTTTCAACCTTAGTTACGATGTTACTACATCATGATTTGCCATGGTCAATACACAGGGTAGTGCTTTTTGCTAATTCGCCGCATGCTTTATACGTATGTCATGATCTGTTGAAAAGTCTCTGATAAGTGTGTTGCTTAACTTCTGCAGACACTCTAATAAAAACTCATTCCTTTTGAGACGAGACCAGACTCAGCGTGTCTTCAAGTGTTCCCACAATTCTCACCTCTCTGCACCGGAGTGAAGTAACCGAAGCGGATCTCAAGGTAAATACACCTAACACAATATGCACCGCCATGTGGGGGTATTTCAATAGGACCACATCTCTCATTGGGCCACAGTGATTGTATTTGTGCAAATGTGCGAACTCTCCCTTTACTTGTCTGCTATCGGATTAGACAGTGAGTACCAAAGGAAACAAACTAGGGGGTTTGGCTTCCATATTGAAAAATTTAGAGATCATATAGACTGTCAGCTTTACAACATACTATTCTACTTCCCAAAAAGTCAAGGAGATCCCCAATATTGTGGGAAGTCACACAGATTTCAAGGACCAGTGGCGTAACTAGGGTCTTTGGCGCCCAGGATAAAATGAAGAACGGTGCTCTCCTTTCCTCAAAACTAGGCACGCACCACAAAATGGGAGTGGCCATTGGGGTGTGTCAATGTGACATGTCACCTGTTTCTCATTACTCTGACAACATTCCTTTCTATTCCATATGCACCCAGGGCCGGCGCCACCATTAGGCAGCTTTAGGCAGCTGCCTATGGGCGCCTGCCACTGGAGGGCGGTATGATCCTGCTAAAACAACTTTTTTGTCCGAACAGCTGCATCTGTTGTTTGACTAGGGGATCGGAGGAGGGAGCGGTGGTGGCGGCGGACCCGAGTATGCTGCAGCGTTTGCGGGAGTGACAGACCCGGGGGATGCCTGGGTATACTTTCTCTTGACAGAGAGTGGAGGAGGCAGCGGCGGCGGAGCCGAGCGTGCTGCTGCTGCTGATGTGTTCGGAAGTGACGGGTTCAGGGGCTGCTTGCCTGGAAGGAGACGGCAAGGAGCGGAGCAGGCGGCGGCGGAGCAGGGCATGCTACTGCTGTGTGGGGAAGTGATGGGCTCGGGGGGCGCAGCTTCTCTGGATGGGGAGCAGAGGTACAGTAGTTTGACAGTGGTGGATCAGCAGCCCGAATCCTGGAGGTCAGGACACTGCGCCCTGCTGGCCTCTCCCTGCTGTGCCATATTAACCCGAAGACCCTGTGTCACAACAGCGGTGCACAAGGCTGGTAGTGGACAGAGTGCGGACAGGAGCAAAGCTGTGTCTGTATATATGTAGGCTGTACAGTATGTGTGTGTCTATGTGCAATGCATGCTGTATGTGTGTGTATATATACTGTATGTGTATACTGTATGTGTGTGTATATGTGCAATGCATGCTGTATGTGTGCATATATACTGTAAATGTGCATACTGTATGTGTGTGTATATATGTGCAATGCATGCTGTATTCATAGGCGCACAGGCACCCCCCACACACTCGCCTGCTGCTGCAGTATCAGAGTGCAGAATGCCGATTCATGTGTCCTCCTCTCCCCCTGCCGCACCGCTGCACCCAGTCAGGAACTTTTTACTATGCTTAGCAGCTATGGAGATACAGAACAGCTGGCAGCATTTGAAATGTGGCACCGGCCATGAGCCAATTGGAGCCCACAGACCAGCAGCCAATCAGGAGCGGCAGTTTCTGATTGGCGGCCAGAACATGAGCTCGGGCGCCACATCTGAAATGCCGTCAGCGCTCAGCGCTGACAAGTGTGCATACAGGGGGGTTTCAGTAGTTGTAAGTTTCCCCTGAAACCTCAGAGAGACGCGATCGCATATCCTTGGTGGTCAAGAAGGGGGGCACATGATGTGCTCCGCAGAGTATGGGGCCGGGCTGTACTGAGGAAAACAGCATATCATTCCTCACAGCCATGCCATGCAGCTCCTTCCCTCCAGAGTACCGTACAGCAAGTGCAAGCACACACTCTTCTGTGTGATGAATTGCATGCTGCCCAAGATTCCCAGACAGGCCTGCTAGATCTCAGCTCCCTCACTCTACTACAGGAAAAAAAAGAGTGAGAAACCTGTCAAAATTAAAGTGACAGGAAGAGAAAGAAAAGTAACAGACAGTAAGTTTATAGTAGATAGTGAGTAAAGTGGGGTTTAGGAAACAGAGGGAGTGAGACACACAGAGGTGGGAGGCTGAGAGGCACAGAGTGAAAGGGGTACAGACCGAGAGACACAACGGTGAGAGGCACAGACTGAAGGTGGAGCAGTTGAGAAACCTAGAGTAAGTGTGGGTGTTAAGCCAAGAGGCAGAGAGTGTAGGGGGGCAAGCTGAGAAACAGTGAAGGGTGGGAGGCTGAGAGGCACAGAGTGAAGGGGGATGGTGAAAGATGCAGATGGGAGGTGATGGCGTGGCAGGGAGATGCAGAGCAGCTTATGATGGTGTGGCTGAGAGACAGGGAGGTGATTATGGTGTGGCCGAGAGACAACTCGGGGGAGATGATGGTGTGCAGAGAGACGCAGGGAGCAGATGATGATGGGGCTGTGAGACGCAGGCAGGAGATGGGATGGCTGAGAAACGCAGAGGACAGGAGGTGACACGAGTCTGGCTGAACCTCTGTTGTATGATGATGACATTGGTTATATTCCTACACAAACAGGCATCTTCTGGACCATGTATTATCCTACATGATAGTGAATAATGACTGAAGACGCTGTCTGCCCAGGGAGAATACATTTCTTCAGAGGTTCCCTGTTGTGAGAAACCACCAAATGGGTAAGCTGCATTTGGAATGGAAAGGAATGACATTAGGTGGCACTAGACACGCCCCTCCGATGGTGCACCCCCTTATAAAATGTGCTGCGCACGCCTATGGCTGTGTGTGTGTATTGTGATATTAGTAATGAGATAGTGCCTATCTATAATATAAAACAACAGTCTGTGGTACTGTATTATACCTTATCTGTTTTTGGGACTGGGTTCATATTAACATGTCATTTATGTAATACTGTATAAATCATAAGTTTTTCTTTTTGTGCTATGTGCCGCTTCAGGAAGATCAGCATCAGACTACACAGCTTCTATATCACAACTCACACTTCACGTGTTTATTAGAATTCGCTTTCATAAATATTGATGGAGGGGGGGGAGAGCAGTGGGCTTAAATTAAACGGGTCTGAAACGGGTAGGACCCTGCTTTTTTACCGTTTCAAAATACCGGTATTTTGTAAACGGTAAATTGAAGGTGACCCTTTTACATCGCAGCTCGAACCGTTTAGGAAGCCAGTAAAAACGGCAAATTACCGGGTAAAAGCTGCGGTGTGAAAGGGGTATAACCAGCAAAGTACTGTTTCCAATTGTCATCAGTTTCCAGGCCGATCATCATTTATTTACAGTTGTTATCGGTTCCCAAATCGACCTATTGCATGTGACTGCTTTCCAAAGACTCTGTCAGCCTCCATGCTGAAATACAGTTGTATTTGCTATTGCTCCAGTGATATTTATATTTCTGTGTGCTTCAATAAACACCATTGTGCAGGAACTTATTACAGCCTCCTTGTTTCCTCTACTGCACCACCACTGACCAACTAGTGCCCCCTCCGGGAACAGACACAAACCCAGACCTGACAGCATGTACCCTACTTGCCATGCCCTAGTTACGCCACTGCCCAGGATAGTAGGACACCTACGGCATCTCACCCACTTCCTAGCTAAATGTGCTAAATAGGGGGTGATGACGCAATATTCTGTGAATCACGTTATCCTAGCCCTGCCCTGAAGCTTTGAGTCATAGCATTTTGTCCTGAGTGGTGAGACAAAATAACGCAATTCACCCACCCTGCCCCTGCAAAATGGCCCTCAGCATCCCTTTTCCAGGAACACTCTCTATAAGCGCATTTGTGATATGAGTATTTCTGTGAGTTACATGGAGAAATGGGAGGAGATGGTATCTGTGCTGTAAAGTGAAGTAGGTGTAATTTCTTGTCATGGCAAGGAGTCTGTGCTGGGATGAGAGAGGTCCTGTAAATTGGAGGGAAGCTTTACCTGGAGGTGATCTCTGCGCAATGGGAGGGGTGGGTGATTACAGCAGGGTGGCACTTGATAGCTTGTAAATAATGCTGTATTGGAATGTATATACAGTATATACCTCCGATCAAGCCGTCACGGACGGGATCCCCACTGGTTAGCCCACTCCATACCCGTCAGCAGCTCACATGACTCCCAAAGCAGCAGCAACAGCAGCAGCTGAGCACAGGGCCTGGCAGAGAGTGCCTCCCTGGAAACGCTGCAGTTCCATAGACTTTCCTCCCCAACGCCGCCCTGTATGTGTGGGGCTTCAGAACAACCGCCCCTGACACCCCCCCCCCCCTCCCCGCTCCCCCCCCCCCCACCATTAATCAAGCCCTGTATTACAAAGAGGAATCTGTGGCAGACTTGGGTGTCTGTACAAAATGTCCAGGTCTGTAAAAAGAAATGATTACTATATAATGGCAATGTGAGGGCCCTAGTGCCATTTCCTCAGTTTGAATCAGTGGTGAAGGCAGTGGCGGCACGGAAGGTCGGTGACTTCTGATGCGCCAAATAATTCCTGACAGGGAGCGTGGCCTTACAGAAGCCCCCATTTACATCACTTGGGGCATTATAGCATTCCTGGAGATGCTAGACATGCCCCCAGAGACTGTCCTTGTACTGCCGGCTACTCCTCAGTGATAGGAGCTGGGTACTGCAAGATAGTGGGCAGGATGTACTAATGTACATCGCCGCCCATCGCCGCCCTGCGCCACGATGCTGATCGCATATGTACTTACATATGCGATCAGCATTGCGGAGGACAGCTCTTCCGATAAGAGCTGTCCTCCGCGATGTACAGCGGCTGCCTGACTTCCGGGATTCGGCCCCAGGAGTCAGTCTGCGCATGCGCAGGGTGACAGGGGTGGCCGCAAGGCATGCTGGGAGGGATCCGATCGGATCCCTCACACAGCGCCGCGGAGAGAAGCCCATAGGCTTCTATGGACTATCGCCAGCTAAAGCTGGCGGACCCCGCCACAGCGCTGACCTGGCGGCCGGGGGATAGTACATTAGGAAAATGCAGTAAACAGGGGGTTTACCGCATTTTCTGCTTAGTACATCCCGCCCAATGTCACAGTGCAGCACCTGTCTCCTGGTCACTACGGAGGAGCTGGCATATTAGTATCACCCCTGGAAGGGTACACCTGGAACCAGCATTTAGAGGGCATGCTGGTCCTTGTAGTGCCATTTGTAGGATCTTGGGGTGCTTCCAGTTGTTGACTCTCAGTTTAGATATATTCATCATGTATGTGCTATTATCATGTACAGTAGCATAACAATATGCAATTATGTGACCCAGAGTGGGTGCTATTATTACATAGATGTCACGCCTGAGGGCTTGGGTTGGCGTGGGAGGATGTAGCCCAAGCAGCTGGAGTTTGTCAGAAGCACGGATGCTTAATCCAACTTCTGTTCATGGGGTTATGTGCACAATATGGAATGTAAGTTAGAGGACTTTAGGAGAAACGTTGGTGCTCTAACGTTGGTGCTCTAGCAGTGGCTGGCCTGAAGATGTGAGGGAGTAAATAAATAACTTTATTGTACAGCAAAGTCTTTAGACTTTGATTCCCAGCTGGAAGCATATAGAGGTGATTAAATGCATGAACAAGCTGAGATGCTGAAACTAGACTAGAGCAATAACAACTGGAATAGAAACTGCACTGGATCCGGAGTACTGGCCGGACTGGAACCAGGTTAATGACCGGACTGGAATCAAGTTATTGACTTGACTGGAATGAAGTTAGTGACTGGACTGGAACTAGAATAGGTGACCAGACTGGTACCATATAGGTGACCAGATTGGAAGCAGAAAGGTGACCGGAATGGAAACGGATAGATGTTTGAGTTTAAAGTCTCTGTGTTTTACCAGACTGGAACTGGAGAGCAATGACAAAACAAGACTGGAACTGTATTAACGGACTGGAACTGTACTGACACCTTAGTATCAGGGAGCTCAGCACAGTACTGCATTCACTGGAGAAGCGACATTGTACTGGTGATTTGGGAGTGGTCAGACTGCTCCCTTTATAGGTATCAGTCTCTTGTGATTGGCTGCTGTGATCAGCTGACTGAACAGTGACTGGAATGGCGGAGAATGATATGGTGACTTCTTCCAACTTGACTGCACCCATGTTTGCGTTTTGGAGGGATCTCTGGTGTGAAGAAAGCAGGCCTGAACTCAGGACAATTGGAGTGAGAGCGGAGTGCTGCGGAGAGCGATACCCGTAGACAGCATGATACTGAGGGAAGCAGCGGCAGTGTGGACAGTCCATAGCATCCGCTAGAAGCAGCACTGTAAAGGTAAGTAAGATGTTCTAGTACTCCAGATCATGACACTAGCATTAGGGGCCTTCAGAAACATAGATGCCTTGATGTGGCCTGATGGCTTAATCATATCTTTGCAAAATATATGCAAACTGAGATCTCTGTATTTCTATAACTACGTAGTATTCAAATCTCATTGCTAATCTTTGCAGTGTTCGGGAATATGTTTGCTTTTTTCTTGTCTAGAATAACCCATCTCTTTCATGAACCTGTGAAGGACTTTTAAATTGATTGAGCAGCCACCATTTTATATTACTACTAGCTGATGTGCCCAGTTTAACCCGGGTAGATCTTCAATATTTGCTGTTCCATTTCCTATAACCCATCTTAACTTACCTATTGCTTAGTTTGCTCATTTATGCCTCTAGGTCCAGGAGCATGGTAGTATCAAGATCAAATATTTTAAGATATATAACCATTTTTAATATGAATGAATTAAAGGTGGGCTATAAGATGTATGTAAACCTTCTTTTCTCTACTTTAGGATCTCTTTGTAAACCACATTGGTGATTCTCCCCTCAGGTGCTAGGATCACCAGGTTACTCTCTTTGGAGCAGTCCTGCCTCAAGTCAATCTCTGCAGTGACTGCCCCTGGCACTTGTTGATGGTCATTGTAAAGCAGACCTTTAGATGGAACTGCAGCTTCTTGAACTCAAAGGGGTACACTGATGGTATGAGTGGTATGCAGGTTATGAACACCGACTCCTACTGATCACAGCCAGTGAACACTGTGGCCTCAATGACGTGTCCATGGAGGGCCTTCACTTGCAGCCTGTGGTGCCATTGCAGAGTTTTGGCGGGTTGAGGTTCCATAGCAACATCACTGGAACCCCCACTTTGAGGCGAAGCTTTTAAGCAGGGAGGCCGGGAGGGTGGAGGGTGTTTGAGGAACTCCACAGGGTGGTACATCCATTTGCACCACTGAATCCACAGACCTGTACTCCATTTCTTCCCCTTCAAACGACTAAAGTAGAGTGTGATTAATGACGGTAGCCTTGTCGTACTTGAGGGTCAGAATGGCAGTGCAGTGCTAGTGCAATGTAGAAAATAAGATAACCAATTTGATTGGCTGATACACCACCTTTTCCCTGTACCCCATATGTCATGTTTCCCTATATTAAAGCAATGTTCACAGTTACACAGTTGAAATCTTGAACATATAAAATTATATGTTAGGTAAAAAAATGTTCCTTAATCTAAACTGTATAAACCAGCATATAATTATCTTGTACACATTGACAACTCTTTGCGATGTTGGCCTATTGCTTCCTATACCATAGAAATATGTGCAACACCCCTTACAGCATATCAGGAACAATCCTACAGGTCACAATAAATTTAAATGTTGCAAGTGGACTTTATTTTTTCTTGATTTTCATAGGAGTCTCATTATACCCCTCCTACATCTCATTCTGCGGATTAATTGAGTGTCAGGATGTGTCACTTTAATGGATATCTACTGTCCCCTGGAACAAGAATCGTGACAGTTATTATCATTTATCTTAGACTGTAATGGATACAAGTATTAATGAAGTTTCATGCCAAAAAAGAACATACATTTAATTAGCACTTATTAAGGAGCCACTAGGAGCTCTCTTGGGCCAGTTTTTCAACATTTGGCTGAGTGCTGACATTTTAATTATGTAGCAACGCAAAATTAAATCTTGCATTGTTCTAGGAATTAGTGGTCCTTACATCCATAACTCAGGGAGGAGAAATACTAACCTTATTGTTTTATTGTGTCCCATGTGTGCTGTCTGATGTCAAAATAAATGCATGCCTCTGATCCTGTCATTTTCTAGTTTAATTGTACGACAAATGATATATTTCTGCTTGTGTTTCTTTAGTAACATTTTCACCCCATGGTGACAGGGGAAAAAAAAAACAAATAAACCCCTATAGTAATGGAACAGCCCCTAATCCTAGAAATTCCCAAGTCAGATTGGTGGCAAAAAAGTCCAAAATGTTATACATGTGCAGTGTGACAAGTTGCAACTTCAGACTGAAAACAAAGCCTCAGATTTTGTTACAGACTGACTGTGAATGAGGCCCATAATCAGCACTCATATAATAATACAATTTATACTGCACAAAGGTGAACCTAGGTAGTACAGCACCCATCAATAACGTGTTACTGGGTTCAGCTACACTATAGTATAATCCAGGTAACATACAATAATAGTGGTAAAAGAAGGGGGGTTCTGGACTGCACACCCTACTACTAAAGATATCAAGAGTTGCTATCATGCTAAGGCTTCTAATACTATGCTGGAGGAAGAGAGCATATTTGCGCAAATGTGTGCTAAGAACTTAAATTATACTCTATGTTAATTGTGAGGGGTTATTTTAAATTATTTTTACTATTAGTGTTCTTAGTGCAAGGAGTCTGCATCGTTATCTCTCTTCCTCCAACATACAATAATAGTTTGTTTACAAACAACGGTAACTTTGCAGATCGCACAGTTTTAAATCCAAAACATTAATTCCAGACTATAAGAATGATGTCACTATAGAAAACATCTGTATTTCTTCCACCCTCACAATATCTTATGAAATCAGCATTCCACGCGCATTTCTCACTCCCAACTAGTGCCAGGTACAGTACAGTATGGCATATGCGTCGCTATAGCTATCCCATCCATCAGATTGCCCACAGTGCAGTGTGCTACTCTTACGTCTGGCAGCTAGAAACCTTTTAAGAACTATAAGTTTCGGTCATTTCTATTTATCAAGTGTGTAATGCCAAAAGCTTTCAGAGTAGGAAGAGGAGTCACTTACAAGCTTCTTTCTTCCTCCGTCTCTTTTCCCTGATACTTCTCATAGGTGGTTGCAGGGGACTTAACCAAAAAGTTGTCTGGAAAGCTTTTGTAGGGTCTTCGGTTTTCAGAAATAGTTGTTACTTGCAAATACAAAGGAAACAAGCCAAAGACCACACAGCCAGACAAATAGCTCACCGTGGCGGAATAAAACAACTATTACATTAAAATGTACTGTATGTTCCAAGTGAAAATCCAGTATATGTGTTTACTAGCTGTTCTACCTGTTGTTCGCACAGAGTTTCTGATTTTCATGGTTGTAAACATAGGTGTGCGCAGGGGGGGTGCCTGGTGCGCACAGGCACCCCCTAATGTCTGGCATCCCGAGCTCACATGCCTGCTGCAGCGATAACTGAGCAGGCTGATTACTGGACCCTCTGCGCTGCACCCTGTCAGAACTGCATTACTGACCGGACGCCTGGGTTAATCAAGGGTGCCATTGACACCGGCTTTCAAATTCCCAGCTCCATCTCCATGTACAAAAACAGCGTAATGTGATTATGTCATGCTGCTCACATGCCCACCCGCCACATGCCCACCTCTCTTCTTCTATGCTATGCCAACGCCAGCTATTGATGAGGATCAGCATGCAGCCAGCGTTCCTCTTAGGAAGACAAATTCAATACTGGCAGGCGGCTGGCAGCAGCATTGACACATCACTCGTTTTTCCAGCAGCAGCAGTACTAGTTTGCGACTGTCAGTGTCAGTGGGTGACTGACTTGTAAGTAAGCTGCTGCAGCTTGCAGGGGAAAGAGAGGGGGAGCCAGACCAGGCTGAGGAGGAGCAGTGTAATTGCAGTGAGTGCCATCAGGGGTGTTTGTTTGGTGCACCCTATAACATCTGACAATGTATCTGTTTTATTAGGATTGGTACAAGGGTGGATATTTTATATTGCGTTGACCGTCAATAGATGGTGCTAGACACGCCCAAAAGGTGGTGGTAGACACACCCCTCCGATGGTGCACCCCCTAATAAAATGTGCTGCGCACGCCTATGGTTGTAAATATAAATGAGTGTTAAAAATGTAGTAAATCTATAGAGAAGTAAATTTGAGACTTCTTAATGTAAGTAAATATTAATCCATGGCTAATGGCGTTACCCGAGGAGCACCTGTAGTAGAGACGGACAAAAGTGACAGGACCATTTTTGTAGTTTATTAAATTCTACACACTGGAGGTGCAATCCAAATGTTGATCCGATTGTCCGTTTAGGCATTATCGTTCATGGTAATGACGTCATTATGTCAACCCACTTTTCCTCCCCTTATGGGATGTTTATTAAAATTCGAATCACGTAGTTTTCCTATTTCCCACCTGAAGAATACCTATGTTAAATTTCAGCTTCCTAACATATCGGAAAGTAAGAGAATTAGTGATGAGTGAGTGAGTGAGTGACTGAGTGAGTGAGGGCTTTCGCATTTATATATATGCATAGATCTATCTATCTATCTATCTATCTATCTATCTATCTATCTATCTATCTATCTATCTATCTATCTATCTATCTATCTATCTATATTACACATACACACACACACACACACACACACACACACACACACACACACACACACCATGTCCACTGAAAAATTCTATGTTTCCTAAATATGTTAATTATTTTATATTAAGCTGCTAAGAAAAGGTTATTTGGCAAAGTGTGCGACATCCTGCCTAATTTCATCCCTGCGGTCTGTTCAGCACTATCACAGAAGGCAAGACATGAAAAGACAATGACACAGTATTCACTCACTGTCACTAAGAAACTGATATATGTCAAGAAGAAATGTTCTTTTTACTGAATGAAACCAACATAGGCTTTAATATGAAACCATGTTTTCTGCAGCATGAACATAGAATCTGGCCTGCATGGGTCATAAAGACCAAAATGTTGTCAAACACTGAACTTAAGAGAAAAACATATGAAAAGGGATCATGTTTAAAAATAAAAACAGGTTGTTGTAGCTCCTTGTGTTTGTGTTCTGAGATCTATTTATCAAGCAGTGTTTTTGCCCAGGGCTCCAGCAGCACTTAAGGGGGGTACACACGGAGAGATCCGTGCTTAAAATCTAAGCAATCTTGCTAGATTGCTTAGATTTTAAGCACGGATCTGCCGTGTGTATGCCCTCCAGCGATAGCGATGCGCGGTCCCGCGCATCGCTATCGCCGGTGCTAGATTGAGCCTGCATGCAGGCTCAATCTAGCGGGTCGCTCACTTCACCGTTGTGTGAAGTGAGCGGCCCCCCGTCGGCTTTCCCCCTCGCTCAGCACATCGCGCTGTGCTGAGCGGGGTGAGAGATGTGTGCTGAGCGGTCTGTGTTAAGATCGCTCAGCACACATCTCTCCCGTGAGTACCCCCCTTTACAGTGTGATGTCATAATGCCACAATCACTTGAGGTGGAGAGTGCACAGACAAACTTATACGGCACTTTCTGTTCAAAATTAAATTTTATTTTATGTATTCATTTATTTGAGTATTCATTCATGCATGTGTTTATCTCTATAATATAGGTTATTTATGGCTTCATCTGTGCAGTTTTTTTACATCATAAATGTGAAAATTGCCTTGTTTGTACAACATACTTTTCCTGCGGCAGTATGCAACTGATCACGTGGGCAGAACCAGGGCTTAAAGTGGTCCTGGTGAGGTGGTGGAACTCATGGAGGAGGACCATGGAGGCACCAGGACCTGAGGAAGGAGTAGGTGGCTGCAGCTCATCAGTAACACTAGTGCCGCCTGTATCATCGATTGACGCAGATAATGGGGTGGGCTTTTCTGTTGGAATTACTGTGCAGGGCAATGGAGACGGTGGAACTAGTTCCCCCTACCATTACAGGTGGTGGAAATCAGTTTCACCTCGTCCCCTCCCCCCCCCCCCCCCCTACACTTTAACCCCTGGGCAGAACAGTCTAGACATCAGCTAGGCCCCGGTACTAGAGACGGGGCGTGGTCAAATGTGCAGTCGTGACCACACTACATAAAATATCCCAAATGGGAGCTATTGCTCCACCTTTTAAGCTGACCTGGGCCCTCCAGACAGGCCCAGATACTCTGTACCTGCCCCACCCCACTCTCATGCCTCTCCTGGCAGCACGGACACATCTTTACTGCAATGTACAAGCTGCTTTCTGGACCTTAACGTTGTTTTCTGCAGTGAGGCCTTTATGCACCAGCTTAGCATGAAATGTATTAGCATTTATACAGTGACTAGCATTGCCAACTTAATTATATTGGACCTTACCAGTTTTTTTTATTAAGCTATTAAGTTTGAGATGAGCCTCAATTATGTATTATATAATCCATTGCAATAGAGGGCCGTTGGTTGGGTTGGGTACGTTTTATCGGCTGCCGGGATCCCAGTGGTCAGTATCCCAACCCACAAGTGGGAATAGTCCCTTTTAGTCGGCATGCCGAATTTTGGGTTTGTGAGGTTTCTGGGTGTAGGGGGAGGTATTGTGACCGACATATATTATTACACTGATTTATATGAGAATTTCTGCGCTAGCTATAAAAAAAGAGAGGGCAAGTACAATTTGCTGTTACCTCACCCTTGGTGTATGAGTGTGCCCATTGTAGGTATCCATGGAACCAAGAACATAGAACAATTTCAAATGTACATAATCCCCACTTCCCACTTAAGGCCACCATACATAAGGAAACCATTTCTCCGATCCAACGGCACCACCGTTCCACCGAACTGCAGCTATCGATGATTGTGATAGTAAAATTATTCATACCTATTTGTTTTGGCTTGTTTTTTTTTCAAAGTACGGAGAAGGGGCCCAAGCATTGTTTTATAGGGCCACAAGGGATCTAAATCAGGCTGTGCACTGCTTCATAACTGCCCCAAGTTTTGTTTGTATGTGCATTTTATGTATATATGTGCTTCACTTGTTTGGGGTTTTTTAAGTCCAGTTTGGGCTAGCAGCAGCTACATGAAAGTTGCATGGACTACAACGTTAGGTGCACACAATCTAATTAGACTGAAAAAGGCGCAAACTATTCAATATCAACCTTTTGTAAATTCACATTTTATTTATCTCGAGGAAGCAAAATAAACCACTCAGTGACACATTTCCAATTTAATCTCTAAGGAGACAAAAATGAAGTCCTGGTCAATAAATGGAATCGGATTTATGTCATAGTTCTATCTCAAATATTGAATCCATTAATTAGTGTGACATTTCTCATAAGAAAAGTAAACAATTCATTTTTAAATCAGTTACTGAATTTGCTATCACCTTCCCCTTCCACAGAATGGCCAGCGAGAGACCTGTCGGGCACCAGTATTGGGTATTAGGCGCATGGGCAAGCCGCAAGCATATGTTGCTGCGCTATTTAAGAAACTACAGGTTGAGTATCCAAAATCCAAATATTCTGAAAAACAGAATATTCCGAAATACAGAATTTTTGGAGTAGGACTGAGATAGTGAAACCTTTGTTTTCTAATGGCTCATTGTACACAAACTTTGTTTAATACACAAAGTTATTAAAATATTGAATTTAATGACCTTCAGGCTGTGTGTATAAGGTGTATTTGAAACATAAATGAATTAAGTGTCTGTACACAAACTTTGTTTAATGCACAAAGTTATTAAAAATATTGGCTAAAATGACCTTCAGGCTGTGTGTATAAGGTGTATATGTAACATAAATGCATTCTGTGCTTAGACTTGGGTCCCATAGCCATGATATCTCATTATAGTATGCAATTATTCCAAAATACGGAATAATCCGATATCCAAAATACTTCTGGTCCCAAGCATTTTGGATATGGGATACTCAACCTATTGAGTATCAGTTTCAGCAGATTCTGATGTTGTTTGACATGTTAGATGACCCCCTTTCCATTTGAAAAACTGACTTAGATTCAAGATGGCCGATTTCAAGATGGCGCCCATGTTTGGTACACACCATAAAAGATAGCCCACCTCACACATACCTTAATGGAGTATTCAGTTTTCCCATTCCCTGCACAGTTTTTGAAACAAAAGGGTGTACTGTGACTTCTGAATCACCCTGTATGTATTGTATATGTGTGTGTGTGTGTGTGTGTGTGTGTGTGTGTGTGTGTGTGTGTGTGTGTGTGTGTGTGTGTGTCTGTGTGTATATATATATATATATATATATGTATATATACACCGGCATCATACAAAGACTACTGTATGAATTTGGATGGTGTTTTCACTATTGTATAGCTAGAAAGAAACTGAGGTATGTACGATCTCTGTGATATCAGGGAGAAGAGCAATAAAGGAAAACCAGATGCTGGTAACTCGGTGTGTGCAGTGTGCAGCCTCCTCAAGTCCAAAATGACTATGTACATAATTTTAAATGTTTGTGGAGAAACATACTTCTAGGGATTGTTTATGAGCTATGGAGACAATTTTCATTTTTTTGGAAGACATCCACTTGAGTGAAGCCACGGGCAAATGCTAGTAATGACTAAAAGAATAAAAAGATCAGAGCCCAGCAGTGATCCATGTGAAACACTGCTGATAACTTCATCCCAGGCTGACCGCTACTCCCTGTCTTCTGTCCTTCTACTATGGCATGCTTTCCCCTAACCCATCTTATATAGCGGTCTGTTATTTAGTGGTATCTATCACTTCGGTAAAATCCAGGTATATGATGAATTACACAACCGAGACCCAGTCATCCAATCATTTAAGAACTGGAAACATGCACAACAGGAAATGTTCTGTACAGCTGAATATGTTTCTGATTGTCTACTGCCCATATATCAAGGCACATTCTCATAGTCTAGGTTTTAGAGTTGCCCCAGTAATATCGTCTACTACACGTGTCTGGGATTGTAGGTCTGCCAGTATCTAAATTAGAGATGAGCGGGTTCGGTTTCTTTGAATCCGAACCCGCACGAACTTCACTTTTTTTTCCACGGGTCCGAGCGACTCGGATCTTCCCGCCTTGCTCGGTTAACCTGAGCGCGCCCGAACGTCATCATGACGCTGTCGGATTCTCGCGAGGCTCGGATTCTATCGCGAGACTCGGATTCTATATAAGGAGCCGCGCGTCGCCGCCATTTTCACTCGTGCATTGAGATTGATAGGGAGAGGACGTGTCTGGCGTCCTCTCCATTAGAATAGAGATAGATAGATTAGATAGAGAGAGATTGTGCAGAGTCGCAGACAGAGTTAGTTTACCACAGTCAGTGACCAGTGCAGTTGCTAGTTAACTTTTATTTAATATAATATATCCGTTCACTTCTCTCTGCTATATCCGTTCTCTGCCTGAAAAAAAAAACGATACACAGCACAGTCAGTCACACAGTGTGACTCAGTCTGTGTGCACTCAGCTCAGCCCAGTGTGCTGCACAGTCATCAATGTATAAATTAAAAGCTTATAATTAATTGTGGGGGAGACTGGGGAGCACTGCAGGTTGTTAGCAGGAGCCAGGAGTACAATTATATTAATTAACAGTGCACACTTTTGCTGCAGGAGTGGTGACCAGTGCCTGACCACCAGTATAGTATTGTTGTATACTACTAATATCTCTTTAAATATCAACCAGTCTATATTAGCAGCAGACACAGTACAGTGCGGTAGTTCACGGCTGTGGCTACCTCTGTGTCGGCACACGGCAGGCAGTCCGTCCGACCAGAATTGTATTATTTATTATTATATACCTACCACCTAACCGTGGTTTTTTTTTCATTCTTTATACCGTCATAGTGTCATCCTAATTGTTACGAGTATACTACTATCTCTTTATCAACCAGTGTACAGTGCGGTAGTTCACGGCTGTGGCTACCTCTGTGTCGGCACACGGCAGGCAGTCCGTCCGACCAGAATTGTATTATTTATTATTATTATATACCTACCACCTAACCGTGGTTTTTTTTTCATTCTTTATACCGTCATAGTGTCATCCTAATTGTTACGAGTATACTACTATCTCTTTATCAACCAGTGTACAGTGCGGTAGTTCACGGCTGTGGCTACCTCTGTGTCGGCACACGGCAGGCAGTCCGTCCGACCAGAATTGTATTATTTATTATTATATACCTACCACCTAACCGTGGTTTTTTTTTCATTCTTTATACCGTCATAGTGTCATCCTAATTGTTACGAGTATACTACTATCTCTTTATCAACCAGTGTACAGTGCGGTAGTTCACGGCTGTGGCTACCTCTGTGTCGGCACACGGCAGGCAGTCCGTCCGACCAGAATTGTATTATTTATTATTATATACCTACCACCTAACCGTGGTTTTTTTTTCATTCTTTATACCGTCATAGTGTCATCCTAATTGTTACGAGTATACTACTATCTCTTTATCAACCAGTGTACAGTGCGGTAGTTCACGGCTGTGGCTACCTCTGTGTCGGCACACGGCAGGCAGTCCGTCCGACCAGAATTGTATTATTTATTATTATATACCTACCACCTAACCGTGGTTTTTTTTTCATTCTTTATACCGTCATAGTGTCATCCTAATTGTTACGAGTATACTACTATCTCTTTATCAACCAGTGTACAGTGCGGTAGTTCACGGCTGTGGCTACCTCTGTGTCGGCACACGGCAGGCAGTCCGTCCGACCAGAATTGTATTATTTATTATTATATACCTACCACCTAACCGTGGTTTTTTTTTCATTCTTTATACCGTCATAGTGTCATCCTAATTGTTACGAGTATACTACTATCTCTTTATCAACCAGTGTACAGTGCGGTAGTTCACGGCTGTGGCTACCTCTGTGTCGGCAGTCGGCAGGCAGTCCGTCCATCCATAATTGTATTATTATTATAATATATACCACCTAACCGTGGTTTTTTTTTCATTCTTTATACCGTCATAGTGTCATACTAGTTGTTACGAGTATACTACTATCTCTTTATCAACCAGTGTACAGTGCGGTAGTTCACGGCTGTGGCTACCTCTGTGTCGGCAGTCGGCAGGCAGTCCGTCCATCCATAATTGTATTATTATTATAATATATACCACCTAACCGTGGTTTTTTTTTCATTCTTTATACCGTCATAGTGTCATACTAGTTGTTACGAGTATACTACTATCTCTTTATCAACCAGTGTACAGTGCGGTAGTTCACGGCTGTGGCTACCTCTGTGTCGGCAGTCGGCAGGCAGTCCGTCCATCCATAATTGTATTATTATTATAATATATACCACCTAACCGTGGTTTTTTTTCCATTCTTTAATCTTTATACCGTCGTCATAGTGTCATACTAGTTGTTACGAGTATACTACTATCTCTTTATCAACCAGTGTACAGTGCGGTAGTTCACGGCTGTGGCTACCTCTGTGTCGGCAGTCGGCAGGCAGTCCGTCCATCCATAATTGTATTATTATTATAATATATACCACCTAACCGTGGTTTTTTTTTCATTCTTTATACCGTCATAGTGTCATACTAGTTGTTACGAGTATACTACTATCTCTTTATCAACCAGTGTACAGTGCGGTAGTTCACGGCTGTGGCTACCTCTGTGTCGGCAGTCGGCAGGCAGTCCGTCCATCCATAATTGTATTATTATTATAATATATACCACCTAACCGTGGTTTTTTTTTCATTCTTTATACCGTCGTCATAGTGTCATACTAGTTGTTACGAGTATACTACTATCTCTTTATCAACCAGTGTACAGTGCGGTAGTTCACGGCTGTGGCTACCTCTGTGTCGGCAGTCGGCAGGCAGTCCGTCCATCCATAATTGTATTATTATTATAATATATACCACCTAACCGTGGTTTTTTTTTCATTCTTTATACCGTCGTCATAGTGTCATACTAGTTGTTACGAGTATACTACTATCTCTTTATCAACCAGTGTACAGTGCGGTAGTTCACGGCTGTGGCTACCTCTGTGTCGGCAGTCGGCAGGCAGTCCGTCCATCCATAATTGTATTATTATTATAATATATACCACCTAACCGTGGTTTTTTTATACCACCTAACCGTGGCAGTCCGTCCATAATTGTATACTAGTAAACTATCCAATCCATCCATCTCCATTGTTTACCTGAGGTGCCTTTTAGTTCTGCCTATAAAATATGGAGAACAAAAAAGTTGAGGTTCCAAAATTAGGGAAAGATCAAGATCCACTTCCACCTCGTGCTGAAGCTGCTGCCACTAGTCATGGCCGAGACGATGAAATGCCAGCAACGTCGTCTGCCAAGGCCGATGCCCAATGTCATAGTACAGAGCATGTCAAATCCAAAACACCAAATATCAGAAAAAAAAGGACTCCAAAACCTAAAATAAAATTGTCGGAGGAGAAGCGTAAACTTGCCAATATGCCATTTACCACACGGAGTGGCAAGGAACGGCTGAGGCCCTGGCCTATGTTCATGGCTAGTGGTTCAGCTTCACATGAGGATGGAAGCACTCAGCCTCTCGCTAGAAAACTGAAAAGACTCAAGCTGGCAAAAGCACCGCAAAGAACTGTGCGTTCTTTGAAATCCCAAATCCACAAGGAGAGTCCAATTGTGTCGTTTGCGATGCCTGACCTTCCCAACACTGGACGTGAAGAGCATGCGCCTTCCACTATTTGCATGCCCCCTGCAAGTGCTGGAAGGAGCACCCGCAGTCCAGTTCCTGATAGTCAGATTGAAGATGTCAGTGTTGAAGTACACCAGGATGAGGAGGATATGGGTGTTGCTGGCGCTGGGGAGGAAATTGACCAGGAGGATTCTGATGGTGAGGTGGTTTGTTTAAGTCAGGCACCCGGGGAGACACCTGTTGTCCGTGGGAGGAATATGGCCGTTGACATGCCAGGTGAAAATACCAAAAAAATCAGCTCTTCGGTGTGGAGGTATTTCACCAGAAATGCGGACAACAGGTGTCAAGCCGTGTGTTCCCTTTGTCAAGCTGTAATAAGTAGGGGTAAGGACGTTAACCACCTCGGAACATCCTCCCTTATACGTCACCTGCAGCGCATTCATAATAAGTCAGTGACAAGTTCAAAAACTTTGGGTGACAGCGGAAGCAGTCCACTGACCAGTAAATCCCTTCCTCTTGTAACCAAGCTCACGCAAACCACCCCACCAACTCCCTCAGTGTCAATTTCCTCCTTCCCCAGGAATGCCAATAGTCCTGCAGGCCATGTCACTGGCAAGTCTGACGAGTCCTTTCCTGCCTGGGATTCCTCCGATGCATCCTTGCGTGTAACGCCTACTGCTGCTGGCGCTGCTGTTGTTGCCGCTGGGAGTCGATGGTCATCCCAGAGGGGAAGTCGTAAGCCCACTTGTACTACTTCCAGTAAGCAATTGACTGTTCAACAGTCCTTTGCGAGGAAGATGAAATATCACAGCAGTCATCCTACTGCAAAGCGGATAACTGAGTCCTTGACAACTATGTTGGTGTTAGACGTGCGTCCGGTATCCGCCGTTAGTTCACAGGGAACTAGACAATTTATTGAGGCAGTGTGCCCCCGTTACCAAATACCATCTAGGTTCCACTTCTCTAGGCAGGCGATACCGAGAATGTACACGGACGTCAGAAAAAGACTCACCAGTGTCCTAAAAAATGCAGTTGTACCCAATGTCCACTTAACCACGGACATGTGGACAAGTGGAGCAGGGCAGGGTCAGGACTATATGACTGTGACAGCCCACTGGGTAGATGTATGGACTCCCGCCGCAAGAACAGCAGCGGCGGCACCAGTAGCAGCATCTCGCAAACGCCAACTCTTTCCTAGGCAGGCTACGCTTTGTATCACCGCTTTCCAGAATACGCACACAGCTGAAAACCTCTTACGGCAACTGAGGAAGATCATCGCGGAATGGCTTACCCCAATTGGACTCTCCTGTGGATTTGTGGCATCGGACAACGCCAGCAATATTGTGTGTGCATTAAATATGGGCAAATTCCAGCACGTCCCATGTTTTGCACATACCTTGAATTTGGTGGTGCAGAATTTTTTAAAAAACGACAGGGGCGTGCAAGAGATGCTGTCGGTGGCCAGAAAAATTGCGGGACACTTTCGGCGTACAGGCACCACGTACAGAAGACTGGAGCACCACCAAAAACTACTGAACCTGCCCTGCCATCATCTGAAGCAAGAAGTGGTAACGAGGTGGAATTCAACCCTCTATATGCTTCAGAGGTTGGAGGAGCAGCAAAAGGCCATTCAAGCCTATACAATTGAGCACGATATAGGAGATGGAATGCACCTGTCTCAAGTGCAGTGGAGAATGATTTCAACGTTGTGCAAGGTTCTGATGCCCTTTGAACTTGCCACACGTGAAGTCAGTTCAGACACTGCCAGCCTGAGTCAGGTCATTCCCCTCATCAGGCTTTTGCAGAAGAAGCTGGAGGCATTGAAGAAGGAGCTAACACGGAGCGATTCCGCTAGGCATGTGGGACTTGTGGATGCAGCCCTTAATTCGCTTAACAAGGATTCACGGGTGGTCAATCTGTTGAAATCAGAGCACTACATTTTGGCCACCGTGCTCGATCCTAGATTTAAAGCTTACCTTGGATCTCTCTTTCCGGCAGACACAGGTCTGCTGGGGTTGAAAGACCTGCTGGTGAGAAAATTGTCAAGTCAAGCGGAACGCGACCTGTCAACATCTCCTCCTTCACATTCTCCCGCAACTGGGGGTGCGAGGAAAAGGCTCAGAATTCCGAGCCCACCCGCTGGCGGTGATGCAGGGCAGTCTGGAGCGACTGCTGATGCTGACATCTGGTCCGGACTGAAGGACCTGACAACGATTACGGACATGTCGTCTACTGTCACTGCATATGATTCTCTCAACATTGATAGAATGGTGGAGGATTATATGAGTGACCGCATCCAAGTAGGCACGTCACACAGTCCGTACTTATACTGGCAGGAAAAAGAGGCAATTTGGAGGCCCTTGCACAAACTGGCTTTATTCTACCTAAGTTGCCCTCCCACAAGTGTGTACTCCGAAAGAGTGTTTAGTGCCGCCGCTCACCTTGTCAGCAATCGGCGTACGAGGTTACATCCAGAAAATGTGGAGAAGATGATGTTCATTAAAATGAATTATAATCAATTCCTCCGCGGAGACATTGACCAGCAGCAATTGCCTCCACAAAGTACACAGGGAGCTGAGATGGTGGATTCCAGTGGGGACGAATTGATAATCTGTGAGGAGGGGGATGTACACGGTGATATATCGGAGGGTGAAGATGAGGTGGACATCTTGCCTCTGTAGAGCCAGTTTGTGCAAGGAGAGATTAATTGCTTCTTTTTTGGGGGGGGTCCAAACCAACCCGTCATATCAGTCACAGTCGTGTGGCAGACCCTGTCACTGAAATGATGGGTTGGTTAAAGTGTGCATGTCCTGTTTTGTTTATACAACATAAGGGTGGGTGGGAGGGCCCAAGGATAATTCCATCTTGCACCTCTTTTTTCTTTTCTTTTTCTTTGCATCATGTGCTGATTGGGGAGGGTTTTTTGGAAGGGACATCCTGCGTGACACTGCAGTGCCACTCCTAGATGGGCCCGGTGTTTGTGTCGGCCACTAGGGTCGCTAATCTTACTCACACAGCTACCTCATTGCGCCTCTTTTTTTCTTTGCGTCATGTGCTGTTTGGGGAGGGTTTTTTGGAAGGGACATCCTGCGTGACACTGCAGTGCCACTCCTAGATGTGCCCGGTGTTTGTGTCGGCCACTAGGGTCGCTAATCTTACTCACACAGTCAGCTACCTCATTGCGCCTCTTTTTTTCTTTGCGTCATGTGCTGTTTGGGGAGGGTTTTTTGGAAGGGCCATCCTGCGTGACACTGCAGTGCCACTCCTAGATGGGCCCGGTGTTTGTGTCGGCCACTAGGGTCGCTTATCTTACTCACACAGCGACCTCGGTGCAAATTTTAGGACTAAAAATAATATTGTGAGGTGTGATGTGTTCAGAATAGGCTGAAAATGAGTGTAAATTATGTTTTTTGAGGTTAATAATACTTTGGGATCAAAATTACCCCCAAATTCTATGATTTAAGCTGTTTTTTAGGGTTTTTTAAAAAAAACACCCGAATCCAAAACACACCCGAATCCGACAAAAAAAATTCGGTGAGGTTTTGCCAAAACGCGGTCGAACCCAAAACACGGCCGCGGAACCGAACCCAAAACCAAAACACAAAACCCGAAAAATTTCCGGCGCTCATCTCTAATCTAAATACACATAGTGGAAGCAGTAAAAATTTCACTAGACAATGTATACCAATGTTGTTCCCTTGAACTGCAGTGTGGCTTAAGGGCCCCATACACTACAACGATATGTCTGAGGCTGAAGTCGGAGGCAATTTCCCTTGAACTCTCCCGGGAGCTTCCCAGGAGTGATTCCATACGATTTGGTACATTTTGCATGCAATATATCATATGCAATCCCCAGGGCAGCCAAGAGAAATCCTGGGCCTCGGTACAATGACTTCCTGGGCCCCCTTGCCCCCACTGAAATGGGTGTGACCACAGCATGCTGCGGGCATGGCCCCTCCTCTTTGGGGGGGTGTCTAGCACATCAGAAGCACCCACTCATAGGAGCATGGCATGCCACCCAGCCAGGTCAGTAGAGAGCCTGGCTGGGCCCAGGTACTTTTCAGAGGGTATGGCCTAATCACAGGAGGCATGGACCTGGGCCCCCTCTGGGCCCCTCTATCAGACCTGGGCCCAGGTAATTTGTACCCTCTCCCTCCTCTCTTGACGCCACTGGCGATCCCAGCCATGTCTGCGGGAACCGTCATATCACGAGTGCAGCACTACCGATCTAGGGGAGCCGATCCGACCCTCACGGGAACGCGCATCGGATCAGATCGGAAACACCTCCAAAATGGCCAATTTCACCCGATATATCGGCCCGAATTCCCAAAATTGGATGAAACCGGGCATTATCGTTCTAGTGTATGGGGCCCTTAGCTTCTTGTGTTGATCATAAGAGGGAGATGACATCAGAACTGATTTTATAACATGCGTCATTGTTGTCCATTTCAATGTTTTCATTATACTGTTAGAAATGAGCATAGAAATGCACTGTATATACCTGGAAGGTACAACCAGAGCCGGCCTTAGCTATAGGCAGGCTAGGCATTTGCCTAGGGCATTCAAGCATGTCTAGGGGCATCCAAGCATGTCCCTGCAGCATCTCATGCTGAGAGGGACAGTCCGCAAACTAACTGTTACTTTCCAAATGTATTCAATCAGTACTTGTATACACTGCTGTTTACATTTGTCAAAAAAAATGCACACTGTGCCTTAAACTTCCTCTGACATGCTTGAATGCCCCTGACTTGTGAGACCTCAGACAGACAGCAGAAGCCCAGTAAATGCAATTCCTGGACCTGTGACATTTTTACTGACTATATAAGGTTATTACTGGATGGCTTCTTATGATAACACATGTGTATTTTGGAAGACTGCTTCACAGAAACCTGACATCACCTATACTGCTTGTGCACATGGGGGAGGGGGACCCTGCCATCCTGTGTGTGTCCCTTATCCCTGTGCAAACCCCAGGTGTCTGCAGGGACATAACATGGGCAGTGTTCTCCCCACACTTTATTTCCTAGTCAGTCCATACCGTAAAATTCCCCTGCCATCTAGCACTGTAACGTGGTCAGTAAGTTGCGTTGTGCTATTTCTATATGAAACATCAGTGCAGCGTGACTTTTGGACACATCAGACTGGAGGGCAGAGCATTTAGCTCCCACAGTATAAAGTAAAGTGCATGCAGTTAACGGGAGTAACAGACACCAACAAACACACTGAATAGTGAAGAGAATGGACAGTTTCTACATGTTTGATACTGATCTTTTTGTATAACCAGCAAGTGTGGCAGTATCTGTGGCAGTATATGTGTATTATGGGCATTACTAATGTGGGGCATATGTGCAAGGTTCTTTTACTGTGTGGAATTATATGTATTATGGTCATTACTGTGTGGCATTGTGCAGAGTTGAACTGGCCCACAGGGTAACCCCCTGGTGGGCCCCACTACCTGAGCGTTGCAGGTACAGATGCAGAACTAGCGGCGGAGCTAGGGGGCACCAGACAAAATTTTGCCTAGGGCATCAAATTGGCTAGGGCCGGCTCTGGGTACAACAGGCATCTTACTGACAGTATAGGCTTGTGTATCACAAGATGTATACAAGTCTCTGCATATGGACAAATATACACAGTTTTTTTCATACACGCAAAGTGGGAGCCTGTGTGCCCAATTCAAACATTACACCCAGAGGGAGGAACTCATCTCTTACGAAGAAAACCAACTAAAATCAACATACAAACGTCAGAGCTGGCACGGGTCACACACCAAGACTAATCAGAAAGAGTAAAGGTCCATACACACTTAACGATAAAATGAGCGACGTCGCTCATTTTCCCCCTCCTTGAGCGACGTCGCTCATTTTATCGTTAAGTGTGTATGCCGCCAGCGACGACCGATGCGCGGCCCCGCGGGACGGCAACGATCGTCGCTGTCGGTAGGGCATGCATGAAGGATGTGGACTGTCGTCCACGACCTTCATGCAGGGCTGGCGGGGGCGTGACGTCACTGAGCGATATGAGCGGTCAGATCGCTCAGTGCGTACAGGTGGCCGCCGACCAGCCGGCCCGGGAGGGGGAAACGTTAGACGATGTCGCTCACAGAGCGACATCGTCTAATGTGTATGGGCCTTAAGATTAATACATGTAAAGATCCATGTATATGTAAAATCACATACAAATATTACTAACTTGACGTTACAGCATACAGTATATTTATTCAAACATTAAAACAACCTACTACATATACACCAACCTTTCAGCAAAATAGTGACCACTTTATATTGGGAAAATAAAAAATAAGCTATCTTTCCTAATGATTTTCTTACATTAACAATTAGAGGCCAGGTATGATTCCATACCTGCATCATTCAGTATCAGTCCCAGACCTGACAGCACAGCTCCTCCCGCAATTATAATCATACATACCCTACATATGACAATACCAACCTCCTTCCTTAATTATATAATCAATCACAGACCCTACAGCCTCCCTTCTTCCCTCAATAAAAATCATGTCCCAGAACTGCCCCCCAGCTGCCCCCCCCCCCATTATCACCCACCAATTACATCCCTCTCCCCCACCCCTCCTTTCCCGATTATCATCTACCAATTAGCACTAAGATACGCCCAAAAGTTGGATTGGTAGATGGTAAGTGCCATCTACCAATTTACATTGCTAGCAGTGGTACTGTGTGACAGTAGCACCAGGCTGCATTAGTTATCTCATATATATTACTGTGCAAATGTTTTAGGCAGGTGTGGAAAATATGCTGCAAAGTGAGAATGCTTTCAAAAGTATAAGTATTACTAGTTTATTTCTATCAATTAACAAAATGCAAAGTGAATGAACAGATGAGAAATGTAACTCAAATCAATATTTAGTTGACCATCTGTTACCTTCAAAACAGCATCAATTCTTTTAGGTACACCTGCACGCAGTTTTTGAAGAAACTCTGCAGGGAGGTTGATCCAAACATCTTGGAGAACTGACCTCAGATTTTCTGTGATGTAGACTTGCTCAAATCCTTCTGTCTCTTCATGTAATCCCAGACAGACCCGATGATGTTGAGAACAGGACTGTGTGGGGTTCACAAGATCACTTCCAGGACTCCTTGATCTTCTTTACGCTGAAGATAGTTCTTAATGACATTGGCTGTATGTTTGGGGTTATTGTCATGCTGCAGAATACATTTGGAGCCAATCAGACACCTCCCTGATGGTATTGCATGATGGATAAGTACCTGCCTGTATTTCTCATCATTGACGACACCGTTAATTCTGACTAAATCTCCAACTCCATTTGCTGAAACGTAGCCCCAAACTTGCAAGGAACCAACACCATGATTCACTGTTTCCTGCAGACACTCATTATTGTACCACTCTCCAGCCCTTCTGCGAACAAACTGCATTCTGTTACAGCCTAAAATTTTGACTCTTCAGTCCAGAGCACCTGCTGACATTTTTCTGCTCCTCATTTCCAATGTTTTCATGCATAGCTTGGCCTTGTTTTCACGTCAAAGGTATGGTTTTTTGGCCGCAATTCTTCTATGAAGACCCCTTCTGGCCAGACTTCTCTTAACAGTAGATGGGTGTACCTGGTACAACTATTTTCTGCCAGTTCTGAGCTGATTGCACTGATGGACATCTTACAATTTCAAAGGGAAGTAAGCATAATGTGTCTTTCATCTAATGCGTCCACTGCGTCTACTGTCCACAACATTGCCCGTTTCTTTGTATTTCTTCAAAAGAGCTTGAACAGCACAACTTGAAAACCCAGTCTGCTTTGACATCTGTGCTGGGAGAGCCCTTTGCTGATGCAGTATAACTACCTTGTGTCTTTTTGCTGTGCTCAGTCTTGCCATAGTGGGGGTAATTCCAAGTTGATCGCAGCAGGAATTTTTTTAGCAGTTGGGCAAAACCATGTGCACTGCAGGGGGGGCAGATATAACATGTGCAGAGAGAGTTAGATTTGGGTGGGTTATTTTGTTTCTGTGCAGGGTAAATACTGCCTGCTTTATTTTTACACTGCAATTTAGATTGCAGATTGAACACACCACACCCAAATCTAACTCTCTCTGCACATGTTATATCTGCCTCCCCTGCAGTGCACATGGTTTTGCCCAACTGCTAAAAAATTTCCTGCTGCGATCAACTTGGAATTACCCCCAGTGTATGAACTGTGACATGAAACTGTCTTCCATAACCTCACCTTTGTAGCAGAGTTTGGCTGTTCCTCACCAAGTTTAAAGCCTCCAACACAGCTGTTTCTGTTTCAGTTAATGACTGTGTTTCAACCTACATATATCACCTGTTTAGTATGATTGATTAATCATGCACCTGTCTATAATCCTACAAAATCCATGCCATTTATGCCAGTGTACCTAGAAGAATTGATGCTATTTTGAAGGCAAAGGGTGGTCATGCCAAATATTGATTTAACTTTGATTTATTTTCTGTTCATTCACTTTGCATTTTGTTAATTGATAAAAATAAACTATTAACAGTTATATTTTAAAAGCATTCTTACCTTGCAGAATTTTTTACACGCCTGCCTAAAACTTTTGCACAGTATTGTATATGGAGTGGAGTTTGGGGTGGACCATATGTGGCTAGTAACCTTGATGAAGGTACAGAATTCTGAAGGTACACTTCACTGTCTTCCTCCTGACTGAGCCTTTAAATGCCTAAATGTGTACTGGGCCAGGGGGCAGATACTACTATACCCAGCCCGACTCTGAATATACTGTATACAGGGTGATTCAAAAGTCACAGTACACCCTTTTGTTTCAATAACTGTGCATGAAATGGGAAAACTGAATACTCCAGTAAGGTATGGGTGAGGTGGGCTATCTTCTAGGGTATGTACCAAACATGGGCGCCATCTTGATATTGGCCATCTTGAATCTAAGTCATTTTTTTCAAATGGAAAGGGGGTCATATAACATTTCAAACGACATCAGAATTTGCTGAAATGTTTATTGCTGGAAACAGATTTGAAATATCAGTTATGGTTCAAAAGTTACAACCCTTTTTTGTTGCAGGTAACTGAAGATGGCTTTGACAAAAGAGGAGAGAATTGAGGTCATTTTGATGTCTGAAGAATGAAGTTTCCATGTCATTGCTGCAGATTTTAACAACCGGCACCCAGAAAGACCTCCAATTTCACATAACACTGTCAGGTGCCTAATTTCCAAATTCAGAGAAACTGGGACTGTGTCTGACATGTTACGGAGTGGTCGTCCAAAAAGTGCTACTGATGAGACAACCTCAACAATGGTTTTGGCATCCTTTGTGAAGAGCCCACAACGCAACACAACGCCCACACATTAAATGACTGTCCTTTATGGAGAACAGTGAGAAATATGGGGAATACTGCTGTAACCCAATGATATTATGCTAACCAGCATGTGAAAACCAAAATTTATTGAACAAATAAACGGGATAAATTCCTCTAAATATTCATATTGGTGGTGCACCCTGAGTCAGTATAGTACTAGATAATTATACAAGGAGAGAAAGAAGACTCTTTTGTGGGTGCACTCTTAGAATTTAGTCAAAGAAAGACTATAGAATGAAAATATTAATATTTATTATTAATATTAATGATACAATATTAAAATGAAACAGATGGTGTAACCTACACAAAAGAGACAATTACAACAACACACAGACAGAATTTAGATTTTTTTTCTAAATTCTGTCTGTGTGTTGTTGTAATTGTCTCTTTTGGGACCACCCATGTAATTAATTTTTCTAAATTCTGTCTGTGTGTTGTTGTAATTGTCTCTTTTGGGATCACCCATGTAATGCATTTTTCTAAATTCTGTCTGTGTGTTGTTGTAATTGTCTCTTTTGTGTAGGATACACCATCTGTTTCATTTTAATATTGTATTATTAAAATATTATATTTTAATATTTTCATTCTATAGTCTTTATTTGACTAAATTCTAAGAGTGCACCCACAAAAGAGTCTTCTTTCTCTTCTTGTATAACTTTTGAACCATAACTGCTATTTCAAATCTGTTTGCAGCAATAAACTGTTCAGCAAATTCTAATGTTGTTTGACTTGTTAGACGATCCCCTTTCCATTTGAAAAAAACTGACTTCGATTCAAGATTGCCAATTTCAAGATGGCGCCCATGTTCGGTACATACCCTAAAAGATAGCCCTCCTCACCCATACCTTACTGGAGTATTCAGTTTTCCCATTTATTGCACAGTTTTTGAAACAAAAGGGTGTACTGCGACTTTTGAATCACCCTGTGTATATGTCTGTTCAAAAAACAGCAATACAGTGTCATTGTAAGAGGAACACGCCTCATGATGGTCATGCTACAAAGTGCTTTGGATGGCCTCTCACAGTGACATTGTAGTGGCTTTCCTGGAACAAACATTGGTGGAGCAATACTTTTCTCGTGAATACAATATTCTGACAAACCTTACCAATTCTGTTACTTTGCAAGAGACCATTTTTATTGTTCTTTTTATAGTAAAGTGTACAGTTTTATAGCTGCTGTGGTATTTATTTTAGGACTCTCTGGATATCTGTTATGCTGTTTTTTTTTTTCTATATTATGAGTGCTTGTTATACCTTGGGAAAAGGGGCTAACTTGAATTGACTATGCTAAACTATGTTTTTTTTATTAATATGTTACTCTTGCATAATCATACCGACGCCTTGAACAAAGTTGGAAAGAGGGCTTTACTACTGCCTGTGCCAACCATGGTTTCTCGTATATAGTTTTGGAGTTCTGTAAGCACAATTAGTAAAATGATACTGTGTAAAATGCATTTTAGCCATAATCTCCAAACATAAAGCGTTGTTTAAAGTCGTTAGTAATGGTCCCTGTTTACAACTTGTTTCATTAGAAAGGTAATTGACTCAGTACTTTACTTGTGACTAAAAGTGTCAGCAGGCGCCTGCAGTTACACTGTCACTCACTACTTTAAAGGTAATGTCCCCTGTGTGTCAATTATCCCCTAACCACTGAACCCTCTGCAGGCTCCGTTCATTTATCTAATTGTGCTGACTTGCATTGTTAGCTGGGAGATGACAATCGGAAGTATGCATTTTGTACGCAATGTGTAATTAGAGGTGAATATGTTTGCCTTGCCTTATCTTCATAAAGCAGCTTATCAGTGCTGTCACGCATCAAGACATCACTGGCGCATGAATGGTAATACAAGATCGCCATGTCACAAAGCCTGCATCAGTTTGGCTATTTACTTGTGTGCCACACTACATGAGTTAAATACTCTGGGCAGCAGGCAGCCAGGTAACACATTTCAGCCTTCCTGCCATTAAAGGACCTGCAATGCTTTCAGCTGATACCTGTTTCCCAGACGAACAGGATCTTTTCCTTACATTGTTTTATTGTCTTCATGGAACATGTGCCCAGGTGATATCTACTGTACTTTGTGGCCTTAGACACTACAACAGTCACTGCTTCAGCAAATTATTAACTAGGTTTTCAAAGTAGTTATACACAGTGTCGGCCTGGGGCATGTAGGGCCCACCGGGGGAATGCAGTTGTAAGGGCCCATGTTTAGGGTTGTGGCCAGTCTCCAGAGGGGGTGTGCCCAGCCACCACATTGGTTTGCCTAACCATTTTGCAAGTATTGGTCCCCTAGATAAATATATACAGTAAATACTGTAGTGCATGCAAGACAATTTACTAGATTAGTAACAGCACAGTCTGGAACCTGATCCCTAGAGGACGGGGTGGGCCCCCCAAGCAGTAGGGCCCACCGTTGGTTTCCCCTGTACCCCTGTGGGCCAGTCCAACCCTGGTTATACAGCCCAAGCTGCCATTGTGGGTTTTTTTTATTTTTTACTTAATACCATCTATCCTGTTAGTAGAAGAGCAGAAATCCAGTGCTATCACCAAACACTAAGCCATAATTGCCAACATGCCGAATTCTAAATTTGTGACAAAATCTAGCCAATCCATGTCCATTTCAGGAAAAATGACATCTGCCAGCCTCTGTAGCAAGTGGGGGAGTCAGAAAAATCTGGACTGTCGGATAGTGTGCCTTTAGTCTTTGATGTTTTAAGTCTTAGTGTCTTTGATGCTTTAAAAATTTTGAGGGCATATTTATGAAGCCCCGCAAAAAAAAAAAAAAAAGCACAGTCAAGTTTAATTTTTACAAGCACCCATTACTGAAACAAACTGCAAATTGGAAAATTATTTGAAACCCCCCCCATCAAAACTGTCGTGCAGTTTAAAAACATCCCAAAAAATACACATACAGGTTGAGTATCCCATATCCAAATATTCCGAAATACGGAATATTCCGAAATACAGACTTTTTTGAGTGAGAGTGAGATAGTGAAACCTTTGTTTTTTGATGGCTCAATGTACACAAACTTTGTTTAATACACAAAGTTATTAAAAATATTGTATTAAATGACCTTCAGGCTGTGTGTATAAGGTGTATATGAAACATAAATTAATTGTGTGAATGTACACACACATTGTTTAATGCACAACTTTATTAAAAATATTGACTAAAATTACATTCAGGCTGTGTGTATAAGGGGGGTCATTCCGAGTTGTTCGCTCGCAAGCGGATTTTAGCAGATTTGCTCACGCTAAGCCGCCGCCTACTGGGAGTGAATCTTAGCATCTTAAAATTGCGAACGATGTATTCGCAATATTGCAATTACACACCTCGTAGCAGTTTCTGAGTAGCTTCAGACTTACTCGGCATCTGCGATCAGTTCAGTGCTTGTCGTTCCTGGTTTGACGTCATAAACACACCCAGCGTTCGCCCAGACACTCCTCCGTTTCTCCGGCCACTCCTGCGTTTTTTCCGGAAACGGTAGCGTTTTTTCCCACACGCCCATAAAACGGCCTGTTTCCACCCAGTAACACCCATTTCCTGTCAATCACATTACGATCGCCAGAACGATGAAAAAGCCGTGAGTAAAATTCCTAACTGCATAGCAAATTTACTTGGCGCAGTCGCAGTGCGAACATTGCGCATGCGCATTAAGCGGAAAATCGCTGCGATACGAAGATTTTTACCGAGCGAACAACTCGGAATGACCCCCAAGGTGTATATGAAACATAAATGCATTCTGTGCTTAGACTTGGGTCCCATCGCCATGATATCTCATTATGGTATGCAATTATTCCAAAATACGGAAAAATCCGATATCCAAAATACCTCTGGTCCCAAGCATTTTGGATAAGGGATACTCAACCTGTAGTACATTTATTGTATTATCTCCACGGTGCAACCACTGTCTCCGTCATGTTCCTAAAAGTTGCACTGATGGCAGTGGCAATTTAGATTGCTGTATAAAGAAATTGTATTTTGTTTAATTGAATTGTGGCCTTTACAACAGTTTTGGAGTTTTTTTTACTAATTGTCTGGTTCTAAAACTCGGAGCATCCGATCTTGTTTATGCCCAATATTTAAAGGGGCAATGCTTTTAGTAAGAAAAAACTGCTAGAAAGAGCATTGCCCTTTTAAACTTTGTGCAAAAACATGATGAGAAGCACCTGGTCTTGGAACCCGATTCTTAGTAAATAAACCTCTTGATATTTTATTAAGTATATATTTTGGTTTAGTAAAAAAGCGAAACTAGAAAGCATTGAAAGAGAATGGCGGAAAAAAGGACAAACAATCTATAGGAGCATTTTGAGATATCTTCAGAACAGGCAAAAGAGATTATATTATCTGGTCATGCTTTAAAAACAGAATTGAACTTTTAGTAATTACATTATCATGCTTCTGCCGGCTTTATTTTTCAATTAACAGAATGCCTGATGATTTTTCTGTCTTCTACTTTACAAAGAATGCCAGTGGCTTGACTGAAAGGATAGAGAGAAGAGGGAGAAGACAGACAATAAGGTAAATAAGAAAATGATTAAAGGAGTTACAAAGCGTTAACAATTGTTTATGAAAGAGCAAAATTAAACTCTCCCGCAGTATTTGCAGTGCATATGTCATTTGCACCCTACATTTGTACCAGTTTTCACACACGACCGTGGGGATTTGCAGGCCAGTAAGCTGATGTCTGTAGGGATGCACAATTTTGCATTTACTGATGATAGGGTTGAGAGGATCAGGATGTTCCATGTGTCTTGTTCTTTACCCAAATGCAAAATGTCCCTTTGCGGGGTGTGATCATATAGTGGGTGCAAGGGGTGCCATTGCTATGGGGATCAGAGGCTTATACCCCTTTCACACCGTACAAATAACCCGATATTGACCCGGCATTTCAACTCGGGATAAAGCAGTGTTATTCTCGGGTTGAATACCGGGTCAATGGCAGCGTAAACGGGCTCCTGGGGCGATGCGACCCGGGACCTGTTCACTACAACAGGGAGAGGCGGGGCGGAGATGAGCTCATCTCCCAGCTCCGCCTCCCGCTGCTATGGCAACCCACCCGGCATATTGCCGGGTCAGGGAAGCCAGCGGCAGCGTCCAATGCCGGATCCCACTCGGGAAGGGCCCGTTTCCAATTCCCGGGAGGGATCCGGCATTGGCGGTGTGAAAGGGGCATTAGGGGGGCCTGGACCCAGCCTGATTTGTATGACATTACATTATCAGTGAGAGGAGTGTGTAGTGGTGTTATAATATTAGGGGGTGCTGTAATGTGGCATAATGTGAACTGGAGGCCACTGCAATGTGTCATAATCTAATCTTTTCATTGTAATGTAAAGGGCACCATATTGTAACATAATAAGAACTTGGGCACTTTAATGTGGCACAATATGAAATGGAGACACTATAGTGTGGCATAATATGAACTGTGGTACTGTTACATGGCATCATTTGAACTGGAGGACACTCTAATGTGGCACAGTATGAACATGGTTCTGGTTACGCCCCTTTTTGAGATGATTTAAAGTAGAGATGAGCGGTTCGGTTTTGCTAAAAACTAAATTCACCTGAAGCATGGGGTTCTGAGCTGAACAGAGTCCCAAAGCACTCGGGTCATCTGCCAAGTTTGGATCTTAAGGTGGGTACACACTGGAAGATATATCTGCCGATCAATTGATCGGCAGATATATCTATGGATGGATCGAGCAGTGTGTTGAGCATACACACTGCCCGATCCGTTGGGGACTTACGTCATGAACTGGGCGGGCGTGTACACACATCTGCCCAGTTCAGCTGTCAATCGCCGCCAGCTGCCGCAGCGTGTGTACCGACTGCCTGTACACACACAGCGACGCGCCAATATATCGGTAGATATATTGGCAGTCGGCTGTGCTGAGGGGCCGACGCGATACGTCTGTGAACGACGGAGTTCACAGACGTATCGTCCGTACACACTGGCCGACGGACCCGCAATATATCGGCCGTTCAAGAGAACGACCAGTGTGTACGGGCCTTTTGAACCTAAAAATCAGCAGCGGCTCCTAACTGTAAATGTGTGTGTGTGTGTGTGTGTGTGTGTGTGTGAGGCGGCGGGAGGTGTCTTTAAAAATGTTGACATAGTTAGTAGAATTTTATATCTAAAGCACTATCTTGTGACAGCAAAGTACTGTAGCTACACACAGAAACAAATGTCAATTAGAGAGTATAGCAGTAAAGTGTAAGAATCTGTCAGTGAGTGCTACTCAGCACTGTACAATGTTAGTGAGACTTAATTTCATGTGCAGATACTGATAGTAGATTAGCTGCATGAAATAACTCTGCAGCTAGAGCCGCGCTTCACACACATTGCATGCAGGACCCAGCGTTAGGACATTTCTCTGTGCCATAAGCTCAGGAAAGGAGAGTGGCCAGAAGGCAAAGGGAACCATTAGGAGGCACTTGGAAACTTTCCCTAATAACTGCTGGAGGATACTAATGAATTGCTTGAAGGTCTGAGGAAGCAGCATTGATGCATACATTTCCCTGTTATCAAGCTTCTCCTCCATTCCAAGTTGATAATTAATGAAGCACAGACCCCCGATGCCTGATGGCATGAACACTTAATTACTCTGGTAAATGAAGATTTGATTCAGAATGACTGGATCTAGTGTGCAGGCTGACAAAAAGAGGCTTATGGACAATCATCAATTCGCCAGCTTCCACACTCTTGCATTAAAAGAAGATGTGCGGGCTGTATAGCCTTCTCAGTTTACCTACTGTACTGTATCTAATAAGCCTGCGAGCAACATGATTGAAAAATGTACCCACACCCCTGGCACCTTCACCAGAATTTAGGGAACCATGTCTAACTGTGCCATCACAATAATGATGTGCACGCAAGCTTTTAATGGGCTATCAAAGCTCACATGAGTATTAATCCGTATTTGTCTGTACTCGAGAACACTATATATGGGACTAAACAACTCAATGACAGGAAGGTCAAATAGCCTAAGAATACTACGGTATGTGATACAGCTGTCGATCTGAGTGACAAAGTAAATATTCTAAAATCCAACTAAGAATATTTTAATGCATAACAGATGAGGACATCTATTTTATTAGAAAGATGATTTGCAATGTTTTGTTATTAACTTTTCTGCAATTTTCCACAGAAAAAAAAGTTTTTATTACAATTATTTCTAACCAGTTGAGGATTCCAGCTGACAGATATCCTTTAATAAAGTTACAGGCACCAGAGTAATGGAGTGACTGACCTCTGACCTGGGCTCAAACATTCTAGATCTGAGTTCTCGCTGTAGATTTAGAAATCTGTGTTAGAGGTGCTCCTGTGGTTGCAAAAAAGGGTGATAGACCAAGTGGGATGCAGTTATGTGACCGGCGGTCAGAAGACCGCCAGTCACAATACCGACCACTTCATCCCAACCCCTGACAGTCCCGACAGTCAGCATGGCAACTAGCAGGGACTATTCCCACTCATGGGTGTCCACGACACCCATAGAGTGGGAATATAACCTGTGGCGAGCACAGCTCGCAACCGAGCCCGTAGCGCGGTGAGATGGAGCAACCCCGCAAGGGGCTTCGTTGCGCTCGCCTCCACCGCCGGCATTCCATGGCCAGGATCCCGGCGATGGGATGCTGACCGCTGGGATCCCGGCTGCCGGTAACGCTGCCCCAACCCGACTCTGGGGGTCACTCAGACCCGATCGCACACTGCATTTTTTCTCAGCCGTGCGATCGGGTCTGAACTGCGCATGCGTGTGGAAACGGGTCTTAAATGTGCAGGCGCGTCGAATCGAACGTAGGAAGCGATCGCACCGGTGACCACAAGAAGATTGACAGGCAGAAGGCGTTCGTGGGCAGCAACTCACCGTTATCTTGGAGTGTCCGAAAGAACGCAGGTGCACCCAGCTGTTCCGGAGGAGGAATCCTGATGTCACCAGCGGCCCGGATCGTCGTAGCAGCTGAGTAAGTCCTGGGCTGTGCAGAGACTGCACAAACTTTTGTTTGTGCAGCTCACTGCACAGCCAATCACACCCCTGCAAAGCGTTTACCCCCTCCCCTGTAGGCGGCGATTATCTGGACGCAGCAGTGCGAAAAATAGCCTGGGTACGACCAGGTCTGAATTAGGCCCTGTGCAATCTAAAAACTGACATAGAATATTAGGTCGGATTCCATAGCTGCCAAAGAATTTACAAGGATCACTTAAATTTTACAAGCACATCACAATATTTTATTGACCACAAAAAAAAACATGAAAAACGTTTTTTAAACCCTGAGACTGTCCCTGGAAATTAGGGACAGATGGCAGCTGTGGCATGGTAGCACAGTCCCCAGTGCCCATGGCCCCTAAGGTACAGTTGCTATCACTGACAGAACCATTGCTACTCCACTCAGTGGCGTAAGTTTGTCCCAGTTGCCCGGAGGCAAGATAAATATTGGTGCCCTCCCTTATATTTAGATAAATATATATACATGTCATTGTCTTTTATTTTAAATCACACATTTCTTAGCAGTCATACCCAGGATTAGAAGCCATGACCTGTTACACTGACGGCAGATACTTTACTGATAGAGCTATTTGCTCCTGCATAGGAAGTATGAGAATTCTAGCTATATGAAGTTACGTGTAATTGTCAGAGAAGTAACTTCATATAGTTAGAATTCTCATATTTCCTGTACAGAGCAAATAGCTTCATCAGTAAGGTGTCTGCTTCCAGTGTAATAGGTTGTGGGTTCTATTCCTGGGTATGACACTTGTAAAATGTGTATCTATAATAAAGAGGGTGTGACTTGTAAGGTGCAGGGACCAGTGAGGAAGTCGGACACTGAAGAGATAGCTGCAGTTATTAATTAACTTAATTGAATGGTGTCACAGAATGGGAGGAGAGGTGCCCTCCTTCAAAGCAGGAGCCCGGCGGCAGATGCCTCCATTGCCTCCCAGAGTTACGCCTCTGACTCCACTAGTATGATGTATCAATTGTTTTTGCCAATTTTCAGGACATAAATTCAATTAATTTCAGTAAATATTACAGTGGTAATTGTATAGACCTTTATACTTCTAAGCCTTAAGGCCTCAGCCAACATTGCTCTTTGGGGCCTATTTATTATAATTCACATATTTAATACAGTTGTGATGAGAACTTTGCTGTGTAAATTTGCAAAGCGGAAAAATATTTGGCTCAAATCTTCCATTTTATGCTTGCCAAGACACAGGCTCCAATAAGAGCCCATCCAAGCAGAGAGCAGGAAACAGAGTGAACTGTTACACCACAGTTTCCCAAATTCCCCCATTTCAGTCCAGGTTTTAAGAATATCCATGTTTGTGTCCAGATGGTTAGAGCAATTGACTGAGGTACTAATTAAGATAACTTTAAAACCTGTACTGTAATGGTGGAGTTTGGAAAACTCTGGGTTATACTAGGGTGCACATGCGTCAGTGTGGGGCTTAATTTCTTTAAGTACACACTGTAATATTAACAGACAGCGAGGCTGTTTTGGCCTACTGTAATTGACTGAAAATCTCAACAAGTATGTGTCTAAAATGATAGCCGATGCCAATCAATAACTAATAGGAAACTTGTTTGATGGGAGGACATGATAAAACCCTTCCTTCTTGCTGCAGGCCGATGAGTTACCTACTCCGCTGCTGTACATCAGTGTCCACGGCTCCAGGGGCCCCTATCTCCCTTTGACTCCTTCCACCGCTGACCCTGCTGCTAGCTGCATTGCCTGAGAGGCTTTACTTTAATTGCTGTGTGCCTGCAAACTACTATCTCTTTGTCTACTGTTATTTTATGTCCTAGTTACTGCTGTTGTTTTTTACTGTGAACTTCCACCCTGCCGTATGCTATACCTGTACGCTATACCTCCGCTGTCTACACACCCTGCCAACAGCAACCTACGCAGTGCATCCCTTGGATGGTCCCCTGTGGGCAGGATGTACTACACGTGGACCTATTCGTACAGGGAGTATCATACTACTACACACACAGTTCTCCCATATGTACTACACACACACAGTTCTCCCATATGTTCCTTGGGTCCATGAGGGGCTTGTCTTCCACAATGTAACCTTGTAGTGCGCCCAACATGGTTGCCTTGCCTGGTATGCTTGTGGATGAGATGAAAAATACATGGATCTGACGGTTATGATGGGACACTACCCCTAGTGGTAATACGCTCCAACCACTCATTTTGTATCATATCTTCTAGGCGTAACCTATTCCTCTCAGGATAATCCTACGTAGTGCGCCCAACAAGGCTGCTTCGCCTGGTACCTTTTATGGGTGGAATACATAACCCGTGGAAGTTATTACCCAAAATCTTTGTATCAACCCTGCAGTGTGCTTAGTGTGCTCTCTAGGTTTCATTGTTTGTAATTATTTATTTATTTCTGCAGCGGGGTACACTGGGTTCCACGGGGAAACATTGGGGTGTAGAGTGGATCTTGATCCAGAGGCACCAACAGGCTAAAGCTTTAGGCTGTCCTAGGATGCATTGGGGCCTCCTCTGTAACCCTGCCTCCAGGCACTGTGAGCTCAGTTTTGAGTTGGTGCCTGTAGCAGTAGGTCACCTAACAGGAGGGCTGCACTGGGCAGCCCTGAAAAAGCTTTTTCTGACAGAAAATTTCTTCAATACTGGGCTGTCAGCGCTGTATGTCATTTTGACACTTTAGCGCTGCAGCTCCATCACCTCCCAAGCGGCGTTGCATACTCCCGCGGTTCAGTTCCCGGGTACTTGCAGCGGCGATGCTACGGCATTAGGCACACGGTTGCAGACGCTCTCCTACTTTGCATGGCTGCTACGGGGAGGAGGTAAGAGGGTCCCCCATGCGGGACTCGCCACTAAATCACGTTCCTGATTGCAGTCTAGGGAGATGGACTGCGACGCTGGCGTGGACACTGTCACTGAGCAGGGACCCCACTATATCCGCCAGGGCATAGGAGAACAGGTTGGGTGTACTAACGCCCCTATTGATAAGGCTCCGTAGTACCGGCGGTGAGGCCCAGCATAGGAGAGTCGGTGCTGACCTGTAGCCCCATCCCGGTCCAGGGCGATATCTACTACAGATTTCCCCGCCCTGGAGCTTCCTCACACTCTCCCGCACTCCCTGACTGAGACGCTGGGCGCTATCTTAGGACTATAGCTGCAGCTGGTCTCTGGGACTGCAGGACAAGGTCTCCCTTGTAAAGCCGCCTGTATACAGCGCTGTGACTTTACAAACACTTGAGTATTCTACATGTCTCTATACAGACAGTGTAAGTTAAGAAAAAGTGAACAAATTACAGAATATATTGTACGAGTATTCTGAGATATACCTCTGGTCTAGGACCACGCTGTTTTTTTATATATACTGTATATATATATACATATATATATATATATATATATATATACACTGCTCAAAAAAATAAAGGGAACACTAAAATAACACATCCTGAATGAATGAAATATTCTTATTAAATACTTTGTTCTTTACATAGTTGAATGTGCTGACAACAACATCACACAAAAATTATCAATGGAAATCAAATTTATTAACCCCTGGAGGTCTGGATTTGGAGTCACACTCAAAATTAAAGTGGAAAAACACACTACAGGCTGATCCAACTTTGATGTAATGTCCTTAAAACAAGTCAAAATGAGGCTCAGTAGTGTGTGTGGCCTCCACGTGCCTGTATGACCTCCCTACAACGCCTGGGCATGCTCCTGATGAGGTGGCAGATGGTCTCCTGAGGGATCTCCTCCCAGACCTGGACTAAAGCATCCGCCAACTCCTGGACAGTCTGTGGTGCAACGTGGCATTGGTGGATGGAGCGAGACATGATGTCCCAGATGTGCTCAATTGGATTCAGGTCTGGGGAACGGGCGGGCCAGTCCATAGCATCAATGCCTTCGTCTTGCAGGTACTGCTGACACACTCCAGCCACATGAGGTCTAGCATTGTCTTGCATTAGGAGGAACCCAGGGCCAACCGCACCAGCATATGGTCTCACAAGGGGTCTGAGGATCTCATCTCGGTACCTAATGGCAGTCAGGCTACCTCTGGCGAGCACATGGAGGGCTGTGCGTCCCCCCAAAGATATGCCACACCACTACTGACCCACTGCCAAACCAGTCACGCTGGAGGATGTTGCAGGCAGCAGAACGTTCTCCTTGGCGTCTCCAGACTCTGTCACGTCTGTCACATGTGCTCAGTTAGAACCTGCTTTCATCTGTGAAGAGCACAGGGCGCCAGTGGCGAATTTGCCAATCTTGGTGTTCTCTGGCAAATGCCAAACGTCCTGCATGGTGTTGGGCTGTAAGCACAACCCCCACCTGTTGACGTTGGGCCCTCATACCACCCTCATGGAGTCTGTTTCTAATCATTTGAGTAGACACATGCACATTTGTGGCTTGCTGAAGGTCATTTTGCAGGGCTCTGGCAGTGCTCCTCCTGTTCCTCCTTGCACAAAGGCGGAGGTAGCAGTCCTGCTGCTGGGTTGTTGCCCTCCTATGGCCTCCTCCACGTCTCCTGATGTACTGGCCTATCTCCTGGTAGCGCCTCCATGCTCTGGACACTACGCTGTCAGACACAGCAAACCTTCTTGCCACAGCTCGCATTGATGTGCCATCCTGGATGAGCTGCACTACCTGAGCCACTTGTCTTGGGTTGTAGACTCCGTCTCATGCTACCACTAGAGTGAAAGCACTGCCAGCTTTCAAAAGTGACCAAAACATCAACCAGAAAGCATAGGAGCTGATAAGTGGTCTGTGGTCACAACTGCAGAACAAATCCTTTATTGAGGGTGTCTTGCTAATTGCCTATAATTTCCACCTGTTGTCTATTCCATTTGCAAAACAGCATGTGAAATTGATTGTCAATCAGTGTTGCTTCCTAAGTGGACAGTTTGATTTCACAGAAGTGTGATTGACTTGGAGTTACATTGTGTTGTTTAAGTGTTCCCTTTATTTTTTTGAGCAGTGTATATATATATATATATATATATAGTTCATCAATTAGTTCAGTGAAGTTTTATTGTCATAACTAATAATTATCTGCATTGCTAATGTGACTGTGTGTGCCTGTATCTGCTAAGAGGTTTCACTTTCAGTGTTTCCCAGAGATCTATCACTGTATTCTGTACCCTAAGGGTCTAGGTGCGTGAGGGTCGTTTATATAGTGTGTCACAGTATTTACCTATTAAGTGTATTCTGTGTACTCAGTCACATAATACCGGATTTATTCGCAGGTGTTGTGTGCTGGGGACTCAGTCACATACTATCGGATTTATTCGCAGGTATTATACTCTGTCTGGCTTCATTGTACTAAACCGCTCTGTTTTGCATTTCTGTACAATGTCTAACAGGAAGGGCGGTAAATCTGTGGACGCTCCTGCATCATGCAGAGTATGTGCCAAAGATTTACTAGAGGGGGAAGCTGTGTATGATGGTCTGTGTACCATGTGTCATACACCCTCCAGTCAGTCCGCAGCTCCTGTATTCAATCAGGAGCCACCCTGGGCCACGTTCTCAAACCTACTGGTTACTCTAGTGGAATGCCTAACGCCCCCTATGGGACCACCTGTACCATTACAGCCCCTTCTAGTCCTTATTGTTAATCCGCCTTGGGCGGAAATCTTGTCTAACCAGTTGCAGCAGTTGACGCATTCCTTGGTCAGACAAAAATCTACCTCAGGTCACTCCCGTGTCGTTGGGTCATCTAAGCGGTCTGCTTCCTCCTCACAATCCACAAATCTCTCAGATTTTTCATCTGCAGAGGAGGGGGAGCATACTGTCCTGTCAGACACTGAATCAGGCGTTTCTGATGAGGATTCTACAAGGCAAATTGACGTCCCTGCTCTAGTGGTTGCTATTAAGCAAATCCTACAAATCACTGATGATGAGGAACCCACTACTGTCACCAAGAAAACTGACATGTTTAAGCGGCAGAAAGTGGCTAAAAATCTGTTGCCCCATTCTGACCATTTGGTGGACATAAAAAATTCCCTCTCTCTAAGTGGGCCTTAGCTCGCTACCCTCTCCCTGCAGAGTTATGTAACAAAAATTCCCCACCGGTGGATTCTCATGTCACCTGCTTAGTGGTGTCATCAACTCTGCCTGTCACCACTGTTACTTCACTTAAAAAACCGACAGATAAGCATGTGGGGGGATGCCTGAAATCTGTTTACTCCCTGACAGGTGCTGTACATAGACCCACTATTGCTGCCTCCTGGGCTGCTAAAGGTATTGAAGCATGGGTTCAGGCATTAGAGGTAGAGCTGTCCGAAGATATATCTGACAATGACAGACAATACCTGTCTCACTTCACCACCGCCTCTTATTATATTCAAGAGACATCCTCTGAGGCGGATGTGTTGGCGGCCAAGCCGTATTCTGTGGTTGAGGTCATGGAAGGTGGACCTGGACTCCAAAAAGACCTTGGAAGTGCTCCCTTTTAAATGGGCCATATTGATTGGGGAAGACCTAAATAAAATTGTGTCTGTACTGGCGGCTGCCAAGACTGCCTTTCTCCCAAATACTAATCCTTCTGCACAGAAGGCAAAAGGTACCACTTTCAACCTCAAGGGAAAGCAAAAGGTCAGGCATACTCGAGACAATCTTGTGCTTCCAAAACCACTAAGCCCAAGACGAAGCATTCCTGGGTGGTCCGTCAGCCTGCTTCTAAACATGACAAGCCTGCCTCATGATGGGGCAGGCCTCCCCCTTGGGGATCTCAGGGTGGGAGGCCGACTTCTGCAGTTCACCCAGGTCTGGTTAAAGACCACTTCAGATGCATGGGTGCGAGAAGTTGTCTCTCACAGGTATGCAGTCTCTTTGAAGAGATATCCCCCTCACCACTTTTATGCCACGGTCATCCCTTTGGATCCTCTAAAGGCGCAAGCTCTGCAGCAGGTTATGAGTTCTTTCATGGATACAGAAATGGTAGTGCTGGTACCTCTGTCCCAAAGGGGTAGTGGTTACTACTCGACCCTGTTTCTAGTCCCGAAACCCAATGGGTCTTTCCGGCCTATACTCAACCTCAAATCACTAAAGAAGTTTGTAAGAGTGTCAAAGTTCCGTATGGAGACGCTGCGCTCAATTGTACTGGCAATGGATCCCGAAGTCTATATGGTATCCCTGGATATTCAGGATGCGCACCTGCATATACCTATTGCCAAGTCACATCAGCAGTATCTGCGGTTTGTTATTGGCAACCTACACTATCAGTTCCAGGCTCTGCCATTTGGACTGGCTGTGGCTCCTCTGATCTTCATCAAGGTCATGGCCGTAATGACGGCACATCTCCGTCGCCAGGGAGTCAGGATCCTGGCGTATCTGGATGACTTGCTGATCCTGTCAAACTCCCACGATGTCTGCCTTAGTCATCAACAACTGACGGAAAGCTTCCTACAAGGTGGCTCATCATCTGGAAGAAATCCTCGCTGGTCCCAGCTCAGAGTATGGTGCACCTGGGGGCACTCCTGGACACACACAATGTCTGTTCCTTTCTCCGGAGAAAGTCCTGAAGCTTCAGGACAGGATAAGATGCTTCCTTTGTTGGTACACTTGGCGATGCAAGTACTTGGCCTGATGGTGTCGGCATCGTCATGGTAGAGCACGCTCAATTTAATTCCCGCCCTCTGCAGAGGTTAATTCTTTACAAGTGGAACGGCCTACCTCATCAGATCAAATCTCACATGATTACTTTGACTCCGGAGGTTCGTCAATCGCTGACCTGTTGGCTACAGCATCAGCAATTAGGCAAGGGCCATCCCTTCTGGATCGCCGACTGGGTCCTGCTGACGACAGATGCCAGTCTGCGGGGTTGGAGCGCGGTTTTGGAGCAACACTCTTTCCAGGGTCATTGGACCAAGGAGGAGTCTCTCCTCCCGATAAACATTATGGAGCTGCGGGCGGTGTTCAATGCGTTAACTCTCACCCTGCCTCTGTCAAAAATCCTTTGATGGGCGGAACGCCATCTGCCAGCGATATCGGCAGTGTTCATTCCGGGTGTCCTAAACTGGGAAGCAGACTTCCTCAGTCACCGGGACGTACACGCTGGAGAGTGGAGTCTTCATCCGGAAGTCTTTAAACTCCTAGTGGACACATGGGGCCTAACAGATGTAGACCTGATGGCATCTCGACACAATCACAAATTTCCGGTCTTTGGATCAAGGACCAGGGATCCTCAAGCAGCGTTTGTGGACACACTAGCCATTCCATGGAACTTTCAGCTGCCTTACGTGTTCCCTCCAGTGTCACTCCTGCGCAGGGTCCTGCGGAAATTCAAGCAAGATGGAGGAATACTACTGCTAGTCACTCCAGCGTGGCCCAGACGGCATTGGTTCTCAGACCGGCAGGGTCTATCGACAGAGCGTCCTCTTCTACTTCCTTGACGACCACACCGCCTCGTACAGGGCCCTTGTCTTTATCCAGATCTGGCCAGACTGGCTTTGACGGCATGGCTCTTGAAGCATCACTTCTGAGGGCCAAAGAACAAACTACGTTGAAAGCCTGAAAACCGGCATCAGCACGGATCTATTACAGGGTCTGCAATTCTTACTTTATCTGGTGTGCTGATAAGAACTATGATGTGTACAGATTCAAAACATCCAGAATCCTGGCTTTCCTGTCACAAGACATGGACTTAGGCCTTCGTCTGGCCTCCCTCAAGGTTAACATATCTGCCTTGTTGGTGTGGTTTCAGAGAAAAATTGCGGCTAAACCAGACGTTCATACATTCACTCAGGGTGTGTTATGGATTCAGCCTCCCTATGTCCCTCCAGTGGCTCCATGCTTTCCTGAATCTCCGTTTGAACCTCTTGAGTCAGTGGACCTTAAATGGCTCACAGCCAAGGTCCTGTTTCTGTTGGCTTTTGCCTCTGCTAGAAGGGTGTCTGACCTAGGCGCTTAGTCCTGTCATCCACCCTTTCTAATATTAAATGATGACCGGGAAGTTATTAGAACTCACCCAGGTTATTTACCTAAGGTGGTGTCATCTTTTCACCTTAACCAAGAGATTGTGGTCCCGGCCTTTATCTCTTCAAATTTGTCCCCCAAAAGCAGTCTTTGGATGTTGTATGGGCACTCTGTATATATGTGGAGAGGACTGCCTCTATCAGGAGGTCAGATACCCTTTTTGTACTGTTTGGTTTCCACAAACGTGGCTGGCCTGCGAATAAGCAAACCTTGACCAGATAGATTAGAATGGTGATTGCCCAAGCTTATGCGCAGGCTGGACTTCCATCTCCTGCTGCTATTAAAGCCCATTCTACTCGGTCTGTTGAACCTTCTTGGGCGGCCCACCGTGGCCCGTCCGCAGAACAATTGTGCAAGGCGGCTACTTGGTCCTCAGTGAACACGTTTATTAGGTTCTATGCCTTTGATACTTCCGCCTCCCAGGATGCTTCCTTTGGATGCCGGGTTCTCCTGCCCGCTAAGGCGCGTCCCCTTCCACGAGGAACTGCTTTAGGACATCCCTGATGTTTTCCTGTGGAACGCAGTGTACCCCGTTGCAGAAAAGGAAAGTTATGGTAGACTTACCATTGTTAACTCTCTTTCTGCGAGGTACACTGGGTACCACAGGGCGCCCACCCTGACACACCTAGCTTCTATGGGTTTGTATGGCATTAGCCGCTGGTCCATTCTCCTGTTGTGAGAATGTGGTTCTATGTGACTAACATCTGCCTTCTCTCTTACCTGCTCCTACATCAGACTGGTTAACAAAACTGAGCTCACAGTGCCTGGAGGCGGGGTTACAGAGGAGGCCCCAATGCATCCTGGGACAGCCTAAAGCTTTAGCTTGTTGGTGCCTCTGGATCAAGATCCACTCTACACTCCGATGTTTCCCTGTGGAACCCAGTGTACCTCGCAGAAAGAGAGTTAACAATGGTAAGTCTACCATAACTCTCCTTTTATTTCTGTGTGATTCTTTTAAATACTGTAATACTAAATCCTTATACTATGTACTATTTTTGATGTCTGCAAAGCGACTTTGAGTCCTACAGGAGATAAGCACTATATAAATAAAAGTATTATTATTTTCATTATTATTATTATTATTATTATAAACCGTTGGAAATGACAGCATATGACTATGATGTCATGATCAAGCTCTCTTATAATTCCATGACAACTATTAAGTACAAGTCGGCAGATTTTGTCCAATGTATGGTCTTTGGTAGTTATTCAGAGTTGGTAGCAATTTTTGATAAAATAGCAAAAACTGCTATGGATAAAATCACATGGTGGGGGCCGCCCAACATGTGCAGTGTCGCCAAGAGATGCGATCACATTTCTATTGCAGTGGCATCATAGAAAGAGGCAAATAGAGGTCGACCCCGGCATATGCAGCCAGGCTGCGTATACAGACGCACTCCCGCCTCATTTCCCATCGCAGGAAATGCAAGCGATGTCATCCAGCCGTTCCGAAAATGGCTATGACACACCAGGGTTTCCCGTACCACTTACCCCCAATGTCATGTTGCTGCTCCCAACCACCTACCAACTGTCAATAACTATGCGATCACTTCCTTACGAGAAACAATCGCACGGCGAAAGTCCGCATATGCGCTATGCGAGCACTGCGCATGCGCAGATGACCAAAACACGGGCAATTTGCTATTTTTACACAATACTGTTCACCTCTGAATACCTCCCTTTACCGCTTGCTTTATGAAACTCTGTCTTCAGGGAATGTGGTGTCATATAGTAAACACATATTAGGCACCATAACAAACTAAGGGGGACCTTTACTAAGCAGTGATAAGAGTGAAGAAGTGAGCCAGTGGAGAAGTTGCCCATGGCAACCAATCAGCACTGAAGTAACATCTATAATTTGCATACTATAAAATGATACAGAGTTGCTGATTGGTAGATGGGGCCACTCCTCCACTGGCTCACCTCTCCGCTCTTATCACTGCTTAGTAAATGTCCCCCTATTCATCCATATCACAAACTATGGAGGTTATTCAGGTTGGATTGCAGATTCTGCTAAAAAGCAGAATCTGCAATCCTTTTTTTCACATGCTGGGGGCCACCCATCGCAGGGCAAGGCCGCCCAGCATGCTGACCCCGCTGCCCAGCAGTTTGCGACTACACTTTAATTGCGGTCGCCGCAACTGTGGATGACCCCTTACGTCCTCAGCCCGGCTCCGAAGGCAGATGGCCCGTCGCCATTTTTTTCATCGGAGCGGCTGCGTGTGATGTCACGTAACCACCACGAAAATGCCACCCATTTTCCCCACGCCTCCCCTGCAACGGTCCGTTGCCGCCCCGGCCCACCCCATCAATCAGGTAGAGGCGTTTGCAGCCAATGCGATGCGATCACATTGGCCCGGTCGCGCAGGACGGGATCTGTGTGGGCGCATCAGCGTCGAGCATGGGAAGATTGCAGTCCAATCACTTAGCGACCTGAATAACCCCCTAATATCTGGCAAAAGCATAAATATTTCACATTGTCAAACCTTATATCACAGTAGTTTATACATACCTTCCAACTTCTAAGCTGAGCGAAGCGGGACCTTTGGAGCTGCCCTGAAAGTGTGTGTGTGGGGGGGGGGGGGCTCTGATGAATAGGGGTGAGAGAGGCCTGCACTTCCTTCACTGTGACTGGCAGTAGCTTCCCATTGGAAGTGCTACCTGTCAGTCACACACACGACAGGCAGCACCAGGGGGAGGTGTTTTCCTCCCTCTGGGATTAGCAGTCCGGGCTGCAGTTAACTCTACATTTTGGGCAGCCCTATCAGGCTTCTATGGGCTACAGCTGATGCAGTCAATGGAATACAGTGTTTTGCACATGTGCGGCCCCACCGCCACTTGTGCTCTGGTCCCGGCACTTGCCAGATCCATTAGCAGGTGTCGGGTCGCAGCTAGCCAGGGCTGTGTCCTCGCCTCGTCTCCTGCACAGTTAGCGGCAGCCCCCTCCTACAAGCTGTTTGCCCCTTACAGCTTACTCAATCTGTAGATGTCAAGAGCGATACGATCACCATTTCCAGCAATGGAGAACCAGAGCAGCCCTTCATGCTTCAACTAAGCCTTCTAGGCATTGTCGGGTCCCCATCGGATAAAATTGTTATGCACAGGGTTGGACTTACCCACAGGTAAACTACCGGTGGGCCACACTGCACGAGGGCCACTTCCTCCTAAAGGGATCAAGTTCCAGCCCATACACTCTCTAATGGTTAGGCAAACCATTGTGGCAGCTGGCCACACCCCTTCTGGAGACTGACCACACCCCTAAACATGGGCCCCTACCACTGCATTCAACCGGTGGGCCCTTAATGCCACAGTCTGACTTTGGGCCTAATTCACACCTGATCGCTGCTGTGCCGTTTTCGCACAGCAGCCGATCAGGTCTGAACTGCACATGCGCTTGTGCCACAGTGCGCCGGCGCATGCCAGACAGCCGACGGTCATCTCAGCCCTGCGATCGCCTCTGCCTGATTGACAGGCAGAGACGGTCTCTGGGCGGGAGAGGGCGGGCCATTCTAGGGGCGTGGTCCAGGCAACGCAGGCGTGTCCCAGGAAGTCCAGAGCCTCACTCGAATTGCAATGTTCCCGCTCATCTCTACTCAATAGGTACTGGCTAGTACCAGAGCCAGATTTACGCGCAATATATGAGCCCAAGGGGTCATGTGGGTATTACACGTAAGGGCAGCAGTACATACTGCTGGAAATTTGGTGAGTTTTGATCTTTGCCATAGACTTTTTTCTCCAGAGTTTTGACTATAAAAATGATTACAATAATACAAAGAAGATATATCTAATATATTCATTATTTTCATATACTTTATATTGGTAAAACTCTGGTGTATACGTTAGTATGACAGGAAAGGCTCTACCTCACCTCACCCCACGTCACTGTTAAATAACAATGGCATATTTGTAAGTATATGACACTGGACTGTGATACTACAGTATATAACATATGCTGCTGGTAATTGGAATAGTTGTTAAATAGGGGTGTGGTATGGTATGCTGGCGGCCGGGCTCCCGGCGACCAGCATACTGGCGCCGGAAGCCCGACCGCCGGCATACCGACAGTGTGGCGAGCACAAATGAGCTAAGCGCGCCACGCTATTTATTCTCCCTCCAGGGGGGTCGTGGACCCTCACGAGGGAGAAAAACTGTCGGTATGCCGGCTGTCGGGATTCCGGCGCTGGTATACTGTGCGCCGGGATCCCGACAGTCGGCAACCTGAAGACCACCCGTTAAATAGGGCCCATAGTTTACATGACAATCTATTCCATTCTGCAGTTTACATTAAAAAATATAGCTGTATCCAAATGTAGAAAGAGTAACTATAATTCTATAATAATGCAGAGACTGGAGACTAGTAAGGGTAATGGAAATTAAGTCCTCTTGTTTTTTTTGGAGTAGGTTTTTACATGTCATCTTTTTATTCACTTTTCGCTTTGCTTTTAAATCGTCATGCCATGTATGAATTGCTCCTAATTGTTGCAATTCATTAAAGTGATAGAGTTAATACAAAGCAATGTCTCGTTGATACCTAGAAAATGAAAGAAATATATTCAGGTGTCAAACAGACCAAACAAACCCTTGACGATGGTTTATACATTTCTATCAGTTGTGTTAATATCTGCAGAGGCAATTAATCCGAAGAGGTGGCAGGCTGGTTGTCATCCGTCAGTGGAGCTGCTGGGAGAAGATAAGACTGCTCTCTGATTATGTTATGTAGTGCGGATATGCTCAGCTAAAAATATAAAATCAAAAACCTTCCTCAGCTAGTTCTATGATGTGAAAACCAAACTCTGTAGACACAGAATGAAAGAGTTTCGATGGAAATTCAGCATTCAAACAGAGCTATATTAAAAGAAAGCAAATGATAAACTTATGTTCCATGTATCTTATCAGTATAAAGTTAGAAGAATTTTTACTTTTAAGCATGTTTCTCATATAAAGGGACATTATGGGGCACATGCCCATAACTGAATGCCCAGGTTAGGGATAGAAGGGGCTCATTCTTAGTTGGAAGCAAAGTGACTGTTTGGATGCCAGGTTTACCACCTTATGCTAATGTGACTTGCCATACAGCTAATATGGGGGCCGGTGCATCTGCAAGTAGAAAGCTCACTTACTGTACACCAACTGCCGCAACTGTCATACAGTAATTAGTATCGGCAATTGCAACTGCACCCACAATAGGTGTGGCTTTATATCAACCAATCCAGTGGCAAACGCAGGATTTCAAGAGGTAGGGTTCCAAGTGCAGTCCACAATCTCCCGCTCTGTGGAACATTGGAGAAAGTGGAGGGGTTTGGGGTAGTGGCAGAAGGGTGTAGTATGAGTGGCCGGCGGCCGGGATCTTGGGGGCCAGCATACCGGCGGCCAGGATTCCGACTGTCGGCATACCAACAGCTGGGCGAGTGATACGGAGCTCCTTGCGGGCTTGCTGCGCTCACCACGCGGCAGGCACGGTGGCGCACTACGCTTGCCGCGCTATTTATTCTCCCTCCAGGGGGGTCGCGGACCCCCAAGAGGTAGAATATATGCCGGCGGTTGGGATCCCGGTGCCGGTATGCTGGTTGCCGGGATCCCGGCCGGCGGCATACTGAATACCACCCGTGGCAGAAGAATCTAGTAACAACCCTGGACATTAATGTAAGCTAGAGATGAGCGCCTGAAATTTTTCGGGTTTTGTGTTTTGGTTTTGGGTTCGGTTCCGCGGCCGTGTTTTGGGTTCGACCGCGTTTTGGCAAAACCTCACCGAATTTTTTTTGTCGGATTCGGGTGTGTTTTGGATTCGGGTGTTTTTTTCAAAAAACCCTAAAAAACAGCTTAAATCATAGAATTTGGGGGTCATTTTGATCCCAAAGTATTATTAACCTCAAAAACCATAATTTCCACTCATTTTCAGTCTATTCTGAATACCTCACACCTCACAATATTATTTTTAGTCCTAAAATTTGCACCGAGGTCGCTGTGTGAGTAAGATAAGCGACCCTAGTGGCCGACACAAACACCGGGCCCATCTAGGAGTGGCACTGCAGTGTCACGCAGGATGTCCCTTCCAAAAAACCCTCCCCAAACAGCACATGACGCAAAGAAAAAAAGAGGCGCAATGAGGTAGCTGTGTGAGTAAGATTAGCGACCCTAGTGGCCGACACAAACACCGGGCCCATCTAGGAGTGGCACTGCAGTGTCACGCAGGATGTCCCTTCCAAAAAACCCTCCCCAAACAGCACATGACGCAAAGAAAAAAAGAGGCGCAATGAGGTAGCTGACTGTGTGAGTAAGATAAGCGACCCTAGTGGCCGACACAAACACCGGGCCCATCTAGGAGTGGCACTGCAGTGTCACGCAGGATGGCCCTTCCAAAAAACCCTCCCCAAACAGCACATGACGCAAAGAAAAAAAGAGGCGCAATGAGGTAGCTGACTGTGTGAGTAAGATAAGCGACCCTAGTGGCCGACACAAACACCGGGCCCATCTAGGAGTGGCACTGCAGTGTCACGCAGGATGTCCCTTCCAAAAAACCCTCCCCAAACAGCACATGACGCAAAGAAAAAAAGAGGCGCAATGAGGTAGCTGACTGTGTGAGTAAGATAAGCGACCCTAGTGGCCGACACAAACACCGGGCCCATCTAGGAGTGGCACTGCAGTGTCACGCAGGATGTCCCTTCCAAAAAACCCTCCCCAAACAGCACATGACGCAAAGAAAAAAAGAGGCGCAATGAGGTAGCTGACTGTGTGAGTAAGATAAGCGACCCTAGTGGCCGACACAAACACCGGGCCCATCTAGGAGTGGCACTGCAGTGTCACGCAGGATGGCCCTTCCAAAAAACCCTCCCCAAACAGCACATGACGCAAAGAAAAAAAGAGGCGCAATGAGGTAGCTGACTGTGTGAGTAAGATAAGCGACCCTAGTGGCCGACACAAACACCGGGCCCATCTAGGAGTGGCACTGCAGTGTCACGCAGGATGGCCCTTCCAAAAAACCCTCCCCAAACAGCACATGACGCAAAGAAAAAAAGAGGCGCAATGAGGTAGCTGACTGTGTGAGTAAGATAAGCGACCCTAGTGGCCGACACAAACACCGGGCCCATCTAGGAGTGGCACTGCAGTGTCACGCAGGATGTCCGTTCCAAAAAACCCTCCCCAAACAGCACATGACGCAAAGAAAAAAAGAGGCGCAATGAGGTAGCTGACTGTGTGAGTAAGATAAGCGACCCTAGTGGCCGACACAAACACCGGGCCCATCTAGGAGTGGCACTGCAGTGTCACGCAGGATGGCCCTTCCAAAAAACCCTCCCCAAACAGCACATGACGCAAAGAAAAATAAAAGAAAAAAGAGGTGCAAGATGGAATTGTCCTTGGGCCCTCCCACCCACCCTTATGTTGTATAAACAAAACAGGACATGCACACTTTAACCAACCCATCATTTCAGTGACAGGGTCTGCCACACGACTGTGACTGATATGACGGGTTGGTTTGGACCCCCCCAAAAAAGAAGCAATTAATCTCTCCTTGCACAAACTGGCTCTACAGAGGCAAGATGTCCACCTCATCATCATCCTCCGATATATCACCGTGTACATCCCCCTCCTCACAGATTATCAATTCGTCCCCACTGGAATCCACCATCTCAGCTCCCTGTGTACTTTGTGGAGGCAATTGCTGCTGGTCAATGTCTCCGCGGAGGAATTGATTATAATTCATTTTAATGAACATCATCTTCTCCACATTTTCTGGATGTAACCTCGTACGCCGATTGCTGACAAGGTGAGCGGCGGCACTAAACACTCTTTCGGAGTACACACTTGTGGGAGGGCAACTTAGGTAGAATAAAGCCAGTTTGTGCAAGGGCCTCCAAATTGCCTCTTTTTCCTGCCAGTATAAGTACGGACTGTGTGACGTGCCTACTTGGATGCGGTCACTCATATAATCCTCCACCATTCTTTCAATGTTGAGAGAATCATATGCAGTGACAGTAGACGACATGTCCGTAATCGTTGTCAGGTCCTTCAGTCCGGACCAGATGTCAGCATCAGCAGTCGCTCCAGACTGCCCTGCATCACCGCCAGCGGGTGGGCTCGGAATTCTGAGCCTTTTCCTCGCACCCCCAGTTGCGGGAGAATGTGAAGGAGGAGATGTTGACAGGTCGCGTTCCGCTTGACTTGACAATTTTCTCACCAGCAGGTCTTTCAACCCCAGCAGACTTGTGTCTGCCGGAAAGAGAGATCCAAGGTAGGCTTTAAATCTAGGATCGAGCATGGTGGCCAAAATGTAGTGCTCTGATTTCAACAGATTGACCACCCGTGAATCCTTGTTAAGCGAATTAAGGGCTCCATCCACAAGTCCCACATGCCTAGCGGAATCGCTCCGTGTTATCTCCTCCTTCAATGTCTCCAGCTTCTTCTGCAAAAGCCTGATGAGGGGAATGACCTGACTCAGGCTGGCAGTGTCTGAACTGACTTCACGTGTGGCAAGTTCAAAGGGCATCAGAACCTTGCACAACGTTGAAATCATTCTCCACTGCGCTTGAGACAGGTGCATTCCACCTCCTATATCGTGCTCAACTGTATAGGCTTGAATGGCCTTTTGCTGCTCCTCCAACCTCTGAAGCATATAGAGGGTTGAATTCCACCTCGTTACCACTTCTTGCTTCAGATGATGGCAGGGCAGGTTCAGTAGTTTTTGGTGGTGCTCCAGTCTTCTGTACGTGGTGCCTGTACGCCGAAAGTGTCCCGCAATTCTTCTGGCCACCGACAGCATCTCTTGCACGCCCCTGTCGTTTTTAAAAAAATTCTGCACCACCAAATTCAAGGTATGTGCAAAACATGGGACGTGCTGGAGTTTGCCCATATTTAATGCACACACAATATTGCTGGCGTTGTCCGATGCCACAAATCCACAGGAGAGTCCAATTGGGGTAAGCCATTCCGCGATGATCTTCCTCAGTTGCCGTAAGAGGTTTTCAGCTGTGTGCGTATTCTGGAAAACAGTGATACAAAGCGTAGCCTGCCTAGGAAAGAGTTGGCGCTTGCGAGATGCTGTTACTGGTGCCGCCGCTGCTGTTCTTGCGGCGGGAGTCCATACATCTACCCAGTGGGCTGTCACAGTCATATAGTCCTGACCCTGCCCTGCTCCACTTGTCCACATGTCCGTGGTTAAGTGGACATTGGGTACAGCTGCATTTTTTAGGACACTGGTGACTCTTTTTCTGAGGTCTGTGTACATTTTCGGTATCGCCTGCCTAGAGAAATGGAACCTAGATGGTATTTGGTACCGGGGACACAGTACCTCCAACAAGTCTCTAGTTGGCTCTGCAGTAATGATGGATACCGGAACCACGTTTCTCACCACCCAGGATGCCAAGGCCTCAGTTATCCGCTTTGCTGTAGGATGACTGCTGTGATATTTCATCTTCCTCGCAAAGGACTGTTGGACAGTCAATTGCTTGGTGGAAGTAGTAAAAGTGGTCTTACGACTTCCCCTCTGGGATGACCATCGACTCCCAGCAGCAACAACAGCAGCGCCAGCAGCAGTAGGCGTTACACGCAAGGATGCATCGGAGGAATCCCAGGCAGGAGAGGACTCGTCAGAATTGCCAGTGACATGGCCTGCAGGACTATTGGCATTCCTGGGGAAGGAGGAAATTGACACTGAGGGAGTTGGTGGGGTGGTTTGCATGAGCTTGGTTACAAGAGGAAGGGATTTACTGGTCAGTGGACTGCTTCCGCTGTCACCCAAAGTTTTTGAACTTGTCACTGACTTATTATGAATGCGCTGCAGGTGACGTATAAGGGAGGATGTTCCGAGGTGGTTAACGTCCTTACCCCTACTTATTACAGCTTGACAAAGGGAACACACGGCTTGACACCTGTTGTCCGCATTTCTGTTGAAATAGTTCCACACCGAAGAGCTGATTTTTTTGGTATTTTCACCAGGCATGTCAACGGCCATATTCCTCCCACGGACAACAGGTGTCTCCCCGGGTGCCTGACTTAAACAAACCACCTCACCATCAGAATCCTCCTGGTCAATTTCCTCCCCAGCGCCAGCAACACCCATATCCTCCTCATCCTGGTGTACTTCAACACTGACATCTTCAATCTGACTATCAGGAACTGGACTGCGGGTGCTCCTTCCAGCACTTGCAGGGGGCGTGCAAATGGTGGAAGGCGCATGCTCTTCACGTCCAGTGTTGGGAAGGTCAGGCATCGCAACCGACACAATTGGACTCTCCTTGTGGATTTGGGATTTCGAAGAACGCACAGTTCTTTGCGGTGCTACTGCTTTTGCCAGCTTGAGTCTTTTCATTTTTCTAGCGAGAGGCTGAGTGCCTCCATCCTCATGTGAAGCTGAACCACTAGCCATGAACATAGGCCAGGGCCTCAGCCGTTCCTTGCCACTCCGTGTGGTAAATGGCATATTGGCAAGTTTACGCTTCTCCTCCGACAATTTTATTTTAGGTTTTGGAGTCCTTTTTTTACTGATATTTGGTGTTTTGGATTTGACATGCTCTGTACTATGACATTGGGCATCGGCCTTGGCAGACGACGTTGCTGGCATTTCATCGTCTCGGCCATGACTAGTGGCAGCAGCTTCAGCACGAGGTGGAAGTGGATCTTGATCTTTCCCTAATTTTGGAACCTCAACATTTTTGTTCTCCATATTTTAATAGGCACAACTAAAAGGCACCTCAGGTAAACAATGGAGATGGATGGATACTAGTATACAATTATGAATGGACTGCCGAGTGCCGACACAGAGGTAGCTACAGCCGTGGACTATTGTACTGTACTGTGTCTGCTGCTAATATAGACTGGATGATAATGAGATGTAGTATGTATGTATAAAGAAGAAAGAAAAAAAAACCACGGGTAGGTGGTATACAATTATGGATGGACTGCCGAGTGCCGACACAGAGGTAGCTACAGCCGTGGACTACCGTACTGTACTGTGTCTGCTGCTAATATAGACTGGTTGATAATGAGATGTAGTATGTATGTATAAAGAAGAAAGAAAAAAAAAACCACGGGTAGGTGGTATACAATTATGGATGGACTGCCGAGTGCCGACACAGAGGTAGCTACAGCCGTGGACTACCGTACTGTACTGTGTCTGCTGCTAATATAGACTGGATGATAATGAGATGTAGTATGTATAAAGAAGAAAGAAAAAAAAACCCACGGGTAGGTGGTATACAATTATGGATGGACTGCCGAGTGCCGACACAGAGGTAGCTACAGCCGTGGACTACCGTACTGTACTGTGTCTGCTGCTAATATAGACTGGATGATAATGAGATGTAGTATGTATAAAGAAGAAAGAAAAAAAAACCACGGGTAGGTGGTATACAATTATGGATGGACTGCCGAGTGCCGACACAGAGGTAGCTACAGCCGTGGACTACCGTACTGTACTGTGTCTGCTGCTAATATAGACTGGATGATAATGAGATGTAGTATGTATGTATAAAGAAGAAAGAAAAAAAACCACGGGTAGGTGGTATACAATTATGGACGGACTGCCGAGTGCCGACACAGAGGTAGCTACAGCCGTGGACTACCGTACTGTACTGTGTCTGCTGCTAATATAGACTGGATGATAATGAGATGTAGTATGTATAAAGAAGAAAGAAAAAAAAACCACGGGTAGGTGGTATACAATTATGGATGGACTGCCGAGTGCCGACACAGAGGTAGCTACAGCCGTGGACTACCGTACTGTACTGTGTCTGCTGCTAATATAGACTGGATGATAATGAGATGTAGTATGTATAAAGAAGAAAGAAAAAAAAACCACGGGTAGGTGGTATACAATTATGGATGGACTGCCGAGTGCCAACACAGAGGTAGCTACAGCCGTGGACTACTGTACTGTACTGTGTCTGCTGCTAATATAGACTGGTTGATAATGAGATGTAGTATGTATGTATAAAGAAGAAAGAAAAAAAACCACGGGTAGGTGGTATACAATTATGGACGGACTGCCGAGTGCCGACACAGAGGTAGCTACAGCCGTGGACTACCGTACTGTACTGTGTCTGCTGCTAATATAGACTGGATGATAATGAGATGTAGTATGTATAAAGAAAAAAGAAAAAAAACCACGGGTAGGTGGTATACAATTATGGATGGACTGCCGAGTGCCGACACAGAGGTAGCTACAGCCGTGGACTACCGTACTGTACTGTGTCTGCTGCTAATATAGACTGGATGATAATGAGATGTAGTATGTATAAAGAAGAAAGAAAAAAAAAACCACGGGTAGGTGGTATACAATTATGGATGGACTGCCGAGTGCCGACACAGAGGTAGCTACAGCCGTGAACTACCGTACTGTGTCTGCTGCGACTGGATGATAAATAATGATATAAAAAATATATATATATATCACTACTGCAGCCGGACAGGTATATATTATATAATGACGGACCTGCTGGACACTGTCTGTCAGCAGAATGAGTTTTTTATAGAATAAAAAAAAAACACCACACAAGTCACACGACGAGTGTTTAACTTTTTCAGGCAATCACAATATAGTATACTATACTGGTGGTCAGTGTGGTCAGGTCACTGGTCAGTCACACTGGCAGTGGCACTCCTGCCTGCAGCAAAAGTGTGCACTGTTTAATTTTAATAATATGTATGTACTCCTGGCTCCTGCTATAACCTATAACTGCTCCCCAGTCTCCCCCACAATTAAGCTGTGTGAGCACAGTCAGATATTATACATAGATGATGCAGCACACTGGGCTGAGCACAGATATGGTATGTGACTGAGTCACTGTGTATCGTTTTTTTCAGGCAGAGAACGGATTATATTAAATAAAACTGCACTGGTGGTCACTGGTCAGTGGTCAGTCACTAGTAAACTCTGCACTCTCTAGTACTCCTAAGCTCCAGTAAATCAAGTGTCTCTGTCTCAATCTCACTCTCTTTCTTCTAATCTAAATGGAGAGGACGCCAGCCACGTCCTCTCCCTATCAATCTCAATGCACGTGTGAAAATGGCGGCGACGCTCGGCTCCTTATATAGAATCCGAGTCTCGCGATAGAATCCGAGCCTCGCGAGAATCCGACAGCGTCATGATGACGTTCGGGCGCGCTCGGGTTAACCGAGCAAGGCGGGAAGATCCGAGTCGCTCGGATCCGTGTAAAAAAAGCTGAAGTTCGGGCGGGTTCGGATTCCGAGGAACCGAACCCGCTCATCTCTAATGTAAGCATTGGTCTATTTATACACTGGATACTGTATGGAATACCGTATTAATATTTCACACTATAGATGGTCTATATTATAAGCTGTATCAAACATACTGTATTTAAATAATATAAGTAGTCAGTAAAACCTAAACATATCATAATAAATACATACACAAAGATAATAGAACCAGTACTGCACTTCGAAAGCACACATTCTCCCACCACATGGTAAGGCTCCTGTCTCTTCTACCTGGTAGCCAGGGCCGGATCTAGACCTTGTGGCACCCAGGGCAAAAAAATAGGGACGTGACTTTATGGAGAAGGTGCGTGGTCAGTTATGCCCCCTGTAGCTGTGCCCTCAGTAGTTGTGCCACCAGTACTATGCCCCCTGTAGCTGTGCCCACAGCAGTATTGCCCCCAGTACTGTGCCCCCTGTAGAGTTGTGCCCCCAGTAGTATTGCTCCAGTTCTGTGCACCCTGTAGAGTTGTGCCCCCTAGTTGCGCCGCTTACAAAAAAAACAAAAAATTTTTTATAAAAATAAATTAATACTCACAATCCCCGCTCCTGCTTCCCGACTGCTGCTACTCTCCGTATCCGGCAGCCGGCGCCGCTCCTCGGATCTATGGGGGAGACGTCATGACATCTATCCCATAGCACCGCATAGACACTAGAGGTCAATTATGACCTCCAGCGTCTATGTGCCGCTCCCACAATGATGACTTTATTGCACACCGCACAGCACCGTATCTACACACACCAGGCGGCACCAGTAACAGTTCTTGCCACGGCGGCGGCACCCTCCGGAAGGTAGCGCCCCAGGCAAAAATCCTGCTAGCCTGTAGCAAGATCCGCTACTGCTGGTAGCTACTCTCTACTCCGGAGCACTAATCCACACACATAGAAAACTCAGATCTACACACACAGAAGAAGCTGCTACCACTGGACATGTGCATTAGCTCTGCTCTGTCCACTAAACTGCATATTATGGCATTTTGCAAGCTGTACTAGTCTAGTACTTGTATAGGTATAGAAACTGAACAAGAGAAGTCCACTAAGTTCACCCTGTTTTAATTTCTAACACAGTGATGATTCATTGAAAGTTTACACAACTTCGACATCAATAAAGTTGCCAATATATGGGTCTATTCAATTCAAGTCGGACTCCCCAACTTGTCGGAAAAACGTCAGTTTCCGACAATTTAAGGTCGAATTCAGAATCGACCTATTCAGTCAAACTGCCATTTATCCGACAAGTCAGAAATTCTGACTTGTCGGAAAACACGTGGATCGGCGGATTAGCCTCGGATCCACGTGTTTTGTCGGATTCGCGGCCAAATCCGACAGATTTTAGCCCCATTTCCGACAATGTCAATCCGACTTAAAAAAAAATCTGTCGGATTTGGCCGCAAATTGAATACTGAAATGTCTGATCATTTCCGTTGGAAAGGATCCGACATCAGTTGAATAGACCCCTAACATTTAATGGTAATTGGATTAAGGGGGCTATTCAGGTTTGTTAGCAAACCAAAAGAGTAAGCAATTGGGCAAAACCTTGTTGCACTGCAGGTGGGGCAGATGTAATATGTGCAGAAAGATTTAGATTCGGTGGGTTATATTGTTTCTGTGCATGGTATATACTAGCTGCTTAATTTCTACACTGCAATTTAGACTTCTGTTTGAACACACCACACCCAAATCTAACTCTCTCTGCACATCTGCAAATCTGCCTCACCTGCAGTGCAACAAGGTTTTGCCCAATTGCTTACCTTTGTGGTTTGCTAACAAACCTGAATAAGGTCCTAATTCCCCAGTTCCAACATAGCAACTCTGTGATTTACTTGTTAAAAATTATAACTAGCAGCACCATTCCTAAACAGAAATATGACCAATCTATTTAGTGATTCTGCGCCTCCCTCTCTCCCTACTTTGATTAAGCCATTGCTAACAGATACCATATTTTGTTCTTTGTATGTGTATCGGTGCATGAAATGCAAATACAGTATGTACCCTTACAGATGTGTTCTCGTACATCTGTCCTCAATATGCCTATAGTAGGGCCGCCAGGTATATGACCAGGGCTGTTGAAATAGCCACAGGATCTGGGGACTGAGGGGGGGTGGCAAAGCCTAGGAGGCATGGCCATATCCACTTTCAAAAAATAAAATAATATAATGGAAAATACAATGTGCTTGCTGGGAAGTGGCACCTCCAACCGGCTTGGGCCTGGGTAATTAGTACTCCCCCTATACACATTCCCTCTCGGTGTCTCTGGCTATGAGCCATATGCTGGAGCATTTTCATATGTACTAACCCCCGGCCGCCGTGATTTCGCCCCTGAGGGTATCACCATCTTTTGATGACGATACCCTATAGAAGACGATTGGCTTCTTACCACTGGCCGCCGCAACCCGCCGTCTCGCGCCGCATATGCTGACCCCCCTCCCCCCAACATACCTCCATTAAGGCAGCCCTGGTCGTAGAAGCAATACTCCTCCTCCCCCTAGCAACACAGCCTGAGGTCCTTCCGGCTGCAGGGGGCAGGAGGAGGCACCCGAGACGCACACCACCTCACAGGTATCGTGGGGGGTCTCCATCGCCGCATTGCAATGTTAATTGCTTATGTTAGTACATATGTGATTAGAATCGCAGCGGTGGGTGACGAGGTGTGGCGATGTATGTTACTACATTCCGCCCTGGGCGAGAAGGCAAAAAGTAGGCCTGGATTTATGTTAGTGGCTTTCCTGCATCCCCTGCCACTGTCTCCATTCCCTGGACAGCAACAAAGTTAGGAGGCTATATTTATTTATTTTATGTCTTTCTCATAGACATGCCCTATACAATAATTGTAGGAGCTCTACTTGATTACCATTCTAATATTTTATGATTACCATTGTGATATTGTAGGATTGCTTAAATTATGTAAGAGTTGAAGGATAAATAGGAAACTGTAAACTCTGTGCTTCTGTTGGTTACCCGGTGATGCTGGAGCCAAAAAAGTGTTCAGTGAGCAGTTCCTGGTGCTCTGGTAAGGGAAATGAGAAGCTCAGTTAAACTTTACCATTTATTTGGGAATACGGGTTGAGTATCCCTTATCCAAAATGCTTGGGACCAGAGGTATTTTGGATATCGGATTTTTCCGTATTTTGGAATAATTGCTTACTATAATGAGATATCATGGCAATGGGACCTAAATCTAAGCACATAATGCATTTATGTTTTATATGCACCTTATACACACAGCCTGAAGGTCATTTTAGCCAATATTTTTTATAACTTTGTGCATTAAACAAAGTGTGTATACATTCACACAATTCATTTATGTTTCATATACACCTTATATACACAGTCTGAAGGTCATTTAATACAATATTTTTAATAACTGTGTGTATTAAACAAAGTTTGTGTAAATTGAGTCATCAGAAAACAAAAGTTTCACTCTCTCACTCTCGCTCAAAAAAGTCCGTATTTCGGAATATTCCGTATTTCGGATATTTGGATATGGGATACTCAACCTGTACTCATTTTCAGATTGCTAATCTTACAGAGAACAGTGGCATATACTGTGGTCATGTAAATGCATTGCTGTATAACGTTAACTGTCAGTTTAACATAAAAGATCTGTTAAAATTTGTATTTTTTTCTGTACTGGGTGCAATCAGAGTGACTGTCATGATTCTCAGTAGTTCTAATGCCCAAGGACCTCTTATTTATAACAGACAAATCCCTTTCCTATAAACACTCTCTGAAATAACGGGCTTTTCACAGTGTAAACAAAGCAGAATTAATGACAGTTTTCAGTGATACTTTGCATTGCTTTACTGCACTGTGGCAATTTTCTGATCTCTTAAGGCAAGTCTCGCTGAGTGCTAGTTTTGTTAGAGGCTTTCACAGCCTTGGAAGATACAGAGAAGCTCAGAATGTGGTAATGTGTGAGCTCCATCATGTCCTAAGCTCTTAGAATATTTGCAAATGTACAGTATAAGCCAAATAGGATATTTGGAAAGCTGATGTAGGAATTTCACTGACAACGGGAACACTTCCAAAACAGATATAGGGCAATTACAATTTAAGAGAGATCATTTTGTAACAGTCATAAACAATGTTTTGGTGGCATTGTTGCTTTAACAATAAATACTGTACGTGATATGCTTTCCAGTTGCAGTTGCTTTACTAAAAGTTTACATATAAATGTAAAAGCGGTAAATTAAAAATAAAAATAAAAAATAATATAAGAATATGGCCATTAAGAGCCAATTTGTTTTTCCTTTGGCTCCGAATAGATCATCTGGAGTGTGGCATATTACACACTCAGGAAAAAAAACTTTGATTAAAATACATATTCCCTAAACCCTTGATCAAAACGTTATTACACACCTGATTACAAAGGGATTCTAACTTTATTCTTCTTTTACCATTTATACCATAAAATAGAAAGAAAAAAAAACGTGTGAAGTCCGGAGGTGAATGGCCAGCATGAAGGCCTAATCACAATTTAACAATCCAAAGCGGCTTTGCTTTGATTGGTTGGAGTGTGAGCAAGCCATTCTGATTGGTTTATTGCATCTGGACCTCACATGTGGACTTTATTAATTAGGTCCAAGCCCTTTTTTATTAACACTACACATGTCCATGCTGATGAACGCAGATCTTTGCACCTAAGGACGAGCAGTTGTATTTGCAGATGTGCCCTCCTCTAATATAGTCGCAATGAGCTGAACACTCCTTTACTGTACTCAAGCTACGCTAAAGGTGAATTATGTGCACAGGAACGCTTATTTTTCATTTTAATATTTTATTTAAATACCACTTTCGAAAATAGAATTAATTCAAAGTAATACCTCTATTTCACTGGCGCAATAACCTGGGATATTGCTGGGTGTACCCAGGTCATGGCTCAGTGTAAAATGGTCCTTGAGAAATAACCATGGTCGAGTGACCAGAAAATGCGACCCTGGCAGCTACCAGGGTCAAACCCAGATAAGGGTGCAGTGTAAACAGCGTGACCTGGGTTAAACTTAAAGCTGCTGATTGGTTGTGTATGCAGATGTCCACCCCAACGGAGTGTCTGTGAGTGACATGCAGGGCAGACACAGTTTCAAATGGGGCTTACCCAGGAATAAACTGGGTCCAAGGTTCAGTTTAAAGCCCCTTTCACACCGCACAAATGACCCGGTATCAACCCGCCATACTGCCGGGTCATTGTACAGTGTGAAAGCGCCATAGTCGAAATCCCAGGTCGCCTGACCCGGTAATTCAACCCTGGAATAAAGCAGTGTTATTACCGGGTTGAATACCAGGTCAGTGGCAGTGTGAACGGGTTCCCGGATCGATGCGACCCTGGACCCTTTCACTACATATGGAAGAGGCCGCACGGAGATGAGCTCATCTCCCAGCATTGGCTCCGCCCCCCCACCCCCACCTCCACTATGGCAACAGGCACGGCATATTGCTGGGTCGGGAAGCCAGCACCGCAGATAGGGTTCAATGCCGGATCCCACCTGGGAAGGACCGTTTCCAGGTCCCGGGTGGGTTCCGGCATTGGCAGTGTGAAAGGGGTATTAATGGGGGTCTATATTTATAGTGGAAAAGTGGTATTATAAACATATGTGCAGCAACAAAGATAGATATTATTCATACATACTGTACAAAAAGTAATACATTCTTCCTAATGCATTCAAGGAATTATATACACTTAAATACATAGGGGTATATTCAATTCCTGTCAGAAAATGCCGTCTTGTCAGAAAGACGACAGTTTCCGACTTTTTGGGGTCAGATGGGGTTTCCGACCTATTCAATGCTGGCTCAGATTTTCCGACAAGTCGGGAATTCCAACTTGTCGGAAAGCACGCAGATTAGCGGCTGACGTTTATTGTTGGAAAAAAAGTCAGGTTGGCATTGTAGGGAACAGCCAATTCTGACAGGATTTGTCCACTCATTGCATACTTAGATGTCGAATCCCTTCCCTCGGAAAGGATCTGACATCTATTGAAAGCACTCCATACAAGTAAAATGACACCTGCCAAATAATTGCAGCGCACAATAATTCCAAATGTCACATATACAAACAACTAGAGAAACATAAAGGGGAAATGTATGGAACAGTGACTTGTCATATTGCCGATTCTCTGCGATTTTAGCACCAGGATTGAAAGGGTTGATTTCTTAAATAGGCAAAATCAGAAAAAGCCCGGCAAAGCTGAGGAGCCAAAGACTCCCTGGACCGAAGCCCGATGCCCAGCCACGACGCCAAGCAGGGTTGGCAGAGCTGACCACAGTAGGGCAATTATCAAACAGGCTGGCTAAATGAGCTCCACTGCTCATCTGGCCCTCGTGACTCGCAATACACACCTAAGAGGCATGACCATGTCCCTAAGCGTGCAAACACTAACAATTCCCGGGAAAATTCTTGGCCCCAGTCCACTGTTGATTTAATTTACTTCTGAGCTTAAGGGGTCTATTTACTAAGTCTTGGAGGCAGATGAAGTGGACAGAGATAAAGTATTAGTCAGTCAGCTGCTAACTACCATGTCACAGGCTGTGTTTGAAAAATGACAAATAGGAGCTGATTGGCCAGTACTTTATCTCTCCTCACTTTATCTCCATGCAAACCTTAATGAATAGACCCCTAAAGTCCTGCCCAGGGTGGCCACCAAAGTGTATCAAGTTGCCAATCACTGCTCTGGGTCCTTGGACCATTGTTTTAAAGTTGGCAATATCTTGACTAAATAAAACTGTTCTTATCTAGTATCACAAGTTCCAATAATATTTTCTTTTTTTCCATACAGGATAAAGTGAAAAGGTCTTCATGTGGCGTGTGGTGACTTATGCCCCACTACTAGGAAGGTACCTGGGATGATACAACTAGTGCCATAGGCCAAGTCACAGAGCAAAGGGGGCACCACAACTGTACTTTTATTTGTAGTAGCCCCTTTTCCTGGCTCCCCAAAGGGGCACAGATACTCAAGTATCCATTTCCGGTGATCAGCTCCCTGCAACACCTCCAACAGGGCATTGTAGATGAGCCAAAACACAAAATAACAACATCAGAGAGGAGACCTGTATTTAGTAATCAGGGCGGGCCATAATGATGCAATTCATCACGTTGTGTCATCAAGGCCCTGGACCATCCACTTCACTGGGAAGCTGAGAGGCTTCCCAAGGATTGTCAACTCCTAGGAGTCTTGAAGTGCTCTTCCAAAATTGGTGAGTCTTCTGTACTGTCCTGGAGAGTAGGTAGTATAACAGACATAATGACCTGTAACAATGACCACAAATCTGGGCCATGGCAAAGCAAGGCAACAAGTCTGGGGCATGGCAAACAAGGCCACAAATCTGGGACATGGCAAACAAGACCACAAGTCTGGGACATGGCAAACAAGACCACGAAACTGGGACATGGCAAACAAGGCCACAAGTCTGGGTCATGGCAAACAAAACCACAAGTCTGGGACATGGCAAACAAGGCCACAAGTCTTCGGCATGGCAAACAAGGCCACAAGTCTGGGGCATGGCAAATAAGACTACAAGTCTGGTGCATGGCTAACAAAACCACAAGTCTGGGGCATGGCAAACAAAAGTTTCTATTCCATTCTAGGTCTGGAAATATGTGATTCAATAATATTATTTTTAATAATTAAAGTCACAAAATTGTCTCAGAGGGTTATGCTCTGCTAATGTCCTGACCTAAGTACATTATTGCTGTAATATTTTTCTTTTTGTGGCCTTGAAAAGCCAAATCTAGAATTAAAATAGAAACATAACTCATTTTTATTCTTTTAGATTTTTGCCTGAAAAGAAGCGATATTCATACAGCAAAACAAAGGTCACATAATTCACATAGTATAACCATCACTTTTATTATAGGGTTTATAAGTAGCTTTAAAAAGAATTAATCAACAAAAAGTATAATTTCATCTATGCAAATAATCAGCTACCGCTATGTATTGAATCGCTGATAGAGACATGACATGTGAGTAAAGTGTATGGGATGCATTGGGCTAGAGTCGGACACAAAGTGACTGTGTTTGTGTGAAGTCCCGGATTACTACTTTATGCTAATGACAGATTCCGTAGACCTAATATAAGGTCCATGTCTTCTTCAAATGGGCCACCCACTTATTTTACACCGTTCACCCCAACTGTCAGCATTAGTAACTACAATTGCCCCAACCCTATGCTAGATATAAGAGACCTCCATTGTCTGAATCGCACGGAACTCTAGCTATAACCCCTGTAATACTTCCATGATACAGATCCCTTGAATGCTTCTGCCCAGTTTCAGACCATTTCATGCAAAGCAAGATCCACCCACCTCATTTGTAGGTATGCAAAATGCGTAAACTGGCTTCTGCGCACCGCTATATGGTAAACGTCGCCATTTGAGCCCCTGAGGTGAGATTAGTCCAATTCAGAAATAGAATCAGGACCAATGTGCCTTGATGACTGTAACAAACACACAAAAAAGTGTTTACTGTAGAACAGAAAATGTCAGATATGTTCTGTATAAAATCTGCCTTCATTAGCATTTGGGCACAACAGAAATATATGGGGAGCCCAGCCATACCTTTTTTTTTTTTTTTTTACAAAGAACCTTAAAGCCAGAAGTGCATTTTGGCCATTAAATGAAATCAACCGTCAACTTGGAAGTACTGTTATTATGATTATCATAAAAGGTGAGAGTGGCAAATCGTTTCTATTTAAAAAGCAAAAAAATTACCCCCCTTGTCTTCTTCCCAGGTCAGTAAAGGTGGTTATTCTGTCACACTCATAGCTCTAAAGAGGGTGACAGGTATTTAGTTGTCACTTCACATAGTAAGCAGTATTCAGCATTGCATCAGCAGCAAAGCACACTATTTTCTCCTCTCTTTGAAGATAATTAGACTTCCCTTTTGTTGCAAATAAGATGTAAAACAGCTTTAACTGCCGGTGAAAGTGATTAAAGTAACGTGTATGGAACCCCATTACTTAAGGCATATTTCTTTTAGATGCATAATTTCCCTATTTTAAGGAAAACATAATGCATGCATAAAAATTCATACTGTTGAGATGCTTCTAAGTAAAAATTAGAACTCGATTAAAGGCGTTCTGTATAGCTTGTTAACACCGAGAAGTCTTTAAGTGTATTTTATCATCATAATGGGATAATGGCATGTTAGTGAAAGTAAACACTTCGATAAAATAAGTTTTTATAAATACCATCTCTATTGAAAACTTTGTACCTCAAGCTTAACATAAAGTAGGGAACCAGGACAAAAGATATACTTTTTTATATATATACACTAAAATATATTGTGTTACAAGTAGTGATGTGCACCGGACATTTTTCGGGTTTTGTGTCTTGGTTTTGGATTCGGTTCCGCGGCCGTGTTTTGGATTCGGACGTGTTTTGGCAAAACCTCCCTGAAAATTTTTTGTCGGATTCGGGTGTGTTTTGGATTCGGGTGTTTTTTTCAAAAAACCCTAAAAAACAGCTTAAATCATAGAATTTGGGGGTCATTTTGATTCCATAGTATTATTAACCTCAATAACCATAATTTCCACTCATTTCCAGTCTATTCTGAACACCTCACACCTCACAATATTATTTTTAGTCCTAAAATTTGCACCGAGGTCGCTGGATGGCTAAGCTGAGCGACACAAGTGGCCGACACAAACACCTGGCCCATCTAGGAGTGGCACTGCAGTGTCAGGCAGGATGGAACTTCAAAAAAATTGTCCCCAAACAGCACATGATGCAAAGAAAAAAAGAGGTGCACCAAGGTCGCTGTGTGACTAAGCTAAGCGACACAAGTGGCCGACACAAACACCTGGCCCATCTAGGAGTGGCACTGCAGTGTCAGGCAGGATGGCACTTCAAAAAAATTGGCCCCAAACAGCACATGATGCAAAGAAAAAAAGAGGCGCTCCAAGGTCGCTGTGTGACTAAGCTAAGCGACCCAAGTGGCTGACACAAACACCTGGCCCATCTAGGAGTGGCACTGCAGTGTCAGGCAGGATGGCACTTCAAAAAAATTGTCACCAAACAGCACGTGACATGATACAAAGAATAATTAAAGAAAAAAAAGGTGCAAGATGGAATTGTCCTTGGGCCCTCCCACCCACCCTTATGTTGTATAAACAGGACATGCACACTTTAACGAACCCATCATTTCACTGACAGGGTCTGCCACATGACTGTGACTGAAATGACTGGTTTGTTTGGGCCCCCACAAAAAAAGAAGCAATAAATCTCTCCTTGCACAAACTGGCTCTACAGAGGCAAGATGTCGCTGACGAGGTTACCGGCAAATTGCCTCTTTTTCCTGCCAGTATATGTACGGACTGTCTGACATGCCTACTTGGATGCTTTCATTCATATAATGATCCACCACTCTTTCAATGGTGACAGAATCATATGCAGTGACAGTAGACATGTCAGTAATTGTTGGCAGGTCCTTCAGTCCAGACTAGATGTCAGCACTCGCTCCTGACTGCCCTGCTTCACCGCCAGCGGGTGGGCTAGGTAATCATATCATTTTCCTCGCAGCCCCAGTTGTGGGAGAAAATGAAGGAGGAGCTGTTGGCAGGTCACGTTCCGCTTGAGTTGACAATTTTCTCATCAGCAGGTCTTTTAACCTCTGCAGACTTGTGTCTGTCGGAAAGAGAGATACAATGTAGGCTTTAAACCTAGGATCGAGCACAGTGGCCAAAATTTAGTGCTCTGATTTCAACAGATTGACCACCCTTGAATCCTGGCAAAGCGAATGAAGGGCTCCATCCACAAGTCCCACATACTTAGCGGAATCGCTCCATCTTAGCTCCTTCTTCAATTTCTCCAGCTGCTTCTGCAAAAGCCTGATAAGGGGAATGACCTGACTCAAGCTGGTAGTGTCTGAACTGACTTCACGTGTGGCAAGTTCAAAGGGTTGGAGAACCTTGCACAAGATGGAAATCATTCTCCACTGCGCTTGAGTCCACCTTCTTTGCCTATATCGTAGGTGGACATATAGGCTTGAATGGCCTTTTGCTGCTCCTCCATCCTCTGAAGCATATAGAGTATTAAATTCCACCTCGTTACCACCTCTTGCTTCAGGTGATGGCAGGGCAGGGCAGGGCAGGTTCAGGAGTGTTTGCTGGCGCTCCAGTCTTCGGCACATGGTGGCTGAATGTGGAAAGTGGCCCACAATTTTTCGTGCCACCGACAGCATCTCCTGCACGCCCCTTTCATTTTTCAAAAAATTCTGCACCACCAAATTAATTGTATGTGCAAAACATGGAACGTGCTGGAATTTTCCCAGTTGTAATGCACGCACAATATTGGTGGCATTGTCCGATATCACAAAGCACCAGGAGAGTCTAAGTGGGGTAAGCCATTGTGTGATGATGTCCCTCAGTTTCCGGGTTGTCAGCAGTGTGCCTATTACTGAAAGCATTGATACATAGTGTAGCCTGCCCAGGAACGAGTTGGCGTTTACAAGATGCTGCTACTGGTGCCGCTGCTGTTGTTGCTGCGGGAGGCAATACATCTACCCAGTGGGCTGTCACAGTCATATAGTCCTTAGTCTGCCCTGTTCCACTTGTCCACATGTCCATGCATTTTTTAGGACTCTGAGGACACTTTTTCTGCCTACTTTCCCTGTATATTCTCGGTATCGATTTCCTAGTGAAGTGGAACCTAGATCGGATTTGGTACCAGAGACACACTAACTCCATCAATTCTCTAAGTCCCACTGAACCAATGGTGAATACCGGATGCACGTCTAACACCAACATAGCTGTCAAGGCCTCAGTTATCCACTTTGCAACAGGATGACTGCTGTCATATTTCATCTTCCTCACAAAGGACTGTTGGACAGTCAATTGCTTAGTTGAAGTAGTACAAGTGGTCTTCCGACTTCCCCTCTGGGATGAAGATGAATTTCCAGCAGCAACAACAGCAGCGGCAGCAACAGCAGCAGTAGGCGTACCACTCAAGGATCCTCTGGAGGAATCCCGGTTAGGAGAGGACTCCTCAGTCTTGCCAGTGACATGGCCTGCAGGACTACTGATGTTCCTGACTGTGGAGAAAGTTGACGTTGAGGGAGTTGGTAGTGGGGCTTGCAGGAGCTTGGGTACAAGAGGAAGAAGGGATTTAGGTGTCAGTGGACTGCTTATGCTCTTACCCAAAGTTTCACAACTTGACACTGACTTCTGATGAATGCGCAGCAGGTGACGTATAAGGGAGGATGTTCCTAGGTGGTTAATGTCCTTACCCCTACTTATTACAGATTGACAGAGGCAACAGACGGCTTGACACCTGGGGGTTTATTTACTAAAGTCCCGATTTTGTCTGAATTTGATTTTTTTTTTAAAGTGTCAACACGGGAATTTACTAAGTAGAAATCTCGGCAGTGTTGGGGCTATTCGTAATGGTTTTCACGGCAGAGATCAGAAATATGAATGAATAGACCATCGGTCAAACGCGTAAAAAATAGACATGCTTTTTCCTGGCGTTTTTACTTGTGTGGCAACTTCAACATCAATCACACCTGAATTATGATGCCTATAAAAGGACCCTAGGCCCATTTCAATCAACCCACACTCAGAAATGGCTGTTGGACTATGGTGCATTGATGTTTTGTGTGCTGAGGGATTCCTGAGACTCAGACATCAGCCTGGAATAAAAGATGAATGAGCTGGACTTTTACGCACTAAGAGAAAAATTGTTGCACAATGCGAATAACAATAACATACAAACACCATATGTAAAAATAACTAGTTAAAAGAAAGGATGATATCTATATTGAGCGCTGTTTTCCTCAAGGAGGTGGCAATGGTGGTCATAAAACAAAGTCTATTTTATGACAAAAAAAAGACCTGTGTTTAATTTTAGACATCCATGGTTATAAAGTGACACAGTGCACATAATCATGGCTCAAGACAAACAATGATATATATAATAAAAGATATATTGCACAGACCCTTGATTTGTAAACATACACAATGTGAACACACAGGGATATTAAATGTGCAAATTCTGCTAATTAATGGTGGGACTCCCGACTCATCAGCCTGGAAGAAACCAGGGCCAGGAAACTGAACATGGTCAGCAGGTTGTACAGGTTCCGCGGAGGCTGCGCAGGCCTCATTTTTTTAAGGGGGCATTTAAACTTAAACGCATTGGCCGATGACAAGGTCATACAGATGTTCCATCTAAATTGATCAAACATTTTCCATCTGTATGACCTTGTCAAACTGGACCTAGACCCTGAGACAGCATGCTCTCGCCCTGTCTCAGGCTTGCACAAACTCCTGGCTGTGTTGCACTTTATGGCTACTGGTAGCTTTCAGGCTGTGTCTGGTGATGTCATTGGGCTCTCACAGCCCTCCTTTACCAGAATCCTAACACAGGTGATGTATACCTAACATACTCATTGGTTATTTAGTTGTAGTATTAATGTCAGTACACAGTGATGATGTTATGTAATGTAATCTCAGTACCCTTATTTCCCAAATATACACACAGGTATTGGATGTTTTGCAGCCCCACATCGATGCCTCAATCCGCTTCCCTACCCAGGAGTCTTAGTGGCATGCCATTGGGGTAGCTTTCTATGGCCTTGCTGGCATGCCCAATGTGCTGCGAGCCATAGATTGTTCAGCTGAGACCACCTAGGGGCATGTAGCATATATATACCAATAAACATCTTGACCACTCTACAAATGTCCAGGTGGTTTGTAATGCAAAACTCAAAATCATGAGTGTTGTTGCTGGTTACCCTGGTGGCTGCCATGACTCCTACATCCTCAGTCAGTCATCCCTCTTTGATAGATTTGAGGACAGACAAATGCCAGATGGATGGCTGCTGGGTATGTGATTTGATATGTGTAGGACGTTGTATACTACGCCCAAATCCACTGTGTTAGTTATGTGTTGCTCTATATGTACTTTACACATGTTACTATATATGTCTTTCAGGTGATGGGGGATATGACTGTTTCTCTTGGCTTCTGACTCCATTGTCCTGCCCTGATTCCCCTGCTGAACACAATTACAATAATGCACATAAGTCTATGCGGAATGTGATAGAAAGATGTTTTAGGGTGCTGAAATCTAGGTTTCGGTGTCTGGATAAGTCTGTTGTATAGTCCCTTAAAGGTGACTAGAATTGTGTTTTGCTGCTGTTTTCTTCATAACATGTGTTTGCAACAACATCTGCCACATGTTGAGGAGGAGGAGGAGGATGAAGAAAGCAGTCAGCAAGCAGAGGAGTTAGATACATCTTGCAGCACTTGAAGTACAGATGTAGTGTGGCAGGTAAGGCAAGAGCTTATAAATCTACATTTTTAAGGTAAGTATATGTGTATCTGTATTTTTTGTATTTTTACTTTGGAACATAATTTTTTTTGTAACCAACTGAAACATGTTACTTCGTCAGAATGTGTATGATTTCAAAGACATACAAACATAAACTGGCTTAGTGGCATACAAATGCAGCATGTGTACTGTGTGTTCTTGTTTTGAGCATACATCATATTATGGTGCACATGTATTAAGGCTGGAGAAGTCATTAAGCAGTGATAAGCGGAAGGTGATAAAGCACTAGGCAATCCTGATTGCTTTTGAAAATGCTAGTTACTATCTGAATGTCTGCTACGTATTCACTTTACACTTCGCCATGTTTTTTATCTTCTCCATGCTGAATACATCTGGCCCTATGTGTGGTGTTCCATGGTGTTTAAGGGACACAAACTTCGTACTATCCAAAATGTTTTATTTGTTTCTGATTGTTTGTTCAATTCTGCATGTTTTATAGACACAACACAAGAAACAAGGGCCCTCATTTCGAGTTGTTCGCTCGGTAATTTTCCGCTAATTGCGAATGCGCAATGTTGGTACTGCGACTGCGCCAAGTAAATTTGCTTAGAAGTTTGGTATTTTACTCACAGCATTACGAGGTTTTTTCTTCATTCTGGTGATCGAAGTGTGATTGACAGGAAGTGGGTGTTTCTGGGCGGAAACTGGCCGTTTTATGGGAGTGTGTGAAAAAACGCTGCCATTTCTGGGGAAAACCCGGGAGTGGCTGAAGAAACGGGGGAGTGTCTGGGCGAACGCTGGGTGTGTTTGTGACGTCAAACCAGGAACGACAAGCACTGAACTGATCGCACTGGAAGAGTAAGTCTCGAGCTACTCAGAAACTGCACAGAAAAATATTTTCGCAATATTGCGAATACTTCGTTCGCAATTCTGTTAAGCTAAGATTCACTCCCAGAGGGCGGCGGCTTAGCGTGTGCACTGCTGCGAAAAGCGGCTAGTGAGCGAACAACTCGGAATGAGGGCCAATATGTATACATTATTACACACATTACTTTTGCTGTTGCAAGGAAAAGTGATTTGTTTGAAGCATCAAAACAAATGCTCCCTTAACGCCTTTTTAGCACACCCAAACATGGCAGGACATTAATGACAAACCGCCAAAAAAATAATAATCTAAAAACTCCCATTATTGTTTGCACATATTCGGACACTTGCTTGTTGAACAATACTGTTATTGTCCTAATGGCGTAAAGTATTAAATTAACCACACAAACCCAAATATTAGGTTGTATGGGTCATGTGTTAATCTGCATGGCTGTGCAGTAGTCAGGTTGCTATATATGAGACTGATTAGAATCTGGTAATAATAATTAGATAATCAAAGACTGTTGGCTCATTAATGCATGCAAATCACAATGTGCATGCCTGTGCAGTAGATTGGCTGCTATGTATGAGACTGATTAGAATCTGGTGATAATAATTAGATAATAAAAGACTGTTGGCTCATTAATGCATGCAACTTACAATGTGCATGCCTGTGCAGTAGACTGACTGCTATATATGAGACTGATTAGAATCTGGTAATAATAATTAGTGATGAGCGGGTTCGGTTCCTCGGAATCCGAACCCCCCGAACTTCACCCATTTTACACGGTTCTGAGGCAGACTCGGATCCTCCCGCCTTGCTCGGTTAACTCGAGCGCGCCCAAACATCATCATCCCGCTGTCGTATTCTTGCGAAATTCGTATTCTATATAAGGAGCCGCGCGTCGCCGCCATTTTCACTCTTGCATTGGAGATGATAGGGAGAGGACGTGCAGCGTTCTCTCAGTTGTGTTCAGTGTGCTGCAAATATATGTGCTCAGTGTGCTGCAAAAATCTGTGCTCAGTGTGCTTGCAAATATCTGTGCTCAGTTTGCGGAAAATATCTACATTCTCTGCCTGAAAAACGCTCCATATCTGTGCTGCATTGTAGTATATAGTAGGAGGACAGTGCAGAATTTTGCTGACCAGTGACCACCAGTATTATATCAGTACGGTACAGTAGTCCACTGCTCTACCTACCTCTGTGTCATCAAGTATACTATCCATCCATACCTGTGGTGCATTTTAGTTGTGCGCAGTATATATAGTAGGAGGACAGTGCATACTTTTGCTGACCACCAGTATATAATATATAGCAGTATGGTACAGTAGTCCACTGCTCTACCTACCTCTGTGACATCAAGTGTACTATCCATCCATACCTGCGGTGCATTTAAGTTGTGCGCAGTATATATAGTAGGACAGTGCATAATTTTGCTGACCACCAGTATATAATATATAGCAGTATGGTACAGTAGTCCACTGCTCTACCTACCTCTGTGTCGTCAAGTATACTATCCATCCATACCTGTGGTGCATTTAAGTTGTGCGAAGTATATATAGTAGGAGGACAGTGCATAATTGTGCTGACCACCAGTATATAATATATAGCAGTACAGTACAGTAGTCCACTGCTCTACCTACCTCTGTCGTCAAGTATACTATCCATCCATACCTGAGGTGGATTTAAGTTGTGCGCAATATATATAGTAGGAGAACAGTGCATAATTGTGCTGACCACCAGTATATAATATATAGCAGTACGGTACAGTAGTCCACTGCTCTACCTACCTCTGTGTCGTCAAGTATACTATCCATCCATACCTGTGGTGCATTTAAGTTGTTCACAGTATATATAGTAGGAGGACAGTGCATAATTTTGCTGACCACCAGTGTATAATATATAGCAGTACGGTACAGTAGGCCATTGCTATTGATATATTACTGGCTTATAATTCCACACATTAAAAAATGGAGAACAAAAATGTGGAGGGTAAAATAGGGAAAGATCAAGATCCACTTCCACCTCGTGCTGAAGCTGCTGCCACTAGTCATGGCCGAGACGATGAAATGCCATCAACGTCGTCTGCCAAGGCCAATGCCCAATGTCATAGTAGAGAGCATGTAAAATCCAAAAAACAAAAGTTCAGTAAAATGACCCAAAAATCAAAATTAAAAGCATCTGATGAGAAGCGTAAACTTGCCAATATGCCATTTACGACTCCGAGTGGTAAGGAATGGCTGAGTCCCTGGCCTATGTTCATGGCTAGTGGTTCAGATTTACGTGAGGATGGAAGCACTCATCCTCTCGCTAGAAAACTGCAGTGCCACTCCTAGATGGGCCAGGTGTTTGTGTCGGCCACTTGGGTCGTTAAGCTTAGCCATCCAGCGACCTTGGTGCACCTCTTTTTTTCTTTGCATTATGTGCTGTTTGGGGACTATTGTTTGACGTGCCATCCTGTCTGACACTGCTGTGCCACTCCTAGATAGGCCAGGTGTTTGTGTCGGCCACTTGGGTCGCTTAGCTTAGTCACACAGCTACCTCACTGCACCTCTTTTTTTCTTTGCATCATGTGCTGTTTGGGGACTATTTTTTAAATCTGCCATCCTGTCTGACACTGCAGTGCCACTCCTAGATGGGCCAGGTGTTTGTGTCGGCCACTTGGGTCGCTTAGCTTAGTCATCCTGCGACCTCGGTGCAAATGTTAGGACTAAAAGTAATATTGTGAGGTGTGAGGTGTTCAGAATAGACAGGAAATGAGTGGAAATTATGGTTATTGAGGTTAATAATACTATGGGATCAAAATGACCCCCAAATTCTATGATTTAAGCTGTTTTTGAAGTTTTTTTGTAAAAAAAACACCCAAATCCAAAACACACCCGAATCCGACAAAAAAATTTCAGGGAGGTTTTGCCAAAACGCGTCCGAATCCAAAACACGGCCGCGGAACCGAAGCCAAAACCAAAACCCGAAAAATGTCCGGTGCACAGCATTAATAATAATTAGATAATCAAAGACTGTTGGCTCATTAATGCATGCAACTCACACTGTGCATGCCTGTGCAGTAGACTGGCTGCTATATATGAGACAAATTAGAATCTGTTAATAATAATTAGATAATCAAAGACTGTTGGCTCATTAATGCATGCAACTCACAAGGGGCCTAATTCTGAGTTGATCGCAGCATCAAATTTGTTAGCAGTTGGGCAAAACCATGGCCCTCATTCCGAGTTGTTCGCTCGCAAGCTGCTTTTAGCAGCTTTGCACACGCTAAGCCGCCGCCTACTGGGAGTGAATCTTAGCTTATCAAAATTGCGAACGAAAGATTAGCAGAATTGCGAATAGACACTTCTTAGCAGTTTCTGAGTAGCTCCAGACTTACTCAGCATCTGCGATCAGTTCAGTCAGTTTCGTTCCTGGTTTGACGTCACAAACACACCCAGTGTTAGCCCAGACACCCCCCCCCCCCGTTTCTTCAGACACTCCCGCATTTTTTCCAGAAACGGTAGCGTTTTTTCACACACTACCATAAAACGGCCAGTTTCCACCCAGAAACACTCACTTGCTGTCAATCACATTACGATCACCAGAACGAAGAAAAAACCTTGTAATGCGTGAGTAAAATACCTAACTGCATAGCAAATTTACTTGGTGCAGTCGCACTGCGGACATTGCGCATGCGCATTAGCGACTACTCGCTCCGTTGCGGAAAAAAAATAACGAGCAAACAACTCGGAATGACCACCCATGTGCACTGCAGGGGAGGCAGATATAACATGTGCAGAGAGAGTTAGATTTGGGTGGGGTGTGTTCAAACTGAAATCTAAATTGCAGTGTAAAAATAAAGCAGCCAGTATTTACCCTGCACAGAAACAAAATAATCCACCCAAATCTAACTCTCTCTGCAAATGTTATATTTGCCCCCCCTGAAGTGCACATGGTTGGTCATTCCGAGTTGTTCGCTCTGTAATTTTCTTCGCATCGCAGCGATTTTCCGCTAATTGCGCATGCGCAATGTTCGCACTGCGACTGCGCCAAGTAAATTTGCTATGCAGTTAGGTATTTTACTCACGGCATTACAAGGTTTTTTCTTCGTTCTGGTGATCGTAATGTGATTGACAGCAAGTGGGTGTTGGCCGTTTTATGGGTGTGTGTGAAAAAACGCTGCAGTTTCTGGGAAAAACGCGGGAGTGTCTGAAGAAACGGAGGAGTGTCTGGGCGAATGCTGGGTGTGTTTGTGAGGTCAAACCAGGAACGAAACTGACTGAACTGATCGCAGTTGCCGAGTAAGTGTGGAGCTACTCAGAAACTGCTAAGAAGTGTCTATTCGCAATTCTGCTCCCAGGAGGCGGCGGCTTAGCGTGTGCAAAGCTGCTAAAAGAAGCTTGCGAGCGAACAACTCGGAATGAGGGCCATGGTTTTGCCTAATTGCTAACAAACTTGCCGCTGCGATCAACTCAGAATTACCCCCAATGTGTAGCACAGATAACATTTCACTGTCAAAAAACATTACAAAGACTGGCAAATAGCAGTCTGAATAACAAATACACTTGTAAACTTAGTTTACTGATAATTAATAATGTTGTTTAAATTGTTAAGGTGGTAACAGGACAATCCATAGTGTCAAACAGACACTAACTCATTGTTTTTTTGTCTCCAAACAGAAACCACTACATCTGGCAGTTGTTTTTAGGGGGCCGGCTGCTTGGATACTGCTTTGCCTTTACCACTGTCGTGTGGGCGTGTTCTGGTGGAGCGCCTTGGTGGTGAGGCCACAGGCGATACAAGTGGAGCTGTCGTACCAGAACTGGTGCTTTGTTGCTGTTGCTGCTGGGAACTGAGTGTTTCATTGAGGTTAGTAAGGGTGGCATTGAGTTCACATGTTGCTGCGGGTTCACTACGATATGCCGGCGGTCGGGCTCCTGGCGACCAGCATACCGGCGCCGGGAGCCCGACCGCCGGCTTACCGAAAGTGTGGCGAGCGCAAATGAGCCCCTTGCGGGCTCGCTGCACTCGCCACGCTACAAGCACGGGTGCCACACTATTTTATTCTCCCTCCAGGGTGGTCGTGGACCCCCACGAGGGAGAATAATTGTCGGTATGCGGGCTGTCGGGATCCAGGCGCCGGTATACTTGGCGCCGGGTTCCCGACAGTCGGCATACAGAAGACCACCCGTTGCTGCAGTGTGATTTTCCATGATGCGGGATATAGATTCAATGAGCATTTGATTTGTTTCTAAAATGTTTAGGTAGCTTTGCTGTTGTCTGTGATGTTCATCCATTAGGTGTTGTAAGTTGCTTATTACATGTGTCATGTCTGCCCGCATTATTTCCATGGTGTTTGCCATTCGCGTGGTTGGTTCATTTTGTCGGCTGATATTGCGGCTTATTCTTTTGACATGATTAGTCAGGCTTGAGAAAATTTGTGTCGGTCTACGCAGGCAAGCCTGATTAGTGGCCTGCTGTGTAGTCCAATTGTCCCAAAACACTTGATCAGGCCCTTGTGCTACTGGTGTTGTTGGGCTGTGTTGTGGTGGTGGTGTGTTTAGTGGGGGTGGTGTACTCAAAGGTGCTGGGGGTGTGTTTGCTTCAATTATTGGCTGAAGTTGTAAAATGATTGTCTCATCCATGTCACTGTCTTGCTGGTGTGTCAGAGGGATGCTGGTAACATTAGTTGTTTCTGTAAGGACAAAGCATTTTTGGTTAGCTAGCCATATATGTTTGACAAATGTTTAACAAACAAAGGCCACTCTACACATGTATGTGAACACATATTGTACATATTCTGCATTGCAACAACATCACTACTGCCTTTAAAGGCTGCACATGCCTCTCTCATTGTTGCTTTGCTGTGTACATCAATGTAAAAACAACCACATTATTTGCCTGGTATATCCTACATACTCCACGAGAAATGTGTGAGTTGTTTACAAAAGTGTTGTCTTTTACTGTGAGCGAAAACAACATCTGTATTTTTTTGCATGTTGAAGCTAATGTATGCAAAAGAATAAACACACAACAATGTTTACAGCCTTACTCTTTGTCAAGCTTATCCATCTGTTTCTGTTGCAGCATCTTCCAGACAATCTGCTACTGTATGGCTGAAGTGGACATACATATCTTTAATGGAGGCGGAAATCTACATTCCACTTTGTGGCCATTTTGTGGTTGCTGTTCTTCTGTATGTATTGTTGGTTGTGCTGTGTGTCCAGTTTATGAATGTAAATTAACGGATAATTTATAGATGACTAATCTCTTCTAAAATTTTATATTGCTATTGCTACTCACCATCCAGATGAGGGGAGTGTTGTTGGCGTCTTGGTGGAGTGTCCAAAATTTGGCGTGGTGGTACGGAAGAAACGACTGAAATTCTTTGTGGCGGTGTAGACTGCTGTGGTTTGGACAGGACATCCGAACTTGGTTTCTTGGGTGCCAGATGTGTCCGCTTTTTGAGGGGTACAGGAGGCCGTCTTCTGCTGGTCAATCCTGGTATTGAGGGACCTAGTATTAAAGTGAAAAATATGGTACGTCCATTCCTTCACAAACATAACATGTACTACAATGGACACTTTACCTGCTGCCGCAGCATCATCATCATCAGATGTCGCGGGACTGACTGTAGGGCGACCAGTTGTGGGTTTTTTAGACTCTGTACAACCGGGGGGGGAAAATAACCCAAATTATGAAATTGTATAATGCATTTGATAAGCATTTGAAACATTATGATTATAAAGATAATACCAACTTCTTATTTTGTGTGCTTGCAATTTTCTATTCATTGGAACATATAAAAAACATCTGATGTCGACCCCACACACACAGCCATTAGCACAACAATATTGGCCAATAGGCATGTGCACTCAGGAAAGTGCTACGCATGAGATAATAGAGAGGCCACAAACATGGCCCTACATTCCAAATACAAAAAGAACACTGCAAAGCACAGACATATTGATTAGAAAAGCAAATATCAATAATAAGAAATTACATTTGTGTCAACCTGTGTGATATGCCACAACAAACACACACTAGCCTAACATCACTACAAAACTAAGGAAAACATTAAACAGATTTATTAAGCATCCAAAGACATAAGCCCCTGATAAAGCAGTGTTGGCGAAGGTGACAAATACAGGCGGCAAGCGAGTAAAAATATGGTGGCTTATTTTTTAACCAGAATAAATGGTGCTTCAATTAGCTTGCACATGTCACTGGTTTAAACTTTACTTAGGCCTACTCCAGCCTATAACATCTGAACCACTGTTTGTGAGACCTTGCACATGGCTAACTGCCTCAAAATACAGAGTACAATGCTTTTTGAGGGAAATGTGATGAAGGGCAAGCTTGGTGTTTGCAAATTAAATGCAGGACAAAATAACAACTTCACAATACAAAAACAATAATACATTTTAAGACACATTTCACATACAGTACTGTTATGTGCTACAGTACATTGGTTTTTGGATTAGCCATTAACAATGCCATGGGTTTTGTTGCCGTGTAGTTGTAGATGCGAGTAACGCGCTAGGCAATATGACAAACATTATCCAAAACCAAATTAAATCCCCCCAAAAAACAGAGTATGTTATTAAGAAAAAATATGCTCACCATCCTTCCTAAGCCGATCGGAATCACGGACATGGGTTGCTGACACAACTTCAGGAGGTATCAAACTCTGCATGGGCTCCTCGTAGTCCAGATATCTGGCAATGAAGAGCTGACCCCCACCGGTCTGGCGAGCCGACTTCGCCTCCTTGGCCATTTTGGACTTCACACAGCACTTTATATCATAGTACCATTTGCGCACATGTGCTCCGTCCGCTTGACAACTCCCTCACTATTTACAGCAGCAACAACTTTAGCCAACAACACCGTCTTCTTCCCTGATGTCATCTTTGCGGCCTCCGGCCCAAATAGGTACTGCTGATATTTCATCAGCTCATGCACCAAAGCCACATTCTCAGCATAACTAAACTTTACATTGCGGCCAGTCTTAGTGGTGGTGCGTGGCTGCGGAGCTGCTTCACTGTTACTATCACTAGAGGCTGCAGCACCAACCTCACCCACCTCCTCAACCTCACTAATCTCCTCCCTCTCACTCACCTCCTCCACCTCACCCACCTCCTCCACCTCACTCACACGCTCCACCTCACTCACCTCCCCCACCTCACTCAGCTCCCCCACCTCTGAGTCGGACGTAATTAGGATAAACAACAATTAACACTGAAAAAAAAGGCCAAACAACACACTCTTCCACTACCACTACACAACACAAAACACACACACACACACACACACACACACACACACGGACAAAAATTAAGACAAACCAAAAAGAAGCAAGGCTACAAGAATGACAAGACTACTTTCAAACACAATACAACACTCAGAACTCGCCAAAAATACTACTCCAAATCACACCTGCTCACCAAACTCCACAGCACAACCTCTCTCCTCACCACTTACTAAACCCACAAGGTGCGGACGGTTTGGGGCGTATTTATATGGTTGCGCACAGACACTTCTACATCTGAAACACAACCAATGACGAACAAAGGTTAAAATCGAAAGTAAAAGATGAAATGCGGCCATAGTTGCAAAAAAACACTGCCGCGTTTAAAATAGTCCCAATCCATTGAAAAAAAACCCCACAAACTCCTGACCGAACAAGTGATTTGCGGCCGCAAAAACACAAAAAAACACGAATAACATCGCCATCGGAAAATACGAAAACAACAAACTCGACAGCATAGTAACTTAGCGTAGATGGTTTAAAAAAGTTGCATGCAAACACGTCCGATAAAATTGAGTTCAAAATCAACACAAATCTACTCAAACACTAATATTAGTAAATAAACCCCCTGTTGTCCGGATTTGTGGAGAAATAATTCCACACCAAAGAGGTGGCTTTTTTGGTATTATGCCCAGGCATCACAATAGGCTTCTTCATCCCACGGACAACAAGTGTCTCCCCCGTGCCTGATTTAAACAAACCACATCACCATCAGAATCCTTATCGTCAACATCCTCCTCAGCGCCAGCAACACCCATATCCTCATCCTGGTGTACTTCAACAGTGACATCTTCAATTTGAATATCAGAAACTGTACTGTGGGCGTGCAAATGGTAGAAGGATCCACCTCTTCCCATTCAGTGTTGGGAAGGTCAGGCATCACAACCGCCGATACACTTGGACTCTCCTTGGGGATTTGTAATATCATCTTAGAACGCACAGTTCTTTGCTGTGCTTTTGCCAAGTGAACTCTTATCATTTTTCTAGCAGGAGGATGAGGGCTTCCATCGTCATGTGAAGCTGAACCACTAGTCATGAACATAGGCCAGGGCCTTAGCCGTTCCTTGCCACTCCGTGTTGTAAATGGCATATTTATTACCAGTAATTTATATAGCGCACACATATTCCGCAGCGCTGTACAGAGAATATTTGCCCATTCACATCAGTCCCTGCCCCAGTGGAGCTTACATTCTATATTCCCTACCACATGTACACAGACACATTCATACTAGTGTTAATTTTGTTGGTAGCCAATTAACCTACCAGTATATTTTTGGATTGTGGGAGGAAACCGCAGTACCCGGAGGAAACCCACGCAAGTACGGGGAGAATATACAAACTCCGCACAGTTAGGGCCATGGTGGGAATCGAACCCATGACCTCAGTGCTGTGAGGCAGTAGTGCTAACCATTACACCATCCGTACTATTGGCAAGTTTACGTTTCTCCTCAGACCATTTCAACTTATTTTTTTGGGTCTTTTTACTGAACTTTGGCTTTTTGGTTTTTACTTGCCCTCTACGATCACATTGGGCATCGGCCTTGGCAGAGGGCGTTGATGGCATTTCATCATCTATGTCATGACTAGTGGCAGCAGCTTCAGCACTAGGAGGAAGTGGTGCTTGATCTTTCCCTATTTTATCCTCCAAATTTTTGTTCTACATTATTTTTCTGGAGTTTTATAACACAATGGGGGTCATTCCGAGTTGTTCGCTCGCAAGCTGCTTTTAGCAGCTTTGCACACGCTAAGCCGCCGCCTACTGGGAGTGAATCTTAGTTTATCAAAATTGCGAACGAAAGATTAGCAGAATTGCGAATAGACACTTCTTAGCAGTTTCTGAGTAGCTCCAGACTTACTCGGCATCTGCGATCAGTTCAGTCAGTGTCGTTCCTGGTTTGACGTCACAAACACACCCAGCGTTCGCCCAGACACTCCTCCGTTTCTCCAGCCACTCCCGCGTTTTTCCCAGAAACGGCAGCGTTTTTTCACACACTCCCATAAAACGGCCAGTTTCCGCCCAGAAACACCCACTTCCTGTCAATCACATTACGATCACCAGAACGAAGAAAAAACCTCGTAATGCCGTGAGTAATATACCTAACTACATAGCAAATTTACTTGTGCATTAGCGACTAATCGCTCCGTTGCGAGAAAAAAATAACGAGCGCACAACTAGGAATGACCCTCATTATGCGGCACAGGACAGCATATCCCTACACCACACAGGGCAAACCCGGTAAATATTACTTGGATTAAATATTAATAACCCCTTTAAATGGAGTAAATAATATACAGCACAGGTCAGTACCACTGGATTTATACGCCAGTATCACTGGACTTATACGCCAGTACCACTGGAATTATATACGGCAGTATCACTGGAATTATACGGCAGTACCACTGGAATTATACGGCAGTACCATTGGACTGGATTCATATGGAAGTATCACTGGATTTATACGCCAGTACCACTGGAATTAATAAGGCAGTATCACTGGAATTATACGGCAGTACCACCGGACATATACGGCAATATCACTGGACTGGAATTATACGCCAGTGTACCACTGGATTTATGCGGCAATACCACTGGACATATACGGCTGTATCACTGGACTGGATTTATATGGCAGTACCACTGGATTTATATGGCAGTACCACTGGACATATACGGCAGTATCACTGGATTTATACGGCAGTACCACTGGACATATATGGCAGCATCGCTGGATTTATACGGCAGTACAGCTGGACATATATGGCAGTATCACTGGACATATACAGCAGTATCACTGGACTGGATTTATACGCCAGTACCACTGGACATATACGGCAGTACCACTGGACATATACGGCAGTATCACTGGAATTATATGGCATTACCAATCGACATATACGGCAGTATCACTGGACTGGATTTATATGCCAGTACCACTGGAATTATACGGCAGTATCACTGGAATTATACGGCAGTACCACTGGACATATACGGCAGGATAACTGGACTGGATTTATACGCCAGTACCACTGGAATTATACGGCAGTATCACTGGAATTATACGGCAGTACCACTGGACATATACGGCAGTATAACTGGACTGGATTTATACGCCAGTACCACTGGAATTATACGGTAGTACCACTGGACATATATGGCAGTATCACTGGACTGGATTTATACACCAGTACCACTGGAATTATATGGCAGTACCACTGGACATATACAGCACTATCACTGGATTTATACGGCAGTACCACTGGACATATATGGCAGTACCACTGGACATATACAGCAGCACAGAGACACCACCACTGGACTGCACCACTGCAATGGACTGGACTTATACAGCAGCACTGGACATATGGCAGCAGAGGACACCACTACTGTGACTGGACTGATGCAGCACAAGACACTACCACTGTACTGATGCAGGACAACACAGCACCACTGCAATGGACTGGACTTATACAGCAGCACTGGACATATGGAAGCAGAGGACACCACCACTGTGACTGGACTGATGCAGCACAAGACACTACCACTGGACTGATGCAGCCCAACACAGCACCACTGGACTGGACTTATATAGCAGCACTGGACATATGCAGTGGCGGTTCTTGCCACGGGCAAGCGGTACTTTTGCCCGGGGCGCCGCCTTCCGGAGGGCGCCGGCGCCATGCGGAGGGCGCCGCACCAGGGCAAGATCCGCCACTGTGTCCCCCGCAGTGCCCTGCTGTGCCCCCCCGCTTTGAAGGGAACTAGACGCGTAGCGTCTAGTTTCCCTTCATTGAGAGGACCTTAGTTGTGCGGTGCGCGATGACATCACAGCAAAGGTCCTCTCCATGAAGGGAAACTAGACGCTACGGTCTAGTTTCCCTTCGTCTAGAGGACCTTTGCTGTGCGATGCGCGATGACGTCATCGCGCACCGCACAGCATAGTGGCACAGACACTAGGGGTCATAATTGACCTCTAGTGTCTATGCTGTTCTATGGGAGAGACGTAATAACGTCTCTCCCATAGATTGAAGAGAAGAGAAGAGAGGAGAGGAGAGGAGAAGAGCGGCGCCGCCGGCGGAGGGGGTCTGGATCAGGAACGGGGATGGTAAGTATACTTTTTATTTATTTGTATTTTTTCTTTCAGCGCGTTGACCACGCCCCCAATTGAAGCCACGCCCCCATATTTTGCCCGGGGCGCCACAAATCTTAGAATTGGCCCTGGACATATGGCAGCATATGACACCACCACTGTGACTGGACTGATGCAGCACAAGACACCACCACTGGACTGATGCAGGACACTGAGGACGGAGACACGTCCTCTCTCTAAACTCTCCAATGCTGGAGTGAAAATGGCGGCGACGCGCTGCTCCTTATATGGAATCCAAACCCCGCGAGAATCCGACAGCGGGATGATGAAGTTTTGCCTCGTTCTGGGGGGTTCGATTTTCAGGGAACCGAACCCGCTCATCTCTAGTTTACACACTATGAAGCTCCCCCTTTTCATGTTCATTTAAAATACATAATGCATATATGGGCTCTGCAGATATTTACCCTTAGTCTGTTTCAGAATATAGAAACAGATGAAATGCAGTCTTAATCAACACTTAAGTCTGCTGCTGAGAAATGGATGTCTTATGTCTTGTTAATGTTCTTTGTATAAGACCGAAACGTTGACTTTATAGTATGGTGAAATTTTTTATTTATTTTACAGGTGTTGATGAAGACTGGTGAGTGCTTTTATGTTATCTGTGTATAGATGTCCTGCAGTTGATTTGATGTCAGTGTGATAGCGTTTCTGTCAGATGTGCAAATGATTGGTTTGTGCATGGACCATGGCTTTCCACATGCATAATAAACTAATTCAATTGACTACTAGGTAGGAAATACATTATCAAGGGTTAGTGATAGGGTTGTTGCAGGTGGCAAGCAGAGGCATGGAGGGCTGCAAAGTTCCAGCGGCAGATTCGGTAATGGCTTGTGAGAATGTCCTCACACATGGGTTGCAAGTCTTCCTGTAAAAAAGAATTAAGTACCTCTTAATCCCCAAGCCCTGAAGCCAAATGAAATAAAACAAATCTGCAAAGTATAAAAGGCTCCTTATAATATGCTAAATCTATTGGACAAGAAATAAATACTGTATTCCAGCATCTCCATGATTATTGGAGCTAGATGACCGGGCAGTACGGATGGTGTCATGGTTAGCATTACTGCCTCACAGCACTGAGGTCATGGGTTCAATTCCCACCATGGCCCTAACTGTGTAGAGTTTGTATATTCTCCCCATTCTTGCGTGGGTTTCCTCCGGGTGGTCCGGTTTCCTCCCACAATCCAAAAATATACTGGAAGGTTAATTGGCTCCCAACAAAAATTAACCCTAGTGTGAATGTGTCTGTTTGTATATGTGATAGGGAATATAGATTGTAAGCTCCACTGGGGCAGGGACCGATGTGAATGGGCAAATATTCTCTGTACAGCGCTGTGGAATATGTGTGCACCAGTGCTTAGAGAGGTGGTGGAACTCACCCCCCTCCCCACGGCGCCCATGTAATAAAGGGGGTGTGGTCTCAAAAAGAAAGGGGCGTGGTCACACAATAGTAATAATGCCCACAGTAGTAGCACCCAAGTGTAAATTTTGAAGTGGGGGTATGGAAAAGTGAAGGTTGTAATTATGTGCGCGCCGATGGCGTGTGCGCTCCTGAAAAGGGGGCATGGCCACGCAAAAGGGGGTGTGCCCTTCAGTGTAGTTTACCACACCATATACCCCTTATACACTACAATAACAGGACCCCTTTCACATTATAGCACACAGTATGAGCCGAAATTCACATTATACCACACAGTATGAGCCGAGATTCACATTACACCACACAGTATGAGCCAAATTCACATTACACCACACAGTATAAGCCGAAATTCACATTATAGCACACGGTATGAGCCGAAATTCACATTACAGCACACGGTATGAGCCGAAATTCACATTATAGCACACAGTATGAGCCAAAATTCACATTATAGCACACGGTATGCGCCGAAATTCACATTATAGCACACGTTATGAGTCGCCATTCACATTATAGCATACAGAATGAGCCGAAATTCACATTATAGAGTGACAGAGTGACAGGGAGAGTGACAGCAGGGACATGAAAAATGACAGCAGGGACATGCAAAGTGACAGCAGGGACATGGAAAGTGACAGCAGGTACATGGAGAGTGACAGCAGGGACATACAGTAGGCACTAGAGAGAGAGAAAGGCAGCATGGTAAGATTAGCAGCGGCGGTGGTCTGCGGTGCTGTGGATGAGTAGGCTGTGGTAGGCGTGGAGTGGAGAAGGCTGTGGGCCTCGGAGATAGTGCGGAGGAGGAGGCTGTGGGCATGCAGAGGTCCGAGGGCGGGGCGGCAGAGGAGGCTGAGGGCGGCTGCAGTGGATCGGGAACCAGGCTGGCTTTATTATCCCTGCCGCCGCATCGAGCTCCTGTGACCACGGTGCTAATATTTCAAAACTGCTGCGGACCGGCAGCCAATCAGCGACAGATTTGAACTAGTAGCGCCGCAGTCACAGGAGCGCGATGCGGCGGCAGGGATTATAAAGCCAGCCTGGTCCCAGATCCGCTGCAGCTGGGAGTCTGGAACCAGGGCTCCCAGTGCGGCGGCGATGGTAGGGGCGGAGCGACGGAGGGCGGACCAGGAGCTCAGCTTCTTTGTCAGCCCATACAGTAATGCCCACAGCAGTAGCACCCCTTATACTATGCCCACAGTAGTAGTGCCCCTTATGCAATACCCGCAATAGTAGTGCCCCTTATACTATGCCCACAGTAGTAGTGCCCCTTATGCAATACCCGCAATAGTAGTGCCCCTTATGCAATACCCGCAATAGTAGTGCCCCTTATGTCCCCAAGAGTGGTGCCCCTTATGAAGTGTCCCCTTTACAATGCCCTCATTAGCAGTGCACCCCATCAGTAATGCCCTTAATGGTAATGCCCCTGTGTAGTATTGCCCCCAGTAGTAATGTTGCCTGTAGTAATGCCCCCAGTCGTTTATCCCCCTGTAGTTTAGCCCCAGTAGTCATGCCCCTATTGGTAATGCCCCTGCAGTTATGACCCCAGTAATTTACTCCCGCCCCCCTTTAGTTTAGCCTCCCAGTGGTAATGGCCCCAGTAGTTTTGCCCCATGTAGTTTAGCCCCGTTAGTAATGCCCCCAGTAGTTTGCCGCAGCCCCCCATGTAGTTTGCCCCCTTGTAGTAATGCCCCCAGTAGTAAAGCCCCCAGTAGTTTGCCCCTTTGTAGTTTGTCCCCAGTATTAAAGCCCCCCAGTAGTTTTCCCCTCTGTAGTTTGCCCCAGTAGTAAAGCCCCCAGTAGTTTGCCTCTGTAGTATAGCCCCCCAGTAGTTTGCCCCAGTAGTAAAGCCCCCAGTAGTTTGCCTCTGTAGTATAGCCCCCCAGTCATTTGCCCCTCTGTAGTATAGCCCCCCAGTAGTTTGCCCCTCTGTAGTATAGCCCCCAGAGGTTTGCCCCTCTATAGTATAGCCCCCCAGTAGTTTGCCCCTCTGTAGTATAGCCCCCAGAGGTTTGCCCCTCTGTAGTATAGCCCCCCAGTAGTTTGCCCCTCTATAGTATAGCCCCCCAGTAGTTTGCCCCTCTGTAGTATAGCCCCCCAGTAGTTTTGCCCCTCTGTAGTATAGCCCCCCAGTAGTTTGCCCCCAGTAGTATAGACCCCCCAATAACAGCGCCGCTAGTAGTGCACATATGGGAGGGGGGGGGGAGAGAGAGGCACCATACTTACCAAGCCCCGCTCCCGCCGCGGTCCTCTCTTGGCGCCCGCTCCTCGGCTCTATGGGAGAGGCATCATGACGTCTCTCCCATAGCTCGTACTGACAGAGCCGGAGGCAGGAGCTCAGTACTGAGCTCCTGCCTCCGGCTGCCGCTGTGCGGGAAGAGCCGGGCTCCGCTTATAACAGCAGCCGCCCGGCATCTCCCTGCAGCGCCGGGACATCGGGTTAGGTGAGCCGGGGGAGGCGGTACTGCGTTCCGTCTCCAAGTGGAACTGACGGAACGCAGTACCACCCCGTTCCGGCTCACTTTAACCCCTGGTGTGCACTATATAAATAACAGGTAATAAATAATAAATAAATAATCAGCTTCTAGCTATCATTTATCTAGGATCATTTATAAAATAAGCTGATTGTTTGCGAGTAGCAACTTCTCTACTTTATCTCTCGAAGGTTTATTAAATCTCCCCAAAGGTGTGTATGTGTGTTTGTACAGTATGCATGTGTGTGTGCTAGTATGCGCGTGAAGAGGGAGTGCTACAAGTATATTATTTGATTGGGACCCTTCATAAGTCCCTACCAGGGGTCAATATCACATGTCAGAGATCCTCCTATAAGTTCATATACAAAAACCTTGTTATGATTTAATTGTTACAGAAAGTTAACTTTGATCATCTCCTCCCCAGCAGGGCGATCCGAGAAACTCGCCAAACCATCCAGTTGACAGTAGCGATGGACATTGTAAATGTTAGCGTGAACAGTGGCGGATCCAGGGGGGGGCACTCAGGCCCGTGCCCCCTTCCCCCCTGTCATTTGTGGCCCCAACCCTATTTGTACCCCGGCACCGCACAGGGAGATGACGGGCGCCCGCTTGTGTTACCAGCGGGCGCCCGTCTCTCCTCACCATGAGCCGGAGGCAGGAGCTCAGTACTGAGCTCTTGCTTCCGGCGCTGTCACTGTGCGGCGTGCGCTATGGGAGAGACGTCAGTTATGACGTCTCTCTCATAGTGCTGACTGAGGAGCGGACGCCAAGAGAGGAGGAGGACTGCAGCGGTCTGGAAGTGGGAACGGGGCTCGGTAAGTATGATGTTTTTTTTCTTCCTTAGTGCAGCGGGGGCATCTACTGGGGGCAAACTACGGGGGGACCTTACTACTGGGGGGGCATCAACAAGGGGCATTACTACTGGGGGGAGCATTACTACTGGGGCAAACTACTGGGGGCATTATTACTGGGGGACATCTACTGGGGGCATTACTACTGGGGGTCATCTATTGGAGGCATTACTACTGGGGGACATTATTACTGGTGGCATCTACTGGGGGTTTTACTACTGGAGGCATTATTACTGGGGGGCATCTACTGGGGGCATTACTACTGGGGGGTCATCTATTGGGGGCAAACTCCTGAGGGGCATTACTACTGGAGGCAGCTACTGGGGGGCATCTACTGGGGGCAAACTACTGGGGGACATTATTAATGGTGGCATCTACTGGGGGGCATTACTACTGGGGGTATTATTACGGGGGGCATCTACTGGGGGCATTACTACTGAGGGGGTCATCTATTGGGGGCAAACTCTATTGCGGGACATTACTACTGGGAGCAAACTACTGGAGGACATAATTACTGGGGGGCATCTACTGGGGGCAAACTACTGGGGGACATTATTACTGGGGGCCAACTGCCCCTCACACACTGCACCCTGCCTCTCACACCCTGTCCCTCACACGCTGCCTCCTGCCCCTCACACGCTGCCTCCTGCCCCTGCATCTCACACGCTGCCCCCTGCCCCTCACACCCTGCTCCTCACACGCTGCCCCCTATACCCTGCCCCTCACACGCTGCCCCCTGCCCCTCACACGCTGCCCCCTGCCCCTCACACACTGCCCCCTGTACCCAACACCTCACACACTGCCCCCTGCACCTCAAACGCTGCCCCCTGCACCCTGCACCTCACATGCACCGAAGCCGCACGCAAATGTACTTGCCCCTTCCATAGTGCCCCCCCTATCATTTTCTTCTGGATGGGACCCTGAGCGTGAACGCATCATCCTGAGTACACGTATTATTCTCTAAGTCCTGACATAAACCACAATACCTAAAATAAAATGCAGCAAACACTAAAAGTTCACAGGTACAATGTAACAACCAGAGTGAAGCGAGTGGGTGAAGACGCTGGATCTTACATGTGGCACTGTCCAGCTGCAGACGCAGACTAGATGATAAATGGCAGCAGCACATGTCCTCCCTCACCGGCAGATGTAACAAGCAGCTAGTTACAAAGTCCCGATATCGGCTAGCTCTGACGCGTTTCATGGATAGTGATCCCCTTTGACAAAGGGGATCGCTATCCCGGAAACGCGTGTTTGTTACATTTTATTCTTCTTATTAGAACTTGGTTTTGGAGCCAGCCTGTGTCTGGATGTATATGGAGGATTAACAAACCTGCTATGTGAATGTGAGACAGGATTTTAATGTGTCTGCTGCATACCTTTTAACTGCTGGTGGGTTTAAAGAAGGGAAGATAAAGATACCTTTCAAGGTCTGCGGGTCAGAACTTTAATGGAAGTTTCTGCCATGAGAAAGATTTCCAGGTGTGAAGGTGGGTACACACTAGTAGATATATCTGCAGATCAATTGATCGGCAGCTATATCTATGGACGGATCGGGCAGTGTGTTCAGCATACACACTGCCCGATCCGTCGGGGACTGACGTCATGAACTGGGCGGGCGTGTACACACGCCCGCCCAGTTCAGCTGTCAATCACCGCCGGCCGCCGCAGCATGTGTACGGGCGGTCAGCCGACCACCCCGTACACACACAGCGACGCACCAATATATCGGTAGATATATTGTCCGTCGGCTGTGCTGCACGGCCGACGCGATACGTCTGTGAACGACGGAGTTCACAGACGTATTGGCCATACACACTGGCCGACGCTCCCGCGATATATCGGCCGTTCAAGAGAACGGCCGATATATCGACCAGTGTGTACGGGCCTTCACAAGAAAGTGTGTTTTCGAGGATAAGCCTGATTTAAGAGAAAACTGATCACTCTGCTTATTTGTTCATTGTCTAATTGGGGTTAATACCGGTGTACTCCTGCAGAGTGTGGCTGCAGGGTATAGGGCAGTGCAGGATCACATTTTGTTTTAATTATTGACAATACAGTTAAAAAAGACTGCCACACAATGGCGCCACCAACAAATACCAAAGGGAAAGTGATACAATGTTCTTACATTAAAAATAATTTCCAATAGATCGAATTCTTCAACTTCCTTGATGCTGAAACTCAGAAGGATAAAAAAACATAGGGGGTCATTCCGACCCGATCGCTCGCTGCAGTTCGTTGCAGCGCAGCGATTGGGTCGGAACTGCGCATGCGCCGGCACCGCAGTGCACCAGCGCAGGGCAGCCGTTGTTGCCTGGCGATCGCCTCTTAGGGGGCTGGACAGCGGTGTTAAGCCGCCGTTTAGGGTGAGCGGTCCAGCCAACGCAGGCATGGCTGGACCGTTGGGGGAGCGGCCTGCGGTGGCTGCATGAAATCACACGCAGCCGCTGCGGGCCGGGTAGCGCCGAGTAGCTCCCGGCCAGCACGCTAAAGCTGCGCTGGTCAGGAACTACTCTTTAAGTGCAAAAGCATCATCATTGTGCGATGCCTTTGCACTTATGCGGGGGGGCCGGCACTGACATGCGGGGCGGACTAGCCCTGTCCTGGGCGTCCCCCCCCCATGTCTGTGTGAATGATCGTAGCTGTGCTAAATTTAGCACAGCTACGATCAACTCGAAATGACCCCCATAGTACAATACTGTTTGGAAAAAAACTCTTGTTTATTAAAAGAGCCGCACTCACATTAGCAATGAATCAATAGACATATCACTCCATATCAGCATCAGGAAAAGAGGATCCTTTATTGAATTAGATGGACTTTCCACACCTCAAATGCCAAGATCTGATGTCCGGTGTGATGGTGTCCCGTGCTCAAGGATCCTCTTTTCCTGATGCTGATGATCCTGGGTGGGATTTGCCCCTATTGGTGATATATGCTGTTTCATTTTTATCTTATGCGAGTGTGTTTGTAATAAATTGTTTTATTTTCTCCAAACAATCTTGCACTATTGTTCTACTTCTCTTCAAGTTTCAGTATTAAAGGAGAAAGAAACCTCTGTGGAGCCTAAAGACTCTACACCTGTATGGTGTAATATGTCTATTGATTCATTGCTAATGTGAGTGCGGCTCTTTTAATAAACAGTATTGTACTATGGCCCTCATTCCGAGTTGTTCGCTCGCAAGCTGCTTTTAGCAGCATTGCACACGCTAAGCCGCCGCCTACTGGGAGTGTATCTTAGCTTAGCAAAATTGCGAACGAAAGATTAGCAAAATTGCGAATAGAAATTTCTAAGCAGTTTCTGAGTAGCTCGACGCTTACTCGGCAACTGCAATCAGTTCAGTCAGTTTCGTTCCTGGTTTGACGTCACAAACACACCCAGCGTTCGCCCAGACACTCCTCCGTTTCTCCAGCCACTCCCGCGTTTTTCCCAGAAACTGTAGCGTTTTTTCGCACACACCCATAAAACGGCCTGTTTCCGCCCAGAAACACCCACTTCCTGTCAATCACATTACGATCACCAGAACGAAGAAAAAACCTCGTAATGCCGTGAGTAAAATACCTAACTACATAGCAAATTTACTTGGCGCAGTCGCACTGCGGACATCGCGCATGCGCATTAGCGACTAATCGCTCCGTTGCGAGAAAAAAATAACGAGCGAACAACTCGGAATGACCCCCTATATTTTTATCCTTCTGAGTTTCAGTATCAAGGAAGTTGAAGTATTTGATCTATTGGAAATTATTTTTAATGGAAGATGTTTAATGTTTTAATCACTTTCCCTTGCTATTTGTTGGTGACGCCATTGTGTGGCAGTCTTTTTTAACGGTATTTGGTCTATTTGGAGTTTTGGTGAAGGCTCTAGTTCTGCACCACAGGCTGCATCCAATAAGTTTGTGCATTTTATAGATCTTCACTAATATATATTAATTATTGACAATATCTAAAACCTTTCTTTGCCCCAATGAATTTGCCCACCGCGGTATGGGGACGGAAATGCATACAGCAAACACTCTCAAGGCAGTGCGACTCATTGGTCTGCCACATGTTCGAAACCAGTTATGACACACCCATAAATGCCAACGAGATGGATCTTCTTGTGTCTGAATAGCCTTCTTCTAGTCTCTACCCAGGAACGCCCAATACATTTCTAATACTGTGCATCTCAATCGCAACTGCGCCTCTGTCCATACACACATGGTAACACAAGCGACATATGAGTTTTTCGTGATTTCCGCGCATGCACACACAGTAGCAAAAAAAATCATTTAACTCTATGAACATTAGCATTGCAAATCAAAATTAGGATCTAAATGAGAAAAACAATTTGAATTTGCTCAATGTTCATCATTTTCCCCAAACTAGTATTTAGGTATTTGAGTTCCATTAGGCCAGTACTGATGGGAGAGATATGTGCTGAGGGGTGGTATTCATGTGACTGCCGGTCAGCTGACCGACAGTCACATGACCTCCTCCACCAGCCCGACGGGTCACTGTCCCGATGGTCGGCATGCCGACCAACAGGGACTATTTCCACTCGTGGGTGTCCACGACACCCATAGAGTGGGAATAGAACCCGCAAGGGGCTTGCTGCACTCGCCCCTCCCCGCCGGGATCCCGGCGTCGGTAAGCTGCCGGGATCCCGGTGTCGGTAAGCTGACCAGCGGTCAGGAGACCGCCGGTCAGCCGTACTACACCCGTGCTGAGCCATCTTAACACAGACCGCTCAGCACACATCTCTCCCCCCGCTCAGCACAGCGCGATGTGCTGAGCGAGGGGGGTGCGATGACGGGGGGCCGCTCCCTTCACACAGCGCTGAAGTGAGCGACCCGCTAGATTGAGCCTGCATGCAGACTCAATCTAGTTCCGCTATTGCTGGGCGGCATACACACGGCAGATCCGTGCTTAAAATCTAAGCAATCTAGTCCATTGCTTACATTTAAAACACGGATCTCTCCGTGTGTGCCCTCCTTTACTCCCTTTGGCTAGTGCTAGTAACTGACACTAATTTAATCTTAACACCTTAAGTGGCAGCCATCCAAGCCATCCACAATTATTCTATACCCGTTGTTCACATTCAGTCTTCTCTTGGCTCCTATCCAGGGATAAGTTACAGTACAGATGCTGTTACTGGTGGCCATATCTCCCAGGCATTGAAACCCTGGATATTGTTTTAATCAATTAGGCTTTGTTTAATTTTATACTCTAAAGACACCTATTGTGCCATGTGCTGTCCTCCTAGGTCAGAATTTACACTGTTTTCCGTACACTGGCCCTCATTCCGAGTTGTTCGCTCGGTATTTTTCATCGCATCGCAGTGAAAATCCGCTTAGTACGCATGCGCAATGTTCGCACTGCGACTGCGCCAAGTAACTTTACTATGAAGAAAGTATTTTTACTCACGGCTTTTTCTTCGCTCCGGCGATCGTAATGTGATTGACAGGAAATGGGTGTTACTGGGCGGATACACGGCGTTTCAGGGGCGTGTGGCTGAAAACGCTACCGTTTCCGGAAAAAACGCAGGAGTGGCCGGGGAAACGGTGGGAGTGCCTGGGCGAACGCTGGGTGTGTTTGTGACGTCAACCAGGAACGACAAGCACTGAAATGATCGCACAGGCAGAGTAAGTCTGGAGCTACTCTGAAACTGCTAACTCGTTTGTAATCGCAATATTGCGCGTACGTCGGTCGCAATTTTAAGAAGTTAAGATTCACTCCCAGTAGGCGGCGGCTTAGCGTGTGTAACTCTGCTACATTCGCCTTGCGAGCGAACAACTCGGAATGAGGGCCACAGTACAGCAAGGAAGGACCGGTAACAGGAGACACATCATATTTCTGGTGCAGCCAAAGCACAGGAGAATAATAGAATATAATAGGCTGCTGATGAGTTTTGGTAATACCAAAGCTCTCTATTTGCATATTGGCCCTCATTCCGAGTTGTTCGCTCGCAAGCTGCTTTTAGCAGCATTGCACACGCTAAGCCGCCGCCTACTGGGAGTGAATCTTAGCTTAGCAAAATTGCGAACGAAAGATTCTCAAAATTGCGATTAGAAATTTCTAAGCAGTTTCTGAGTAGCTCGATACTTACTCTGCCACTGCGATCAGTTCAGTCAGTTTCGTTCCTGGTTTGACGTCACAAACACACACAGCGTTCACCCAGACACTCCCTCGTTTCTCCAGACACTCCCCCGTTTCTCCAGACACTGCCGCGTTTTTCCCAGAAACGGCAGCGTTTTTTCACACACACCCATAAAACGGCCAGTTTCCGCCCAGAAACACCCACTTCCTGTCAATCACACTCCGATCACCAGAACGAAGAAAAAACCTCGTAATGCCGTGAGTAAAATACCAAACTTCTTAGCAAATTTACTTGGCGCAGTCGCAGTGCGAACATTGCGCATGCGCAATTAGCGGAAAATCGCTGCGATGCAAAGAAATTTACCGAGCGAACAACTCGGAATGAGGGCCATTGTACACTGTGAGCCTGATTTGGAATTTGGAGGAAAGCAAAAATAGGGCAAGTAACTGTGGACATGGACAAACCATGCTGCAATGTGAGTGACACAAATACATTTACTTAGTTATTTTACATGCATCGTTAATACTTGCTGCTTTTGCATGCAGCCTACAAATATTGGACAGCTGTATTTTACACTGCAATTTAGAGTTAAGCTTGGTCACGCCTCTCCACAGTCTAAATCTCTCAGCATCTGCACAGGATGTAGTTATGTTACCGGCGGTTGGTATACGACCACCACACATCCCAACAGTCGGCATGCATTGCCGACTCACCAGGAATATTCCTTTGTGGCGAGCGCAGTGAGCCTGCAATGGCCTTTGTTGCACTCGCACTCCCCCCTCCCCCCCTGGCAAACCCGTAACAAGCAGCGGTATTGGCACTTCAGACAGAGAGAGAGAAGAGACTGCTGCTGCTGCAGCCTCTCTCCCCAGTGCAGCACACACTGCTATGTACTGGGCTGAGAAAAGAGTATGCTGTAGGAGCAGTCAATCATCTCTCACCCTGCATCCTAAGGGGTATATTCAATTAGGGTCGGAGGGTCGGATCCAATCCGACATGCATTTGTCGGAGTGGATCCGACAACCTCTATTTAATCTCATCTCAATTCAACTTTTAAAAAGTCGAATTGAGATGAGGGACCCAGAGGAGGAGAGGCGGGGGGGGGGGGGGGGGGGGGGGGGGGGGGGGGGGGGGAGCTGCGGGAAGACCAGCAGGGACAGACACGGGCAGACGGAGGATGTCACACAGCCGCCCGACCTCACGGCAGTGTCCACCCGGCTCCAGCAAGCGTAACCTCACTTGCTGGAGCTGGGTGGACGCTGCCGTGAGCGGCGCGGCTGTGAGACATCCTGCTGCAGCGCTGTAGGGCTTCTCTCCCCTGTATGCCCTGCGGCTGTCCCCCGTCTCCCTGCGGCTCCCCCCCCCCCCTCTCCCTTTCTGGGTCCCACATCTCAGTCCGACATTTTTTTTATGTCGGACTGAGATGGTCGGAAACGGGGCCAAATCCTGTCGAATTTGGCCCCGTTTCACTCAAAAGTACGTGAATCTGCAGTTATACCGCCAATTCATGTACTATTCAACAAGTCGAATTCCACGACTTGTCGAATAGGACTGAATAGGTCGAATCACGATTCGACCTTAAAAAGTCGAAAACTGACGTCTTTTCAACAGACGGCAGTTTTCGACATCAATTGAATATACCCCTTAGTCCTGTCTCAGTCTCCCCCAGCCCAATTCCGCTTCTGTCTGACCACCAACTGGCACTCTCACTGACAGGCGCATAGTGTATTTTTTTTCATTTTTGGAAGAAGGAGGCCTGGCCACACCTCCCCTAGATGGTGACCCCCCCATCACAGTACCGGGGGGCCTACAGAACTGTCGGCGGCCATGCCAAGGTGTACAGCTACTTGCTCTTTTTTGTTTTACTCACAACTAAGAGAATGGTCGGGTGTGGTTCGTTTTATCGACAGTATCTAGGTCGACAATGTTTAGGTCGACCACTATAGGTCGACAGTCACTAGGTCGACATGGATGGAAAGTCGACAGGGTTTCTAGGTCGACATGTGCTAGGTCGACAGGTCTAAAGGTCGACATGAGGATTTTTTTTTTTTGCGTGTCGTTTTCTTCGAAAAGTGACCGGGATCCCAAATTAGTGCACCGCGTCCCCTCGCATGCAGGGCCGGCGCCACCACTAGGCAGCTTTAGGCAGCTGCCTATGGGCGCCGGCCACTAGAGGGCGGTGCTGCACGCTGCCAGTGAAAGAATAATTCCTTACCCTTAGCTCAGCTGAGTTTCACGGCTCAGCAGGGATGCTGCACCGCCCTCCCACATGTTACCCACGCCCCCACGATTGGATCTCCCTCTCTCCCCCTCATGTTGGGAGCTGCAGATTGACCTTAAGGGGGGGTTGATGGGGAGCTGGCACGGAAAGCAGTTTTGGTCTGCTGGGGAGTTTGACGGTCTGGGGTGACTGGGAGCTCAGAGGAGAGGCTGGAGCAGGAGAAGGAGTGGCCGTTCCAAAGGTCAGTGTACAGTACATGGTTCTAACTCAGCAGCTTCATAGGCTGGCATTGTGTATAGGCTGCTACTGTCCTGTGTGCTGTGGTGTGTTGGTTGGCTGGCACTGATCTGTGTGTATGGGGGGGGGGGGCAGACTGGCACTGACTGGCACTGACCCCTATGTGTCTGTGTAAGTTGGCACTTGTGTGTGTGTGTAGGCTGCTACTCCTCCCCTATGTGTGTGTCGGCTGGCACTGACCTGTGTGTGTGTAGGCTGGCACTCCCCCATGTGTGTGTAGGCTGGCACTGTGTGTGTGTGTGTGACTGTGTGTGTGTGTGTGTGTATGTAGCCCCCCCCCCCATGTGTGTGTGTGCGTAGGCTGGCACTCTGTGTGTGTGTGTGTGTGTGTGTGTGTAGGCTGGCACTCCATGTGTGTGTGTGTGTGTGTGTGTGTGTGTGTGTGTGTGTGTGTGTGTGTGTAGGCTGCCACTCCATGTGTGTGTGTGTGTGTGTGTGTGTGTGTAGGCTGGCACTCCATGTGTGTGTAGGCTGGCACTCCATGTGTGTGTAGGCTGGCACTGACCTGTGTGTGTATAAGCTGGCACTCCCCCGTGTGTGTGTGTGTGGATGTGTGTGTGTGTGTGTGTGTGTGTGTGTGTGTGTGTGTGTGTAGGCTGGCACTCCCCCGTGTGTGTGTGTGGATGTGTGTGTGTGTGTGTGTGTGTGTGTGTAGGCTGGCACTCCCTCGTGTGTGTGTGTGTGTGTAGGCTGGCACTCCCCCGTGTGTGTGTAGGCTGGCACTCCATGTGTGTGTGTGTGTGTGTGTGTGTACGCTGACACTCCCCCATGTGTGTGTGTGTGTAGGCTGACGTGTGTGTGTGTGTGTGTGTGTGTGTGTGTGTGTGTAGGCTGGCACTCCCCCCCATGTGTGTGTGTGTGTGTGTGTGTGTGTGTAGGCTGGCACTCCCCCCATGTGTGTGTGTGTGTGTAGGCTGGCACTCCCCCCATGTGTGTGTGTGTGTGTGTGTGTGTGTGTGTGTGTGTGTGTGTGTGTGTGTGTAGGCTGCTACTCCTCCCCTATGTGTGTCGGCTGGCACTGACCTGTGTGTGTGTAGGCTGGCACTCCCCCATGTGTGTGTAGGCTGGCACTGTGTGTGTGTGTGTGTGTATGTAGCCCCCCCCCATGTGTGTGTGTGTAGGCTGGCACTCCCCCGAGTGTGTGTGTGTGTAGGCTGGAACTCCCCCCCCCCCATGTGTGTGTGTGTGCGTAGGCTGGCACTCTGTGTGTGTGTGCGTAGGCTGGCACTCCATGTGTGTGCGTGTGTGTAGGCTGGACTCTGTGTGTGTGTGTGTAGGCTGGCACTCCGTGTGTGTGTGTGTGTGTGTGTGTGTGTGTGTGTGTGTGTGTGTGTGTGTAGGCTGACGTGTGTGTGTGTGTGTGTGTGTGTGTGTGTGTGTGTAGGCTGGCACTGACCTGTGTGTGTGTAGGCTGGCACTGACCTGTGTGTGTATAAGCTGGCACTCCCCCGTGTGTGTGTGTGTGTGTGTGTGTGTGTGTGTGTGTGTAGGCTGGCACTCCCCCGTGTGTGTGTGGATGTGTGTGTAGGCTGGCACACCCTCGTGTGTGTGTGTGTGTGTGTGTGTGTGTGTGTGTGTGTACGCTGACACTCCCCCATGTGTGTGTGTAGGCTGACATGTGTGTGTGTAGGCTGGCACTCCCCCGTGTGTGTGTGTGTGTGTGTGTGTGTGTGTGTGTGTGTAGGCTGGCCCTCTTCTGTGTGTTTGTGTGTGTGTGTGTAGGCTGTAACTCCCCCCCCCCCGTGTGTGTGTAGGCTGGCACTCCCCCGTGTGTGTGTAGGCTGGCACTCCCCCGTGTGTGTGCGTAGGCTGGAACTCCCCCCCCCCCCCCCCCGTGTGTGTGTGTAGGCTGGCACTCCCCCGTGTGAGTGTGTGTGTGTAGGCTGGCACTACCCTGTGTGTGTGTGCGTAGGCTGGCACTCTGTGTGTGTGTGTAGGCTGTAACTCCCCCCCCCCTCCCTCGTGTGTGTGTAGGCTGGCACTCCCGTGTGTGTGTGTGTAGGCTGGCACTCCCGTGTGTGTAGGCTGGCACTCCCGTGTGTGTAGGCTGGCACTCCGTGTGTGTGTGTGTGTGTGTGTGTGTGTGTGTATGTATGTATGTATGTGTGTGTAGGCTGACACTCCCCCATGTGTGTGTGTGTGTGTGTGTGTGTGTGTGTGTGTGTAGGCTGACGTGTGTGTGTGTGTGTGTGTGTGTGTGTGTGTGTGTAGGCTGGCACTGATTGTGTGTGTGTGTGTGTGTGTATAAGATGGCACTCCCCTGTGTGTGTAGGCTGGCACTCCCGTGTGTGTGTGTGTGTGTGTGTGTGTGTGTGTGTGTGTGTGTGTGTGTGTGTGTGTGTGTAGCCTGGCACTCCCCCACATGTGTGTGTATGCTGGCACTGACCTATGTGTGTAGGCTGGCACTGACCTATGTGTGTAGGCTGGCACTGACCTATGTGTGTAGGCTGGCACTCCCGTGTGTGTGTGTGTGTGTGTGTGTGTGTGTGTGTGTGTGTTTGCGTGTGTGTAGGCTGACACTGACCTATGTGTGTAGGCTGGCACTCCTGTGTGTGTGTGTGTGTGTGTGTGTGTGTGTGTGTGTGTGTGTGTGTGTGTGTGTGTGTGTGTGTGTGTGTGTGTGTAAGGTGGCACTGACTCCTGTGTGCTCGAACAGTGGAAGTTATAAAAACACAAGAGGGCTCATGTTGAGAGGAGTCAATCAGTGTCAATGATCACATAAATTGGCGATATTTGGCGACTGCCCATCAGTAGCGGATCTTGCCACGGGCAAGCAGGATTTTTGCCCGGGGCGCCGCCATCCGGAGGGCGCCGCACCAGGGCAAGATCCGCTGCTGCAGTGTGTGCCCCCCGGCCCCCGCTGTCCCCCTGCTGCCGCTGGCCGCTGGGAAGGGAAACTAGGCGCGTTCGTGGAGAGGTCATTTACTGTGCGGTGCGCGATGACGTCATCGCGCACTGCACAGCCAAGGTCCTCTCCACGAAGGGAAACTAGACGCGTAGGGGAAAATTTAATTCCGCTGCTTCGGCAGACAAGATATTCATACATCTTGTCAATGTAGCTTCCTGCTTCGCCTCGCTAATGAGGCGAAGCAGGAAGTACTATAGAACATTGCCACTTTAGTTTCCACCTGCCACTGCATAATATCACCCTGAGCTGCAATTGACATGACCATAGGTGGAGCTAGACAGATCCTTTAGGCGGAGCATGACATGCCAGCTCAGCAGCGCGCTGTGCGACCTCTCATACCATTTAGAATCTCCCCGAAATTAATTTCCAAAAGTAGGCAAGTATGGTGTGAGGGCGCGATCTGCGCATGTCTGCCTTCGCTGCTGCTGCCTCCCTGGCTCTCCCAGGTCCCGGAGGGCAGAAAATATTTGTGGTGGAGCGCCGTGTGTGAGGCCGCAATCCACGCATGTCTGCCTCCGCTGCTGCTGCCTCCCCGGCTCACCCAGGTCCCGGACTCTTCCTATGTGTGTGGAGTGACTGGCTGCGGTCTGTCTGCTCAGCCTACGTGGGCCGTGGCTGTTTAATATCTCAAGCTGGGTGAGTGCTGTGGAGGTGGTGGGGGATTGCAGTCGAAAGTGTTACAGAGATTGTCTCGCTGTGTAACAGGGCCATTATGTCTGTCATGTATATAAGGGAATGTAATAATGTGGGGCATATGTGTCATGGTGCGTTCACACTGGCCGATATATAGCTGGTCTGTCGGCTAGTGTGTACGAGCGATATCTCCATGAACATTGTCGTTCACAGACATATCGCGTCGGCCCTGCAGCACAGCCGACGGACAATATATCTAGTGATATATTGGCGCATCGCTGTGTGTGCAGACAGACAACCGCCCATACACATGCTGCAACAGCTGGAGGTGATTGACCGCTGAACTGGGCGGGTGTATGTAAATGCCCGCCCAGTTTGTGACATCAGTGCCAACGGATCAGGCAGTGTGTATGCTCAACACACTGCCCGGTCCATCCGCAGATATACCTGCAGATCAATTGATCTACAGATATATCTACCAGTGCGTACCCAGCATTAGGGCCATTATGTCTGTCATGTATTAGGGCATTTAATAATGTGGGGCAATATGTCTGTCATTATTTGTAAACAGGCCCAGCGACGGGGGGACAAAGGGGACACTTGTAACAGGCACTGAGATTCCGAGGGGCCCTGGACCCTCATGAATCTCAGGTGTCCAGTTCTTGTGTCCCCTTGCCTGTGCTGCACTTCATCGATTCATGTTGGTCACTGTGCTGCGTGCTGGCTGCACACAGCAGGCGGAGCTCGAACTGCTAGCTGCACCAGGGGGAGGGCTGAGCCCCTTTCCTGTCCTCGGCAGCCCCAACGAGCTACGAAATGCTGGTATCCCAATGGGGGTTAAAGAGGGGATGCCCTCTCTGCCTGGAAACAACTACAAGAGCCTGTTGGACAGGGTGTCTCCACTGACGCACATGGCAGTTGGAGCCGTGGTAGGGATCCTGGAGCTGTCAGATCCTGAAACAAGGTTGTAGCTACCATAGGTGCAGGGAGTGCAGCTGTTATGGGGCCCAGAGCTAAAAGGGGCCACCTTCCCTGTCACAGTTACATGTGTTGTATATATTTTTCACCATTGGGTGATACATAGGTGTCCTTAAAAAAAAAAAAGTTGCCTTTGGGTCTGCAATATATCTTGGTATACCCTGAACCCCTTCAATATGTTGCGATGGGGCCCACAAAGTTCTTGCTACGACCCTGTCCTGGAGCCTGTACCCAGTGGACTTTGTCAAGGTATGGAGAGGGCAAGTCTGTGCAATGGCAGGTGTGATGGCGCTCTGCTTGGGGAGCAGCGTGGCTGCAATACGGCATTGTAGCAACGAGGATGAAGTTACATGTATTTACACAGGACATTTTTAAAACATTAATCGCACAAATTACCTTTTTTTTTTTTTTTTGCAATCGTATAATAATATTTCTGTATGGATTGTAGCCTGTAGCTATATATTGCTGATATATATAGTGGATAATACAGTTACCTGCTTACTGTATTAGTAGTGAGTGAGCAGATATGGCATGTATAAAGGCAGAGCACTAGTATACAGATTGCACATCTGAGGGGAATGCTAATATCTTAATAACACGTGGCGCAGCCACATATCCAGAGTAAAACTATCAATGCTTCAACCAATTAGACAGTGAAGTCTGCACTAATGTATTCTTTCTTTATAAAGATATTGTTCTGAAAAAATTTAAACAAGCAGACACAGTGCAGACTGTTGGGATAAAGAATCATAGATGATTTATTGGTTCTATTCACATAAATAGGATTAAACACTGCATATCATCCTCAAATAGCATGTACATAGTCCAGATCCAAATGTACTTCTCAATGCACGGCGGCGATGCTTTTGCATTCGCTGAGTAGCTACCTGCCTGCGCAGCCTAGGTGATATCATGCAGTTGCTGTGGCCCGCCCCCGCAACAGTTCGGATACGTTGTCTGGACCGCACCCCAACAACGGCATTCTACTGTGTGTATTATATGTAAGCGGCACTACTACTGTGTGTATTATATGTAAGCGGCACTACTACTGTGTGTATTATATGTAAGCGGCACTACTACTGTGTGTATTATATGTAAGCGGCACTACTACTGTGTGTATTATATGTAAGCGGCACTACTACTGTGTGTATTATATGTAAGCGGCACTACTACTGTGTGTATTATATGTAAGCGGCACTACTACTGTGGGCATTATGTGTAAGTGCAGGGTTGGCTCTACCATTAGGCAGCTGCTTAGGGTGCCAGTATCTGAGTGGGCTGCCCTGAGTCTGCTTATCACAAATTTAAGGATAACTCCGTGAGATGCATCCCTGTAAAACTTAATTTAGACGGTAGCTGTTGAACTTCTAAGATGCTGCCTACATACTTTCATCTGACAGACTGGAAAATGTGTACTGGTTTGTGGTTCTGGTCGGGGGGGGGGGGGTTTGGGGGGGCGGTTAAAAGCAGGCTGAAGTTTTGCCTAGGGTGTCGAGAAACCTTGCACCGGCCCTGCTCGCATGGCTCGCTTCGCTCGCCATGCTTCGGGCATGGTGCCTTCGCTCCGCTACCGCTTCGCTCGGCACACTTTACCGTTGCAATAGTAGTCCACGTGGATCGTTAAGTATGAAAAAATCCCCCCCCCAAAAAAATGTGAAAAACTCATGTCGACCTTTAGACCTGTCGACCTAGCACATGTCGACCTAGAAACCCTGTCGACCTTCCATCCATGTCGACCTAGTGACTGTCGACTGATAGTAGTCGACCTAAACATTGTCGACCTAGACACTGTCGATCTTCAGACCGGATCCCAGAATGGTCCCATATTGTTAAGGGAGTTGTGGGTGATCTTTTTCTTTATCAATATGCAAATGAAATCATTATACATAAAGCGGCCTGTTGTACTAGCTCATTTTAAGTATTGTCTCCCTTAATGTTCTATCCAAATACAGAAGCTTAGATATTACTAACCCTTTATTTATATATTCTATAAACAGCATACGATGCTGCAATATACAGTAAACTGGAACTCAAGGCCGAATACATTGCCAAAGAGCAATAGAAAGAATAATCCTATTGATGGAATGTACCAGCATCAATATATTTTGTAACATTACCTTTGTATCCGTGCAGCAGATAATGACGTGAAAACCTTGAGCATATACCAGGATAGGATACAGTGCGGATAATGGTGTCCGGTGCAAATTAACAAACCCAGTGGTAAACGTAGTTCCATTTCAGCTGGGGCCCTTGTGTAAATTAGCATGTGTTCCTAATCAGATCACTGTCCTTCTTTCTCCAGTTGTATGGTGCTCCTAATGCCGTTTGCTTTCAGGTGAAAATGTATTCTCCTGGGGACACTTGTATAATTTCTGCCCCTGACAGAGAGGAATCTATCTCTTAATCAGCTCCTCGGCCTAAACTTTCCCTGATTCTTGCACTTTCCTGCTGTGAGTGCCGGTGTGAGTTGTTGGAAATGATTATTCATTTGTAAGCTTCCTTTCTAGCATTTCCTCACATGTAGAGGTACCCACAGAGATGACCGAGGCTTTCATTTTGTAATTACACCTGTCAGAGGAAGGGATGTCCATACAGTTAGTGTGAGGTATGGCGCTCTGCCACTTAACCCTTCAAACCTAATCATTTAAAATCTGCAATTTAAGCAGCAGTTTCTTTTAATCAGCTATAAATTATTTGTACAAATATTTAAGGGTTATTATTGCTAACCAAGTGACAGAGGCTGGAGAATGACTTTGGAGTAGGATGACCAGTTTATTCAAATAAACCCTAGGAACTAAGGGGTCTATGTACTAAGGGGGTCATTCCGAGTTGATCGCTCGCTAGCTGTTTTTCGCAGCTGTGCAAACGGTATGCCGCCTCCCACAGGGAGTGTATTTTAGCTTAGCAGAAGTGCGAACGAAAGAATCGCACAGCGGCTACAAAATAATTTTGTGCAGTTTCAGAGCAGCTTCAGACCTACTCCGCGCTTGCGATCACTTCAGACTATTCCGTTCCGGATTTGACGTCACAAACAATCCCTGCGTTCGCCCAGCCACGCCTGCGTTTTTTCCTGGCACGCCTGCGTTTTTTCGAACACTCCCTGAAAACGGTCAGTTGACACCCACAAACGCCCACTTCATATCAATCACTCTGCGGCCAGCAGTGCGACTGAAAAGCTTCGCTTGACCTTGTGTGAAACTACATCGGCCGTTGTGAAAGTACGTCGCGCGCGCGCATTGCGCAGCATGCGCAGAAGTGACTTTTTTTGCGTCATCGCTGCACAGCGAACATTTTCAGCTAGCGATCAACTCGGAATGACCCCCTAAGCCTTGAAGAGTGATAAAGTGGAGAGAGAGAAACTACCAACCAATTAGCTCCTGTCATTTTTCCAGCACAGCCTGTAACATGGCAGTTAGTAGCTGATTGGCTGGTACTTTATCTCTCTCCACTTCATCTCTCTCCAAGGTTTAGTACATAGACCCCTTAGTCATTGGCGTTTCTATCATGGGTGCAATGTGTGCGGTGCACACTGGCCCCTGAGTCAAGGGGGGGCCCACACACTGCACTTACATTGTTTTAATACTTAGCTTTCTGGAGTCCCGCGTCTGGCACTGCAACGGCGGCAATAATCACACCCAAAATGGCCACAGCGCATGAGCAGACTGAACCAAGGTGGACGCCATGTTTCTGGAGATCTGCGCATGCACAGTACAGTCCAGCACAATGCCGGAGCCTACGGGGCCGTGGAGAGGAGGGGGCCCACTCGGAGTCTGCACATGGGCCCCCTCCTCTCTTAAAACGCTGCTGCCCTTAATCAACAAGAAGAAGACGGGGCTGCTGCAAATCTGGCCCTACCCGTGGGTGCCTCTGCCCTTACACATTGGTGCCTCTGCCCCTACCCATGTGTGCCTCTGTGTAAATTGCTCCAGGTATTCCAGAGTTATGCTGAAAACTAGGGATTTTTACATGTCACCTCCCTCCCACCCCCACTGCTAGGGGTGTTTTACCCCCACAGTATTTTTTTGTAAGTAATATGTGTAACAAGTATGGTGTAAATTGCTCCATTTTTACTTATATATATATATACATGTTGAGTATCCTTTATCCAAAATTCAAAATCACACATTTTTGGTTCCCCTACTGACATAATGACACACATATATGTATATTATATATCTATATAATATAGCTATATATACACATAATATATAATACATGTCATTATCTCAGTAGGGGACCCAAAAATTTGGGATTTTGAATTTTAGATAAGGGATACTCAACCCGTATGTATGTATGTATGTATGTATGTATGTATATATATATATATATATATATATATATGGGCAAAATGGTATAAGGGTACTGGCGACCACTGGTGTAAAAAAATGTTTCAAACCATGTATATAATAAAATAAAATATACAAATTTATTTGGTACAGATAAAATACAATTAGTATGAAGGTAAAAACGTGTAGAGGGTCACAGAGGGCTCTCCCTCTGTGACCCTCTACCTACAAGTTAAGACTCTCCTTTATTCTTATTTATTCTGATTTTAGAACATTGTTAGTTAATTATTATTATTATTTTTACTATTATTTTTATGAAAAGATTCTTGGTCTTAGAACCTTGCGTGTATGTTTTTAATAAAACACAACCCCTCCCCCCTCTATTTTTACATTTTTACCTTCATACTAATTGTATTTTATCTGTACCAAATAAATTTGTATATTTTATTTTATTATATACATGGTTTGAAACATTTTTTTACACCAGTGGTCGCCAGTACCCTTATACCATTTTGCCCATAAACAATTACAACAGTAACTCACCACTACTGTGTACTTAAGGGACGGCAGACGGCCAAAATTATTGGGAGTGTTTTTTAGTCGGGTGTATCTGTAACACTTGTGGCGCTTGCACATTCTCTATTTTACACATATATATATATATATATATATATATATATATATATACAGTGGTCGAAGTGGACATTTTGAAGTGAAGGCAGGAAAAGTGAAGGTTGTAATTATGCCCGCACATGCTCCGGAAAAGGGGGCATGGCCACTGAAAATGGGGCGTGTCCTTAAGTGTAATGTACCACACCATATACCCCTTATACACATTATGCACCACAGTAGTAGGACCCCTTACACTATCTAGTACTGGTGCCCCTTACACATTACGCCACACTGACTGAGACAAAATTCCTATGGCATGAGCCTAAATTCACATTACGCCACACTGAATGAGTCAAAATTCACAATATGCCACACAGTATGATCCAAAGTTCACATTATGCCACACGGAATGACACAATAAATCATCATCTAAAAAGGAAAATTATTTCAATAATTCCTGTCATTACAATATGATAACTCTATAACACCCCTGAAGACGTCACCAAAGACGAAACACGTTGGGTAAAATAAAATATTTTATTATACAAGTGAATAAACAGGCTATGTGACAGGTGCTCCAGCTTCAATTTAATTTATTTGGTTGTCTCACACTTTCGAAAGTTGGGAGAAGAGACACAAAGTGCTCAAAATTAGGGGTTGTGGCCTCACAGGTAGGGGGCGTGCCCTCGTGGAGGGTGCTGCAATCACGGCCCACACTCCCATTTTCGCTGCTGTGGGGCAGTGATGTAACTAGACATTTTAGCGCTGTGCGCAAGAAACGGCATCGGCGCCCCCACCCCCTCATATAAAATAGGCGCAGTGTGCGCCATAGGCCCCAAAATTATAGGGGAGTGGCTTCATGGGGAAGTGGTGTGGCCAGAAAATAATACCAGTTCATATTACGGTGCACAGTAGTCTCCATTATTCAAATTACACCGCACAGTAGCGCCACTACACCAGGTAGAGCCCTTTTTTACAAATTACAGCAGACAGCGTCCCCTTTTTACACATTACGGCAGAAAGCATCCCCTTTTTACACATTACGGCAGATAGCATCCCTTTTTACACATTACGGAAGACAGCGTCCCCTTTTTATACATTACGGCAGACAGCGTTCCCTTTTTACACATTACGGCAGACAGCGTCCCCTTTTTACACATTAGTGCAGACAGCGTCCACCTTTTACACATTATGGCAAAGTCCCCCTTTTTACACATTACGGCAGACAGTCCCCCTTTTTACACATTTACACATTACACACACTTCCCATCCTTTGTCTGTGCCAGATTCTTTGCCATCCCCTTTTTACACATTAGTGCAGACAGCGTCCACCTTTTACACATTACGGAAATATCCCCCTTTTTACACATTACGGCAGGCAGAGTCCCCTTTTTACACATTACGGCAGACATCATGCCCTTTTTACACATTACGGCAGACAGCGTCCCCTTTTTATACATTACGACAGACAGTCCCCCTTTTTTACACATTACAGTAGACAGCCCCCTTTTTACACGTTATGGCAGGCAGAGTCCCCTTTTTACACATTACGGCAGACAGCGTCCCCTTTTTATACATTACTGGGAGGGTTATGCCGCTTTCAGACAAGCGACCCGGGAATTTGCCAGGTCTAGCAAGCCGTCAATTTCCCAGGTCTCAGCTCCCGGGTTTTCCTTTCACACATACAGAAATCCTGGGTATTTAGCTGGTTGTGTGATAGGGGTATATCAGGGGGTATTTGTTCTAGGACATAGGGAGGGTTGGTGTGGTAGTTGTTGTGGGACGTGGGGAGAATCAACATGACATTTGTTGTGGGAGGTGGGGTGGATCAGATCAGCGTGACATTTGTAATGGGACGTGGGGAAGATCAGCATGACATTTCTTGTGGGACATGGGGAGGCTCAGCGTGACATTTTTTGTAGGACGTGGGGAGGGTCAGTGTGGCATTTGTTATGGAACATGGGAAGGGTCAGTGTGGCATGTGTTATGAACATGGGGAGGGTCAGGGTGGCATTTGTTGTGGGACGTGAGCAGGGCCGAAACTAGGATTTTTGTCACCCGGGGCAAGGTAGTCATTTGACACCCCCCCACCCCCCCACCCCCCGCAAAAAAAAAAATATTTTACAATAAATAAATAAAAATAATAAAATAAAATAAAAAAAATAAAAAATAAATGAATAAAAATATTATATATATATATATCTCTTTCAGAACTTTTTTACCTGAAAAACTGCCTTTTCTAACATAAATTTCATATCCAGGAAAAAGTGTCCCCATTTTACACAGTACGACAGGCAAGTGTCCCCATTCCCCATTTTACACATTGCGGCAGACAGGTGTCCCCATTTTACACATTGCGGCAGGAAAAAGTGTCCCCATTTTACACATTGCGGCAGGAAAAAGTGTCCCCATTTTACACATTGCGGCAGGCACAGGTCCCCATTTTACACAGTACGCTGGCAAGTGTCCCCATTTTACACATAGCGGCAGGCACAGGTCCCCATTTTACACAGTACGCTGGCAAGTGTCCCCATTTTACACATTGCGGCAGGCACAGGTCCCCATTTTACACATTGCGGCAGGCACAGGTCCCCATTTTACACAGTACGCTGGCAAGTGTCCCCATTTTACACATAGCGGCAGGCACAGGTCCCCATTTTACACAGTACGCTGGCAAGTGTCCCCATTTTACACATTGCGGCAGGCACAGGTCCCCATTTTACACATTGCGGCAGGCACAGGTCCCCATTTTACACAGTACGCTGGCAAGTGTCCCCATTTTACACATTGCGGCAGGCACAGGTCCCTATTTTACACAGTACGCTGGCAAGTGTCTCCATTTTACACATTGCGGCAGGCACAGGTCCCCATTTTACACAGTACGCTGGCAAGTGTCCCCATTTTACACATAGCGGCAGGCACAGGTCCCCATTTTACACAGTACGCTGGCAAGTGTCCCCATTTTACACATAGCGGCAGGCACAGGTCCCCATTTTACACATAGCGGCAGGCACAGGTCCCCATTTTACACATAGCGGCAGGCACAGGTCCACATTTTACACATTGCGGCAGGTGGTGGAGGGAGAGAGAGAGAGAGAGAGGAAGGGAGAGGGGCTGACTTACATTTGAAGCGGTTCTCGCCGCTCTTCAGCCGCCTCTCCCTCCTCGTCTGCGCGGCTCCGGGCTCCCCCTTCTCCCTCCTCCGGCGGGGTTTCGTGGAATGACGCGTTTGCGCCGTGACGTCACGACGCAATCGCGTCATTCCGCGAAACCCCGCCCCCCGAGCTGGGCACTCGGGAGAAGGGGGTTTAAAAGTAAGTGCCGCGGCGGGTGTTAGGGGGTCTCGGCGCCCCCTCCAATCTGGCGCCCAGGTCGCCTGCCCCCCTAGCCCCCCCCTAGTTTCGGCCCTGACGTGAGGAAGATCAACATTGCATTTGTTTTGGAATGTGGGAAGGATCAGTGTGTCATTTGTTATGAGATGCGAGGAGGGTCAATGTGGTATTTGTTGTGGGGCGTAGGGAGGTCAGAATTGCATATGGTGGTTTGTGGAGGCATTTTGCGGTGGAGACACATGAGGTGGTTCATGTGGCATACGTAGGCCTGTGGTGTGGTCTTAGCAGCATTTTTTAAACAAAAAAGGTAATAGAATTTAAAGAGTGTTTGCTCTGTACGAGGAAGAACAGTTTTCTTCATTCTCCTCTATCTATTCTCGCACATGTCAGCCTCTCAGTCCTTTCCTGCCTATGCAAGCATACTGCCTTTTTCCTCTCTGCCCATCTTCTTTCAGTGCAGGCCTTTCTGCCAATCCTCTGTGCCAGCTTCTCTTCCCTTCCTCTGCACCAGCCTCTCTGCATATCCTGTCTGCACCAGACTCTCTGCACATCCTCTGTATACACCGACCTCTCTTCCCATCCTCTGTCTGCAACAGCCCTTTTTCCCTTCCTCTTTGCCCATCCTCTGTCTACACCAGCCTCTCTTCCCTTCCTCTGCACCAGCCTCTCTGCTCATCCTCTGTCTACACCAGCCTCTCTTCCCTTCCTCTGTACCAGCCTCTCTGCTCATCCTCTGTCTGCATTAGCCTCTCTTCCCTTCCATACCAGACTCTCTTCCCATCCTTTGTCTGTGCCAGATTCTTTGCCCATCCTCTGTGCCATCCTTTCTGTACACTTCTTTCTGCCCATCTGTTGTTTGCGCCAGCCTGTCTTCCCACTGCCTCTCCCCGTCACACACTGCCTGTCACCCTCTCCCTATCACCCTCTCCCTGTCACCCACTGCCTGTCAACATCTCTCTCGTGTTACCCTCTCCCTGTCACCCACTGTTTGTCACCCTCTCCCTGTTAACTTATCTTTCTGCAGTGGGGTACACTGGTATTCAACAGGGAATAACATCGGGGTGTAGAGTAGGATCTTGATCCGAGGCACCAACAGGCTAAAAGCTTTGACTGTTCCCAAGATGCTCAGCGCCGCCTCCTCTATAACCCCGCCTCCATGCACAGGAGCTCAGTTTGTAAGTTGGTGCCTGCAGTGCAGGCAGCTAACAGGCAGGGCTGCTCCAACAGCCCTAAGAAGAGCTATTTTAAAGAAGATAGAAGACTTCAAGGGCTGCAGCAGAGGCACTCTAGTGCTAGATATCATTCTGATATCTCCTGCTGCAGCTCCATCACCTCCCCCAGTGGCGCTGTATACTCCCGCGTCCCTGGTTGCCGGGTACTTACAGCGGAGGCTCTGGTTCTTCACCCAGGGCACACACACTAACCGAAGTTCTCCGGAATCGCGTGGCCGCTCTCAGGGATGAGGTAAGAGGGTCCCCCAGGCGGGACCCGCTGGAAATCGCGATCCGCTGCGGCCATTAGGAGGCAGGACGCGCGCGCTGGCATGGATACTGTGGCAGTACAGGGACCCCACTAGACCACCAGGGCAAGGGCACAGGTCGGATTAGGTTTAAATCTATTTTATTAAGGCCCGCAGCACCCGGTGGTGAAGTCCAGCAAGGCAAAAAATGGGTGTGGCCAAATGCCACATGGGGCATGGCCAATGAAAATGGGGGCGTAATACACATATGGGGGGAGGGGCAGATACACGTATGACCCCAATAGTGCCAGATACACGTTGCCCCACAGTGCCAGATATACATTGCCCCACAGTGACAGATATACATTGCCCCACAGTGCCAGATACACATTGCCTCACTGTGCCAGATACACAAATGCCCCCAGAGTGCCAGATACACAAATGTCCCCAGAGTGCCAGATACACATTGCCTCACAGTGCCAGACACACATTGCCCCACAGTGCCAGATACACAATTGCCCCCAGAGTGCCAGATACACAATTGCCCCCAGAGTGCCAGATACACAATTGCCCCCAGAGTGCCAGATACACAATTGCCCCCAGAGTGCCAGATACACAAATGCCCCCAGAGTGCCAGATATACATTGTCTCACAGTGTCAGATACACATTGCCCCACAGTGCCAGATACACAAATGCCCCCACTGTGTCAGATATACATTGCCCCCCAGTGCCAGATACAGAAATGCCCCCACAGTGCCAGATATGCCCCCAGTGCCAGATACAGAAATGCCCCCAGTGCCAGATACACAAGTATGCCCACAGTGCCAGATATGCCCACAGTGCCAGATATGCCCCCAGTGTCAGATACAGAAATGCCCCCAGTGCCAGACACACAAGTATGCCCCCATTGCCAGATATGCCCTCAGTGTCAGATATGCCCCCAGTGCCAGATACACAAGTATGCTCCCATTGCTAGATATGCCCTCAGTGTCAGATATGCCCCAGTGCCAGATACACATGTCTCCGCAGTGCCAGATATGGCCACAGTGCCAGATACACATGTCCCCCCAGTGCCAGATATGCCCCCAGTGCCAGATTCACATGTCCTTCCAGTGCCAGATATGCCCCCAGTGCCAGATACACATGTCCTTCCAGTGCCAGATATGCCCCCAGTGCCAGATATCCCCCAGTGCCAGGTACACAAGTCCACCCAGTGCCAGATATGCTCCCAGTGCCAGGTATACATGCCCCCCCAGTGCCAGATATGCTCCCAGTGCCAGGTATACATGCACCCCCAGTGCCAGATATCCCCCAGTGCCAGGTATACATGCCCCCCCCCCCAGTGCCAGATATCCCCCAGTGCCAGGTATACATGCCCCCCAGTGCCAGATATCCCCCAGTGCCAGGTATACATGCCCCCCAGTGCCAGATATGCCCTCAGTGCCAGATATCCCCCAGTGCCAGGTATACATGCCCCCCCAGTGCCAGATATCCCCCAGTGCCAGGTATACATGCCCCCCCTAGTGCCAGATATCCCCCAGTGTCAGGTATACATGTCCCCCCCCCCCTCCTCCCCTGCTCACCGCTGCCGCTGCCGTCCTGTCTGTGTGAGGGGAGGAGAGCGCAGCCTGCGCCTCTCCTTCCCCTCAGTCTCCGGCGGGTGTCTCAGTTTAATTCAGCGCCAATCCGCGAGCTCTGATTGGCTCACGGATCGGCGCTGAATTAAATTGAGACACCCGCCGGAGACTGAGGGGAAGGAGAGGCGCAGGCTGCGCTCTCCTTCCCTCACATCAGCGGCGGTGCTACGGGTGCGGCGGGTGCGGGCAGGTGCGGCGGGGAGCAGCAGAGGGAGGGAGGGAAGAGTAGCGGCGGCCCGTCGGTGTGGGTATGGCGTACCCACAGCTAAATTCTTACGGGTAAGCCGTACCCACCCGTACCCACACACTTGCACCACTGTCAAGTACCCTGTGATATTCATCCAGTTTTTACTGTGCATTGATATATCTGTTTATATACATAGCTTTACTCAGTAATAGTATTGCTAGTCCAGTGCAGTTTTATTGTTTGTCATAATTCCTGCATTGTACATGTGACTGTGTGTGTGTGTGTGCATATAGCTGCTGGGTGATCTCTACTCTGTGTATCTCACCCCTACTGCTATCCCTATATTCTGTAACCTGAGGAGGCTCTGTGCATCAGGGTTATTAGATAATATAGGTATTTCACAGGATATACATATTTTGTATTTTTCTCTGTGTTTTTCAGTCACATTTTATCTCAGAAATCCTCTGTTTGTGCTGTCACACTGCACGGGGGGGGGTTGTGTTAGGTATTATATCTGCTGATATTGTACTGTGTCGCCCGTGGTTTACACTTTCATATCATGTCAGCTACAGGGGGCAATGGGTCTGGGGCTGATTCTGCCGTGCGCGGTTATGATGTCCCAGATGCATTTGAGGATAACATGGCTGCGGAGGGTTCAGGTTTTGGGGGTTCTGTACCCCCCAGTCAGTTTGTAACAACGGGGGCACATCAGGGCCCACCTTGGTCTGCCTTTTCTAATTTACTGACTACGCTGGTAACTAGACTCGCGCCCCCTATGGGAGCTCCTGTGCTTTATCAGCCTTATATGGTCCCTGCGGTTAATCCGCCATGGACAGATGCTCTGTCCACTCAGTTACAGCAATTGAATAACTCTATGGATAAACGTATTCCTGACCCTCATCCGCCTAAGACTAAACCTAAGAAGTCCTCTAAGTGGGCTGTTACTTCCTCTCAATCCACGCATGTTCCAGATACCTCTTCCGATGAAAATGGCGTGTATACTGACCCCACAGACTCTGATCATGACGTTTCTGATGGGGAATCTGTTCCACAGGTGGATGTTCCTGATCTATTAGACGCTATCAGGCTCATTCTTCAGATTGATGATGATCCTAAGCCTGCTACTACATCTAAGAAACCGGACAGGTTCAAACGTCAGAAGGTTACTAAATTGGTTTTACCTCATTCTGACCACTTGGTTGACATACGTCAGGAATCCTGGGAGAACCCAGGAAGAAATTCGCGCCATCACAAGAAGATGCTAGCCCACTATCCCCTTGTGGCAGAATTGAGTAAAAATTGTGAAATGCCACCGCCAGTGGATTCGCAAATCGCTCAGCTGGTGGTGTCATCTGCTCTGCCTGTCACTACCATCACTTCTCTCAAGGAGCCGACGAATAAGTGTGTGGAGGGCTGCTTAAAAGCTATCTATACCCTTGCAAGGGCTGCGCATAGGCCCATCATTGCGGCTACTTGGGCCGCAGAAGCTATTGAGGTGTGGGCTCAGGGAATGGAGGCTGAGTTTCCGTCCAATTTTTCTCAACATGCCAGACAATGTCTCTCTTATATTGTCACGGCATCTCATTACATTAAAGAAGCAGCTTCAGGTGCAGATGTTCTGGCGGCCAAGGCTCCTACCACATCCATTTTGGCTCGCCGTATTCTCTGTTTGGCTCGCCGTATTCTCTGGTTGCGGTCCTGGTCGGTGGACTTGGACTCTAAGAAAACCCTGGAGGTGCTCCCGCTTAAAGGAAACATCCTCTTTGGTGAGTATTTCAACAAGATTGTCGCTGAATTGGCGTCTGCTAAGACTGCATGTCTACCTAGTACTACTCCTTCTGCCCCAAAGGCTAAGAGTACTTCCTTTCGTTCCTTTCACCCTCCGGGTAAAACAAAGGGTCAGGCGTACCCGAAACAGTCTCGCACTTCCAAAACCACCAAGCCCAAGCCTAAACGTGCCTCGGCTGTCCGTCAGCCGGCTTCCAAATCTGACAAGCCTGCGTCATGACGGGGCGGGCCTCCCTCTGGGGAATCCCATGGTGGGAGGACGACTTCTACAGTTCAACCAGGTATGGTTGAAAACTACTTCAGACGCTTGGGTGCGGGAAGTCGTCACTCAGGGGTACGATATATCCTTCAAGACACGTCCCCCTCCTCGTTGTTGCCTGACGGACATCCCTTCAGATCAGGGGAAGGCAACAACTCTCCGTTTAGTGGTACAATCCCTCCTGGACACCGGAGTGGTAGTACCGGTGCCCCTGGCTCAGAGTGGCAGGGGGTACTATTCAACGTTGTTCCTAGTCCCTAAACCGAATGGTTCCTCCCGGCCCATTCTCAACCTCAAATCTTTGAACAAATTGGTGCGGGTATCCAAATATTGTTCTGGCTTTGGAGCCAGGGGATTATATGGTATCCCTGGATATACAGGATGCTTACATGCATATTCCTATTGCCATGTCGCACCAGCAATACCTGCGGTTTGCTATTGGCAACCTCCATTATCAATTCCTGACCTTATCGTTGGTCTGACCATGGCTCTGCAAATTTTCACCAAGGTCATGGCAGTTATGACGGCTTCACTCCGCCGTTGGGGCATCTCGATTCTGCCATATTTGGATGATTTGCTGATACTGGCCAATTCCCCAGAAGTTCTCCCCCGTCATTTGGATCTGACGGTCCAGTTTCTGCAAACCCACGGGTGGCTCATCAACTGGAAGAAATCATCCCTGGTCCCTGCCCAGAGCATGGTGCATCTGGGAGCATTGTTGGACACATGCAACCAGAGGTTGTTTTTGTTACAGGAGAAAGTCCTGAAGCTTTAGGACAATATACGTTGCTTCCTCTCTCGTCTGCGTGTGTCGATACTGTCGGCGATGTAAGTACTAGGCCTCATGGTGTCGGCTTTCGCCATGGTGAAGTATGCTCAGTTTCATCCCTGCCCTCTGCAGAAACTGATTCTTGCCAAGTGGGACGGCCTGCCTCATCGGATCAGGTCTCAAATGATCTCCTTGTATCCGGAGGTCTGTCTGTCACTGACCTGGTGGCTGCAGGACCATCGATTGAGCAGGGGTCGTCCCTTCTGGATCTCCAACTGAATCCTTCTGACGATGGATGCCAGTCTGAGGGGTTGGGGAGCGGTGTTGGAGCAGCACTCCCTCCAGGGTCGTTGGACCTGGAAGGAGTCTCGCCTCTCGATAAATATTCTGGAACTGCGGGCGGTGTTCAATGTGCTGACACTCGACCTGCCTCTGGTACGGAACAGGCCTGTTCAGGTACAGTCAGACAACGCCACCACGGTGGCGTACATAAATCATCAAGGCGGCACTCAAAGCTACATGGCAATAATGGAAGTGTCAAAGTTTCTTCAATGGGCGGAACGCCATCTGCCAGCCATATCGGCAGTGTTCATTCCGGGAGTCCTCAACTGGAAAGAAGAATTCCTCAGTCGTCAGGACATACATGCCAGAGAGTGGAGCCTTTCTACCAGAAGTATTTCAACTCCTAGTGGACAAGTGGGGCCTACCAGATGTAGACCTGATGGCGTCTCGGCACAACAACAAGGTTCCGGTCTTCGGAGCAAGGACAAGGGATCCTCAAGCAGCGTTCGTGGACGCACTGGCAATTCCATGGAACTTTCGGCTGCCGTACGTGTTCTTATGAGTCACTCCTGCCCATGGTGATAAGGAAGTTCAAGCAAGAAGGAGGACTCCTACTTCTGATCACTCCTGCGTGGCCCAGACGGCATTGGTTCTCAGACCTCCAGGGTCTCTCGTTAGAGCGTCCTCTTCTACTTCCACAGCACCCAGACCTCCTCGTTCAGGGCCCCTGTGTCTACCAGGACTTGGCCCCACTGGCTTTGACGGCGTGGCTCTTAAAGCTTTCGTCATTAGGGTCAAAGGTTTTTCTGAGGCGGTTATTCAAACGATGTTGAAGGCCCGTAAACCGGCTTCTGCTCGGATTTATCATAGGGTCTGTAATTCCTATTTCAGCTGGTGTGCCAATAGGAATTGCGATGCGTTTAAGGTCAGTACTGCCAATCTTTTGACCTTTCTGCAATGAGGCCTTGACGCAGGCCTTCGTCTGGCCTCCCTCAAGGTACATGTTTCTGCCTTATCGGTGTGGTTTCTGAGAAAAATTGTGACTCTTCCTGATGTTCACATGTTCACTCAGGGTGTTCTATGGATTCAACCTCCCTACGTGCCTCCTGTGGCTCCTTGGGATTTGTCGGTTGTGCTGAATGCCCTACAAGAGGCTCCGTTTGAACCTCTTGAGACTATGGACCTCAAGTGGCTTACACTTAAGGTCTTGTTTTTGCTAGCTATTGCATCGGCTAGACGGGTTTCAGACTTGGGTGCCTTATCCTGTAGGTCTCCCTTTCTGATTTTTCATTGTGACCAGGTTATCTTCCTAAGGAAGTTCAAGCAAGAAGGAGGAATCCTACTTCTGATCGCTCCTGCGTGGCCCAGACAACATTGGTTCTCAGACCTCTAGGGTCTCTCGTTAGAGCGTCCTCTTCTACTTCCACAGCGCCCAGACCTCCTCGTTCAGGGCCCTGGTTATCTTCCTAAGGTTGTGTCTTCGTTCGACCTTAACCAAGAGATTGTGGTTCCGGCCCTTAACTCTCCCGATCTGTCCTCCAAAGAGCGGTCTTTGGATGTGGTACGGGCTCTCCGTATCTATGTGAAGAGAACTGCCTCCATTCAGAAGTCTGATTCTCTCTTTGTACTGTTTGGTTTTCACAAACGTGGCTGGCCTGTAAATAAGCAGACCCTTGCCAGATGGATTAGAATGGTGATTGCACAAGCTTACGTACAGGCTGGTCTTCCAGTTCCTGCTACTATCAGAACCCATTCTACTCGGTCTGTTGGACGCTCTTGGGCAGCCCGCCGTGGTGCTGGGAAGAAGGTCAAAGCCTTAGCTGTTGGTGCCTCTGGATCAAGATCCTACTCTACATCCCGATGTTTTTCCCTGTGGAATCCAGTGTACCTCGCAGAATTAGATTTAACAAGGGTAAGTTCTTACCATAAATCTCCTTTTTGAGACAAAACTGTTTCCACAATAGTTTGGTAGGATGCTTATATCACTGCTTCTAGCATTACATAATATGTATAAGGGGCTTTACTGTGGCGTAACATATATAAGCAGCTCTACTGTGGGGTAGCGTGTATAAGAGGCACTACTGTACGGTGTAATGTAACGGACACTACTCTGTGATGTAATGCGAATTGGTACTATTATGTGGCCGCGCCCCTTCCCCATGAAGCCATGCCTCCATATATTCCACTAAGGGGCGCCAAAAAATTTAGGCTTGGGCCGCGCCTGGATGCAGGATTCAAATAGTTGACAAAGGAGCATATTTTTTATTTTATTTTTTGATATTCAGATACTGTATATTTCACCACTGTGTACACTTTTTTTTCACATTGCACGATTTGGATTCACCAGTCCTCAACACCCTTTATTTATTATAAAATTACAATTGACCTGTACTAAACAGGATAATTTTGAAGATTTGCTGCTGCCCTTGAATGAGGGAAGTGTCTTTTTCATGTTGTAATTCATATTTTTATTGCTTATTTAGTTTTGTATGTATGTTAAGCGCTGAGCCACGTTATATTTTGATAGAGAATAGTTACCAAAAAGAGAAAGTTGAGTCTCCATGGTAACACATAAACAAATTAGTTTACCAGTAGGTATTATGAGTACACGCGTGTGACCTCAATAAACACTCATGCAGAAAAATATCTTATACCTATGCAGGAAGTGCTGGCAGGATGTTTAATCAGGATTCATTCCAAATAATCTGTTTTCTTCAGAGAATAAGCTAAAGGTAGCAGCGGTGGGAAACTTTTTTTTTTTTTTGTTAAAGGAAACCAATAAACATTAAATTTCCGTCATTCTCTTTTATTTGGCCTAATATTCCCATGTGGCTTGTTTTAGGTAATATTTAGGCACATAATTCCAGAGGAATAGAATAATCGGCATCAGCAAATTACATACAGTATAGTCACGTTACCATTACCTGTACACTGCAGAGAAACTACTAAACTTTTACTGTTTTAATTTGTGATATAAATAATTTAAGATGTACAAAATGTGTATTCTTTGCTGAATTGTCAGTCATAAACCACTCATTATATAGAAACTAAATAAGTAGTTGTATAAAACAATGTAAATATATATTTTTTTTTGCACTGACATCTTAACTAAACTCAAATTCTAAGGTAATGAAAGGTGAACTTTGCCTATTATTCCAAATAGCACCAACAGAGACTTGGAGAGTGCTCCAGGCAAGAGGCGGCGCTACCTGCTCAGCAAGGGTATGCAAAGCAGGGAGGCACCAAGCTGAAGATGTGCTCTCCCAGCTCTGCTACTCATCCTGCTGCTGCCGGCTGCCGCTGCACCTGTCAAACTGGATGACTTGCAGTGGCACTGGCAGTATGTAGCGCGGTTCACTGCTTAAGGTCCCTCCGCTGCCTCTCCCTCCTCCTCCTCCCCAGAGAGACTGCAATCTAAGCCCACACACAGTGCCGACGCTGCCATTCCCCACAGCCGCTGCTGCTGGAGTAACAGAGCCTGCGAGAGGGAGGAGGAGAAGGTGGAGGAGGTGAAGAGTCAGCCAAGGCCTCCTGCAGGTTCGGGGGGAGAGAGAGTGTGCCGCGCTGTGGAGGGAATGGGTGCTGCTGTCCTCGGGGCATTATACACCCTTCCCAGGCCCCTCTGCCCTCTCCTGGGCTAGGGGTGACCCGGTAGTGCATCTGGGTGTCAGTGTAGAGGTCTGCCAGTGACAGAGGAGTAGGTGACCAGTATGGGGTGTCCCTGGGGTGCTGATACCTGTCACCCTCCTGCACAGTGGCCTGGAAGGAGTTGGCCTGGGACAGGGTGTTAGTGGAGGTTGCAGGAGGGTTTCACCTGGACCACACAGCAGATGTGGCACTACTACTGTGGGCGTTATGTGTATAAGGGGCAGGGGCATAGGATTTACAGTAAGGGGCGAGTTTGGGGTGTAGGTATGAAGTGGTTGGACTGTATCTAGCATCATGTTTATAAAGCATCTCTGCCTGGCATAATGTGTTTAATGGTCTCTACATGGCATAACGTGTATAAAATGCTCTACCTGGCATAATCTGTATAAAAAACTTTACCTGGGACAATGTGTATAATGGACTCTACCTGGCATAACGTGTATAAAATGCTCTACCTGGCATAATGTGTATAAGGGTCTCTACCTGGTATAATGTGTATAATGGTCTCTACCTGGCATAATGTGTATAATGGGCTAATGGGCTCTACCTGGCATAATCTGTATAAGTAGCTCTACCTGACATAATGTGTATAATGGGCTTTACCTGGAATAATGAGTATACAATGCTCTTACTGGCATGTGTATAATGGAATCTACCTGGTTTAATGTGTATAATGGGCTCTTCCTGGCATAATGTGTATAAGCAACTCTACCTGGTATAATATGTACAATGGGCTGTACCTGGCATAGCGTGTATAAGGGGCTCTACCTGGCATAATGTGCATAAGTGGCTGTACGCAGCGTAACGTGTAAAAGGGGCTCTACTGTGGCGTAACGTATATAAGCAGGTCTGCTATGACATAACGTGTATAAACGGCTCCCCTGTGTAGTGTAACGTGTATAAGCTGCTCTCCTCTGAGGCGTAATGTGTATAAGGGGCTCTACTGTGTGGTGTTACGTGTATAACAGTACTACTGTGCTAATACTAATGTGACTTATGGACACTATTGCGTGGTGTATTGTGAATTGGTACTATTCTGTGACCACACCCCTATATTTTTGATGCATGCCTTCACCACGCATTGTCCCTGTTTTAAGCATGGTGAGTGCCAAAGGAAACTTTTGCCGTGAGCTCAACAAGTTCTAGAACTGGCCCTGTCACCAATTTAGGATTTTTAAATATTTTTTTTTTCTTTTAAAATGTAACATTCCTCCAATTCAATACAGGGGAGGGGGCGCCGAAACATACCCTTGCTCCGAGCACCATGGCACCTAGCTACACCTCTGATAAGGGGCATAAACTGTGGGCATTGTTTATAAGGGGTACTACTGTAGGATTCAGTATGGGATCCCGGCGGTCATGAGACCGACGCCCACCACCCGAGGGGGAACACTGGGCTTCTGTCTGGATTTTGGGCATTGGCATTTACACATCTGTCAGGATTCTGGCGTCTGGGTCCTGAATGCTGGGATTCCGACAGGCGGTATATTGACAGCATTCCCTACTGTGTAGTGTAATGTGAATAAGGGGCACTACTATGTAGTGTAATATGAATATGGGGCACTATGTTTGGGATGAATAAAATTGTGCTACTGTGTGGCATAATTTAAATTGGGGGTACTATTGTGTGGCCATGTCCCTTCCTTGTGAGACCACAATCCGTTTAGCGGTGCACACTGTCTCTTTTTCAGGTATGGGAAGGCGCAAATGTATTATTTGCAGGTGGGGGAGCCAAACACCCTAGCACCGGCACTGCACCAGGCTCAGACTAATTACTGATATTACATGGGCACTCTTCACTGTATCATGGGCACTCACATTGTATCATGTTACAGACCAAGTGACATGATTTTACTTATACTATTTCAGTATAGGCAACCTATGGCTCAGTAAACGTATTCACCCTTGAGATCAAAGAAAAAGTTAAAGACTTCATGGAATTCTCTGCCCATTCTCACTCTAATTCCCTGCTTTGTTCATTTGAGCTCCCGGTATTCATCATACAGTAAGCATAAAAATTGAACTGTCATTAATGACACCAAGCCATGGCTGATTATGGGACAGATTTATTAAAGAATATTTGTGGGATATCACCCGAACACTGGATTTTGGGGCTTACCCACAAATATTAAGGATCCCCTGAATGTGACAAGGAGGGACTGCAGAAGGTCTCTGCAGCAGTCCTTCCATTTCTGAATGCCAAGAAGCCCCCATAGGTTTTTATGGATCTGCTTAACTGTCGGATTTACCAAGTGGAGCTTGTACTTGGCCACTAAAACCATCTGAAACTGGTGCTAGCCCATAGTAGCCTATGAGCACTGATTATTTCAGAGAGGAATCCTCCATATCCCGTTTGGGCTGCCCCCCACTTGTGCATGTGCAGGCTGACTACCGGGCATGGTGTGCATGGTGAACCTGGCTGTACCTAGAACCTGGCTGTACCTAGAACCTGGCTGTACCTAGAATCAGGGTTGATAACGTTAAGCTATTGGAACCTGTATCCCAACAACAGATTGTTTCCAAATTTGCATTAAAATGATCATGTTAGTTTAATATAATATCAATATCATATCTGCACCACATTTACAATGTAGCTATGATAAATGGCCCCCCATGACTTCTCTCCCTAGAGTGAGACTTTTCACCATTAGGACTTCTTTCTCAGTAACCACCTGTGCAGATATGAATGTAATCTTATCCCATAGCTACTGTAGCATTTTTGGTGTGTTCACAATAAACTGCATATATTCTCAGTAAAACAAACACATACTGTATACTGATTAAACCGCATTATAAATGCACATTCCCTCTCTTTGCAAAGCTGCTTAATTGTCATTAATTAGCAGTAGCTGCTTCGTATTGTGACTGTATTATAAGATAATATTGTTACTTTGCATATTTTGTGTTATAGTAATCACTTTAGTTTTTCGCCACACTCCTTGCAATTCAGAACACATTAAAAATATTCAATTGGAGAGTAATATTAAGCACATCGCAGCTTTATACTATTGTATAATATTCCATTATCTCATTTAAGAAAGCCAACAACTTTCTAAAATGGTTTAATTGTAAAGTGGAACAGAATATGCTGGCGTTATATAAATATATGTTAATAAATAATTTTTGGGCTAACAATACCCAACAACTGGTTAAGTTGTATTACAGAGTACAGCGAGTAGTGGTCAATGGGATGTCCTCCAGCTGGGCTCCAGTAGTCAGCGGAATACCACAAGGGTCCGTACCCCGGCCATTACTGTTCAACATATTTATCAATGACCTGGAAATAGGCCTGGAAAGCACAGAGTCAATCTTTGCAGATGATACTAAATTGTGCAAGGTAATTAATTCGGAAATAGATGTGGAGTCTCTACAGAATGACTTATCTAAACTTGAAATCTGGGCGTCTAAATGGAAAATGGGATTCAATATAGAAAAATGCTAAATTATGCACTTTGGGACTAAAAACAAACTTGCAACTTACATATTAAATGGGGAATTTCTAGGGGTAACAGTATTGGAAAAAGATTTGGGGGTACTCATTGATAATAGGCTTAATAACCGTATACAATGTCAAAGTGCAGAAAAGAAGGCAAGTAAGGTGCTAGCGTGCATAAAACAGGGAATTGAGACAAGGGACGCGAGTGTAATCCTGCCGCTGTACACATCATTGGTATGTCCGCACCTGGAATATTGTGTTCAATTTTGGGCACCACATTATAAAAAAGATATCTGTGAACTCGAAAGCGTTCAAAGGCGTGCTACTAAATTGATTAAAGTCCTAGAAGGACTGGAGTACGAGGAAAGGCTAACTAGGTTGAATTTGTATACACTAAAAAAGAGGCGTCTAAGAAGAGACAATAGTAATATCTTCAAATATATAAAGGGACATTACAAAGAGTTATCAGAGGAATTGTTTATTAAAAACACAAGGTCACTCGCTGAGGCTAGAGGAGAGGAAATTCCATACGCAATGTAGGAAAGGGTTCTTCACTGTTAGGGCAATAAGGATCTGGAATTCCCTGCCAGAGAAGGTGGTAATGGTGGACTTTATATATGCATTTAAAAACGGATTGGATAAATTTCTGACTGAAAAAGATATCCAAGGTTATAGCATTTAAAATATTGACATTGTTAATCTGGGAGGAACATGATTTACAGCTGATAACTAAACATAAAACATTATTTCAATTGGGACATTATAATGCACTCGGCTTAAGACAGATTACAGGTTGGACCCGATGGGCATTTTGCCTCTTTTCAACCTCATTAACTATGTTACTATGCCAAAGTACAACCACAATGCCGAATAGCAGCATACAGACTGGACCAGGCGGTAAGTATTGGGGTTAGGTTTAGGGCAAGGTATTACGGGAAGGGTTATAGTTAGGCTGTGGGAGGGGTGGCTTAGGGTTAGTCTTAAAATCCCAAAATCTGTCTGGATTTTGAACACTGGGATGCTGCTGCCGGCATTCTGACCGTTGGGATCCTGTGCACCGAGATATTGATATCAACCGCTAAGAATATATAGTATGTTCTTTTAGTGTGTCCCTTAAAAGCTTTAAAATGGTTCACACAGTTTAGGTCTGTTCTGTGCATTCAATTGGATGTTCTTATATGAGCACCAACACTGCCTATTTGAAGCAAGCCAGTTGTTAGTGTACACCAGAGCAGCTCTGGAGTGCTGTAAGCTACAGGAGATTCAGTGGATGGGAAGAATGAGGTACATCAAGTAAATCAAACTTCATATTGTATCTGCCATCCCACACAGAATGTATTTATTTATTTTATGCCAATAGCAAATTGCACACCTTATACATATTTCTTAGCTCTTCTACAAAACATCTCCTTTTTGGAAATGTCTCTGGAGGGACAGGCAAATGCTCACGGATTCTCAGCATTTTATGTGATGGCAGTGGGGGAGTAAGAAGGTAAAGATGTCACAGTAAAGACAGATCTCAAAGAGGTGTTCCAAAGCCTCTCTGCTCATTACATCATGTGCCATGTGACTGTGGTTGCATGGCACTCAAGGATACGGCATAGATTTAAAATGCCTTTATAGCACTCTGATTTTAAAAAAAAATTGTAACTGTCAACTCCTGTTTTTGTCAGAGAAATGGGTAATTAACAGACTTCATATTGGTGTTGACGATAAACTCTCCACCCCTAGTCAAAAAACAATACACAGTAAAATTTTAATTGTCCTCAATGTATATTTAACAAATCACAACTTGAAACAAAAGAGGTTAAGAGCCCTGCTTGTGGACCCTTTGTTAATATTGCATTGCACCACACAAGTCCCCTCTTTGCCTAACAAACTCCATTACCCGCTGGCAATACTCTACGCCAGAGGTTCTAAAACATGGTCCTCAAGACACTGCAACAGTCCAGGTTTTAAGTATATCCAAGGCTCGGCACAGATAGTTAAATCAAAGTGACTGAGGTACTAATTAAGTCACCTGTGGCCATGCATAGATTTAATTAAAACCTGGACCTTTGGGGTGCCTTGAGACCTGCATTTGAAAACCTTTGGTCTGTGCTTCTTTCCAGTACTCTTTTATTTTTGTCAATGTACAGTATGAGTAAGTACATATTGTACACTCTGTTTTTATATGCATCACTGTATACAAGATGAAACTGGTTCCATTTACAGCAACAATGCAGTTTAATTTATACCAATAACCAATATTCTAGTGTTTCTTGATAATAGCTATGTTTTGCGCTAACCTCTGATTGCCTTGGCAAAGACTGCATCTAGTCGAAACGCGTCACCATGGCATGTGGACATAACCGGGTCTAATCTACTTGTAGATCCATCACAGAGCCAGCTGTCCAGTGTCTGGGCTATCCCATCCAAGAACTTTCTTATATGCGAGTGCCATCTTGGCTCTGGTAGGAGACTTTCCTGAGCACACATGGGAATTTTTGGGATTCTTGGTTGTATTTTGGTTTGTAAGTGTGATTTTATCAATATATTTTTAGAAAAAAAAGTAATGCAATATTAGTGTATTTTCCTTTTGTTGAGTTACTATTTTGAATGATTAAACATTTTGAAAAAAGGATTTACACCACTCTCCCATATAGCTAATGTGAAGTGCTGATGAAGCCGGGCATACATTATGCAATTATCTGCCTAATGCGCAGATTTTTGGTGGATCAGGCTAATAATTGCATAGTGGTATGGCGGTGACCAATCAATGATCATTGGTCAGCTGCATGTGGCAATATACTGTATGCCCAACATTTCTTTCACAGTAGAGGAATGGGAAGATGTTTTCCACACAAGGTAGCAATTGTGTGGCCATACACTGTTACATATTTCACAGTGAATGGCCGAGAAAGGGCCTGATTTAGAGATGGATGCTGTTTTCAGTCTGGCATGCTTCTGAGCAGCCATATCCCCATGGTTACCGCTTTTGAATTTGGACGCAGAGAGAGGCAATTTCGGTGGGTATTAGTCGCCACTTGCACTGGACATGTTTAGATGGACATTCTGCACCTCCATAAGGCTGGGGCAATGGGGGTCATTCTGACCCGTTCGCTCGCTGCGTTTTAACGCAGCAGAGCGAACGGATCCCTACTGCGCATGCACCATCGCTGTAGTGCACTGGCGCATGCCAGACGGCCGAAGGCCGTGGCAGGGATACAATCGCCTCTGCCTGATTGACAGGCAGAGGTGATCGCTGGGCGGGAGGGGACGGAACGGCGGCGTTTGGACGCCGTTTCGTGGGTTTGGTCTGGCCAACGCAGGCGTGGCCTGACCGAACGGGGAACGGGCCGCAGCGGCTGCGTGACATTACACGCAGCCGCTGCGGGCCGGGGAGCGATGAGTAGCTCCCGGCCAGCACGCTAAAGCTGCGCTGGCTGGGAGCTACTCTTGAAGTGCAAAGGCATCGCCGCTTTGCCCTGTGCTGGGCGTCCCCCCGCATGTCAGGGAAGAAGATCGTAGCTGTGCTAAATTTAGCACAGCTACAATCAACTCGCAATGACCCCCAATGTCCGATGGTGCGCAAAGCAGCAGATTAGCGTCGCAGATGGTGGAAATCTCAGTAGGATGCCCAGTGTGTGCGACGTTAGCATAAAGCACAAGAGGAAAGTTATTTCATTTCACTAAGAATGGTGTGTTGTTATACACATATGGGTGTACAGTAAGATATCGATTGATACGTTATTAATTTATAAATAAATATATATATATATATATATATATATCTATCACCAAAGGTGACTGTATTACGTTTTCATTTTCTTTTCCTTTGGTATTACCATGTCTCACATATACTGTATGTAAGTAGAACAACAGGGATTTCATGAAGGATGAAGATTTGGGGGGGTATGTAATTCAGTATGTCCTAGTTTTGCAAAGTCGCAGATTTCTGGCGATTTATACCATTTGTTTTTAAAACCGCTAAACATTTTTGTCAATTTACAACTGGATAATCATGGCTAGAGAGTTACAGCACTATAGGTGTAAATGATATCTCATTTTAGGGTTCTGTGTTCCAGTTGGATTTAGACAAAAAAAGGGCACCCAAGGTTACATTTGTCAGAAAAATGTCCTTTTATCATTTTCTAACTGCACATTATACTCCTGTTACGGGTGCTGACAGGGATCAATCAATTTCCTCCTAGACTTAAGCAGCTGCAGCAGAGCTAATGCACTGAGGCTCAGCAGATGTTCAAATTGAAGTGTTGCCCTGATGACAGACAGGTAGACGCTGGTCTTCATCCTGGCCATATTAAACATGAATACAGGTGCAAAATGAAATTAAGGAAACTTGTTGCTAGTGACTTCAATTTACACTGTCTACAGTCACAATAAAAAAAAATCTCTCATCAGCCAACATTAACCACGCAAAACTGTATCAAGTACCTTGCAGCCAGTCCCTCATGTCTATTCAATGATATGTTTACCTTACTAAGTTTATATCTGTTCATGTGTTAGGGAGGATGAAAAAAGACAATAGCCAATGGCAACTGATCAAACAGTGCACTGGTGTGGTCACAGCCTGCTGCTATATACATGTCATCCTGGGCCATTCAAAGCCTGATCATCATACAATATGAATGGACTTGGAGGATGTTTCAACAAAGGGAAACATGACAGACAAATAGCAGTGCCAGGCTTCCCTTTCCAAAACTATCATTACACACACACAGCATACAAATACATTGTGTTTGCAAGCAATCTACCCACAGTATTACAGATTATGATGTCTCTACCCGTTGGTATAGCCAGACTTTTCCTGTAGCTGGGGAAACAAATACAAGTTGCTTCTTGCGAATGGTATTCCTGAGGGGATCCGGTCTGAAGATCGACAGTGTCTAGGTTGACAATGTTTAGGTCGACCGCTATAGGTCGACAATCACTAGGTCGACATGGATGGAAGGTCGACAGGGTTTCTAGGTCGACATGTGCTAGGTCGACAGGTCTAAAGGTCGACATGAGTTTTTCACATTTTTTGGGGGGGGATTTTTTCATAATTAACGATCCACGTGGACTACGATTGGAACGGTAAAGTGTGCCGTGCGAAGCGGTAGCGGAGCGAAGGCACCATGCACTAATTTGGGATCCCGGTCACTCTACGAAGAAAACGACACACACAAAAAAAAAATTCCTCATGTCGACCTTTAGACCTGTCGACCTAGCACATGTCGACCTAGAAACCCTGTCGACCTTCCATCCATGTCGACCTAGTGACTGTCGACCTATAGTGGTCGACCTAAACATTGTCGACCTAGATACTGTCGATAAAACGAACCACACCCATTCCTGAGATCCGTCTGCTTTTTTTCTAAAGGTTTGGGCATCATAATTCACTTTATATGATAAACAAATTATTTAATCCTTTGAATTTGAATTTGGTATTATAGTTATGCCCTAGTGTTTACATTTGTATCTTTTCTGTGGCAGTGTCTACTCTGAAATAACATCCAAATGCTTGCTTGTATAGCAATCAGCTCTTCTAGATCATACAAAATTCACAATGAGGTGCAAACGTCATAAAATAAAAAGTAAAAAAAATGTATATTCTTGGAATTTTTAATGCTTTCAAAGTAAAGGGTTAATATATGTACTATGCCAGGTAAATCTTACAATTATTTCTGTATAATTGGTGAGTTAGGATATATCAATACTAGAGATGTGCACGGAATCTCGTCATTAAGTTCTAATTTTATTGCCGTGTTTTGGTTTCAGACTTGGTTTTGCGAAACCACCATCAAGGGTTTTGGTCCACAATTTGGATTTAAAATCTGAACCTTGTTTTTTGGATTTCTTGAAAACTTCTCAATTAGCAAAAATCATGTAATTTTTGCAATCCAAAACTTGAAATTTGAAATTAACATCCAAATCCCGTACAATATTCAGGTGGAATTGGATTTCTAAAGAACCGAACTGCACATATCTTATAACCCTTTTCAGACTAGCAAAAATATCACGGGTTATTGTATGTGAATGCGCAGAAACCCGGGATTTTGCATAGTCTGAAAGGGTCCTTAAAATAAAAACCCAGGTCAAGCTACTCGACATTTCAACCCGGGTAGTGACCAAGGTTGAACCTGGGCCGCGGTGCAGTGTGTACAACTAACCAGGGTCAAGGCAACCCGTTCACAATATAGGAAGAGACGGCACTCAGAGATGATCTCCTCTCCAAGCGCCGGCACTGCATCTGCCTGCAGTGATGTCACCGATCAAGCAAGAAGTCAGGTTCTGCCAAAAGTCTGAAAGTGGTCTCTACTGGATCTCACCTAGGTTAGACCTGTGTTCAAAATTCTGGGTGCTGAAAGGGGTATAATAAATACTGCATCTTTTAAAATAAAAATAAAAACATGTAAGAGGGATGATTCCGCACCAGTTACAAAATTTATGAAGAGCCAAATTAGGACACTCAGGGGAAATATTCCCAGATAAAGTCTCTATGGCGGTGCACCCTGAGTCAACAATAGTACTGTAGAACGTGAGTGAAGAAGAAGTAAGACTCAGAGTTTAGTAGAACTCTTTATTTAGCCCCTTATTCCTTGCCTAACACTGATAGCAGAATCACTGCTCTTATTTTCCTTCAATCTATTTACTTTTCCATATTGTGATCTGTCTGGCAAAAAAAAATATTATTTGTGATTCATGGGGATGAGCTAACTGGCACAAATCCAGTGCCTCAATTCTTGATACCAGTTTGCGCAATTGGCAGCTTTGGGTCTCATAATTCAATTTAGTATATTTGAGTGATCATACCTCTTATTATAATTTGAGACCAAAGATTTTTTTAATTTATGTTATGTGTATGTTTATGTGTGTAATCTTGGATACCAGTTTTTAATTATTCTCATTAAAAGTCATGTTTTTATATACTTACCTATATCTTGATCATTGTTAATCAGCCTAAGAGTGCACCCACAAAAGAGTCTAACTTCTTCTCCACTCACGTTCTAAAATTAAAAAAAGTAAGCTCAGAAAATGATTTCTAGCCCTCGCTACATGTTTATTTTGTCTGGATGCAGAATTAGGGAGAAAAAGGGAGATGCTAGTAAAATAATTACAGAACAAATACCTCTAACACACAGTAGGTTGAATTTAAATACTGTAAATTGAACCTTTTAAAACAGCCTAACCCTAACCCTCCCCTGCAATCTTAACACAACACAACACAACATCCCCCCCCCCCCCCCGTACGTGTCGGGATTCGTCGGTGGGTTTGTGATCTCTGACGGGATGCCGGCGCCTGCATTTCATACAGTGTCGGGTTTCCGGCGTCGGCATTTCAGCTGTCTGGATCCCGTCAGCCGGGATACTGACCACCGGATCCCTTCATACCACCTAGTCTGCAGTCTAACAATAGTTTTTGTAGAAATCCTCATATATTTTAAAGAAATGAGGCTTCAACAAACTGGCCACTATGTTTATTCTTACTTATTTGGCTGTAGTTCCCTCTTTTCTATTATTTTTCTTTCACTTGACGAAAAAGAAAGTGAAGCACCTGCACTCCTCTGTAGACCCCCCAGCTGCTGAGAGTGATGTGAAGTAGCTGATCAGTAACTATAACTCTAATTGTATGTTTTTTATTTTATCTTAATGGGATGTGAGGGAACATTTGCTTTCATTTTGCCGGACTGTATTAATTACAATATTTTATATTATTGTGACAAGATGGTCAGGATATTTAAATACTGTAAATCGAAACCTATAAACAAAAAACAATCAAAGTTCTTAATCACCACTTGGAAATATGCAGTTATGTAATGACTACCAGCTGACGCTGACTGTATAAAGAATAATACAATGTGTACCCCTGCGTCAGCATCAGCCGTTGCAGAGTATAGCTTGGAATTCCCATTAGTGTAAGAGTGGCGCCAAAAAAGTAGACATTTTCAAACCAGATTTTAATGAAGGCTTTCTCACGCTTAGTCCAGCAACTGGGAATAACTTCGTCAATCAGCACACCGAGGAAGCAGATCTTGGAAAACATATACTGCTCTGCACAACTTTGGTGGGTTTCTGTAATTCAGGCAATTGTCCCATTTTGTTATTTCAAAAGGCTGCAATTTAAACTGACTTTGACAAGAGCTGTCGTTAATAACGTTCAGTACTTGGGCAGTGCAAAGCCAATTAGCACTGATTTCTGCTCTTTGCACGGCAGCTGTGCATTGTTCTTCATGGCCAATTAATTGCTTACAACAGACACCCAATCAAGTTCTAATTGGTGATACGCCACAGCTACAGTTTATTCACTGCTACCAGCACACGTCATGAAATATAAGATGAGGGCGATGACACAAAATGGTTAAAAAACAGAAGTAAATGCCGCCTAATTTTGCAGAACAATTAACTTTTGTCCTTCTTAAGTGCTGTGGTTGTATATATTATTACGCAGGCATGTGCGATAGACTGGTCAGTAAATGTAAATCAGGGCATTAAATACACTACATATACTGTACTAAATTGGCTTAGATTTATGCTGGTTGTCAGTAATGTTAAAGGAATATGAAAAAGAAAATGGTTTCAGAATCATTAATCCCTTTGCCACTATGTAATGTTCATCCACGTTACAGTCCAATGCTTTGGAGATTTTACTTATGCACTCTTCATACTTTGCACAGTATTTTGAGATGTGAACTAGCTAATTAGAGAGGGCAATTACTTGCACATGTTTGTATTGTGTCAGATACATTTACCAAAATAATGGAAAAATATCTAAATATTTAGAATATTGGTTCAAATGAAAATAAAAGGGAGTATTAGAATTTTTTAGCTTTGATTATATAACCAACATAACCTGAGTCTTGCAGTAAAGTGGTAAATCCATCCTCTATTTTCCTGACAGTAAATCACTGTCTAATCACAATCGCTGAACGTTCTATGTCACAGGTTCTCAAACTCGGTCCTCAGGACCTCACACAGTGCATGTTTTCCAGGTCTCCTCACAGAATCACAAGTGAAATAATCAGCTCCACCTGTAGACCTTTTACAATGTGTTATAGGCCCTACACACTGGCCGATTTGTTTGAAAGATATGAACGATCTCGTTCATAAATGAACGAGAACTCGTTCATATCTTTCAGTGTGGAGGCTCCAGCGATGAACGATGTGCGGCCCCGTGCTCGTTCATCGCTGGTCCCCCGTCGGCTGTACATGCAGGCCAATATGGACGATCTCGTCCATATTTGCCTGCACTTCAATGCAGACGGGTGACGGGGGGAGTGAAGAAACTTCACTCCCCCCGTCACTGCCCCCCCCCCCCGCCGCCGGGTAGCTCGTCGGCCATATCCGCCGTCAGGCAGCTCGGCGGCGGATTGGCCAGTGTGTAGGGCCCTTTAGTGATGTGTTCCAATCTTTGAATTGTTAAAGTGAGGGGAGATGAACACTTGCATGAATACATAGCAATCTATCTATCTATCTATCTATATATATATATATATATATATGTATATATATATATAGTGACAATCTGGGGTATTTAGATCGGTAGAGTGTCTAATGGTGAAGAATTTAGGCGCAAATTTGGACACCTCTGGCTTAGGCTGGGGCCACACAGTGCGTTGTAGCGGGACTTGGAAGGAGCCAGCACATAGGCTCCTAGCCGGCCACCCACCAGACCCACGTTGAGCTGGATGACAGGACGACCGCTTTCAAGGAGTACACATACATTTGAATGGCTGTGCCGCACTGTGTTCTCCCTGAAATCTAGCATCCGGCGAAAAGGCATAGTGTGAATCCAGATAGCATTTTCTCTGGACCCGGGTCCTGTGAAACAGGTCCGTCGAAAAAGCTATGTGTGGCCCAAGCCTAACTGGGCTCTTTAGATGCTACAGTGCCACTTGTACTGTCTCCACAAGCAGTCTGATTGATTTTCACATCCCTGTCTGGGCTGTATACACAGGCAACAGCCTCACTTTACTGCACACAGCACAGTCTCCTGGGCTGTCTCCACTTGGCAGCCTCTGGGTGTGGTCACACCTCCTTTTTCTTCCCTGTGTGGGTGGTTCCCTCCAGCCCTCGCACCGAATCCATGACTCACTACAACCATTTATCTTCACATTGCCACAATACATATGTATATATGAGTAGATTGCACTCATGTAGGAAGATGCACAATTAAACATCTATGTTTATTGCATGTTGCATCTACAGTTGTTTTTTTTTAAATAAATAAACACGGTCATTTTCCTCATCCGTTCCTCATCTGTTTTGTGAAACCCATTAATCATCTGTCATTTCCCCTCTTTTTACTTTTCTAGAAGTTAAACACACTATGGGGGGAATTCAATTAGCCGCGTTAAATTTTTCAGCGAAAAAAAATCACTTTTTCGCAGTTCGATTAATGGCCCTCATTCCAAGTTGTTCGCTCGCAAGCTGCTTTTAGCAGCATTGCACATGCTAAGCCGCCGCCTACTGGGAGTGAATCTTAGCTTAGCAAAATTGCGAACGAAAGATTCTCAAAATTGCGAATAGAAATTTCTAAGCAGTTTCTGAGTAGCTCGACACTTACTCTGCCACTGCGATCAGTTCAGTCAGTTTCGTTCCTGGTTTGACGTCACAAACACACCCAGCGTTCGCCCAGCCACTCCCCCGTTTCTTCAGTCACTCCCGCGTTTTTCCCAGAAACGGCAGCGTTTTTTCGCACACTCCCATAAAACGGCCAGTTTCCGCCCAGAAACACCCACTTCCTGTCATTCACACAACGATCACCAGAACGAAGAAAAAACCTCGTAATGCCGTGAGTAAAATACCAAACTTCTTAGCAAATTTACTTGGCGCAGTCGCAGTGCGAACATTGTGCATGTGCAGTTTGCGGAAAATCGCTGCAATGCGATGAAAAAGAACGAGCGAACAACTCGGAATGAGGGCCAATGCCCTTTTTCACAGAAAAATTTAGCACTTTCCATGCGAAAAACACAGAATCTGGGATAAGTTCCCAAATCCATGTGTTTTCACGATCACTGCCGCAGATAAACAGCACTTATCTGGGATTTTGTTTCTTATGCCTCTATCTGCAACAAATTAATTATCCCTGGGGATCAATTAGCCGCGGTAATTTACTACAGCTAACTGAATTCCCCTTGAAGGTAGTATGTAAATGAACATTAAGATATCTCAATAAAAATACCAAGGGGCAGATTCAATTCAACGCAAATGTATCTGCAAGTTACTGTAGGCAGATTCTACTCTCATACCTTCCTAGGCTGCAAGCAGAGTCTGCCTTCTGCCGTAACGAGTCTTGGTGGTTTCTGAACGCCATTGACTCTGCAGCTAAGAAATGCAAACCATATAAAAGACAGATTTTTTTTCTTCTTTAAATATATACATATCCAACAATTGTATTGAAATTTGCTATAAACGCTGACACACCTAGTAATATTGAAACCTGCGACCATTAAGGCTGTACCCATTAATAAAGGAACAAAGTTTAAATCTATCTATTAAATGTATTTTGTATTTAAATGATTTATTTCCCTCGCTTCTAAGTAAACATAAGGCCTGCTGGTTCCTTCGCAATTGCAAGAGAAAGAAATAAGTTGGCGATGAATAAGTGACAGGCAACTGGCTAGTGCTACCAATCACTATATCATTATATCTCTGCAGGAGTTGCTGTAAACAGAGTAGATCTTTCAACTCTTCCGCATTGGCTCTCAGCCTTGTTCTGTCACCTTGCCCTTGCAGCCTATTGAGCCTATTTAATATAATTATTTTAATGTAGCCAGTTAGCGGCAAATTCTTTGCAACAAAAGCAGCAGCACAATGCTTCAATGGGTAGTGTGACCTAAAATGCCAAAGAGATTCTAGAGCAAAATGATATGAAAATAGTGTTGAATTTAAGACCATGTGAAGATTTACTGCATTTAGATCAGTGTCTCAGTTTTGACCGATCATTTGATAACTTCTTGAGAGGCTCCAGTCCACTGGAGTTTGTATAGTTTTTTTTTTAATGTTCTGAATTGTATCATTATTTTTAATGTCAAACCCATCTGTTTTTTAAAAAAAAACTTGATTGCAGAACATAGCAAAAAAACACAAAAACACTTGCGTCAATAATATTAGAAATACAAAGTAAAATTCTATAAATGTAATAACCTGTTACAAAAAAATAATTTATGATGAAGAAAGCTGTACACTCATGTTAAAAACAGTAATATTAACCTTTTTGGCGCAAGTCTTTGTTGACCATCTTGTAACAATAATAAAAACTATCGTCATTAATACAGTCCGGCAAAATGAAAGCAAATTTTCCCTCACATTCCATTAAAATAAATAACAAAAAATGCAATTAGAGTTATCGTTATTGGCCAACTACAGTACTTCACATGACTCTCAGCAGCTGGGGATCTACAGAGGATTGTAGGTGTTTCACTTTTCTGCACTTTCTTTTCCATCAAGTGAAAGAAAAATAATAGAAAAGAGTGCACTAGAGCCGAATAAGTAAGAACAAACATAGTGGGCAATTTGTTGAAGCCTCATTTCTTTAAATTGTATGAGGCTTTCTACAAAAACTATTGTTAGACTGCAGACTAGGTGGTATAAAGGGATCCAGGCAAGATCCCGGATGTCGAGATCCCTGCAGTCAAAACTGGAATCCTGACACTGCTCGAAATTCCGGCGCCAGCATCCCCTGACAGAGTTCACCAACCCACTGCTGGAATACCGACGAGCTTATGCTGGGCCACCGGAGAGGTAAGCCGGAGGAGGGGGGGAGGGGTGTTAGATTAAGGCTGCCGGTTGAGAGTTAGGGTTAGGAAGCAAGGAGGGTTAGGGTTGACTGCAGGACGGGGTGGTTAGGGTTAGGCACCCACAGGGAGGGTTAAGATTAGGCTGCGGGGGAGGAGGGGGTTAGTGTTAGGCTGTGGGGAGGGGGGGTTAGTGTTAGGCTGTGGGGTGGGGGGTTAGGCTGCAGGGAGAAGGGTTAGGCTGCAGAGGGGAGGGTTAGGGCTAGGTTGCATGGGGGAGGGTTAAGTTTAGCTGTAGGTAGGGATGGTTAGTGGGACCATGGGGAAAGGTTAGTATACTTACCTTTCCTCTGTCGGGATTCCAACCATTTTGGTGCACCTGCATCCTACTATCCAGATGGTTATGATGCCAACAGCGGATCACAATCCCTAATCCCTTACCCCCCACACTCTTGCTGCCTAACCCTATTCTCTGCCAAATCCAAGACTAATACAAACGCTCTCACTAGTGCATAACCCTAACCCCTGTCAGAGTCGTCACCGGGTGTTTCTGCATCCTCTATGGCTCCGGAGGCTTGCCTGCATCCGAAAAGGGGCATGACCTAAGATGGAAGGGGCGTGGCCTTGTGGGGGAACCCGGTGACATCATTCTGAGGTCAGACCAGCATCACCTGAAGAAGCTGGCCTGCCCCCGGAGACCAGTAAATGCAGTGTGTACCCCCTGTGTATGACAGGAGCCGAGTGTTGCAGGAGAATGTCATACTACAGCACCCGACTCATGCGAGTGTGAGAAGCCGGCATTCTGGTGTCACCTCCTCTGCGGGCCGCACCCCCCACACTCCCCTTATGATGCCACCGACCCCTGTACTTACTTTCAAGATCTGTCAGGATTCTGACCACCGGGATCCCGCTGTCAGTATTCTGACCATCAGGATCCCGACTGCCGAGATCCTCACAGTATCCCGTATCAAATTTCTGGCATCCAGGATCCAGACGGCCAGAATACGGACAGTGGAATCCAGAGGCTCAGAATGCCGACGGATACCTGTAAGTATTTTAACCTTTCCCCAACCCACTCCTCCCACAGCCTGCCCCTAACCCTAAAACTGACCCTAATACCGCTTTCACATCGCAAATGCCGGATCCTACCCGGTAAGAGAAACGTGTACTTACCGGGTGGGATCCGGCATTTGCGCTCCGTTGCTGGCTTTCCAACCCGGCAATATACCGGGTCGGTTGCCATAGCAGCGGAGGGCGCAGCAGGGGCGGGGGTGGAGGCGGCGCCGGGAGATGAGCTTATCTCCTGCGCCGCCTCTGCCTATGCTGTGAATGGGAGCCGTTTCGCATCGGAACGGCTCCCATTCACACTGCGCCTGACCCGGTAATCAACCCGGTAATAACCCTTCTTTTTTACCGGGTTGAATTACCGGGTCAGACGACCCGCTAATTCACCAAAGGACCTTTCACATCGCACACGGACCCGTTTCGACACGGCAATATGCCGTGTCGATACCGGGTTTTTAGTGCGATGTGAAAGGGGTATAACTCTAATACTCACCTTGGGCATCCGTCGGCACTTTGAGCATTAGGATTCCAATGTTGGGTTTCTGACCGCTGGGATTCCAAACAATCTTGTTATATTGTACATAAACTGTTGCTTTACATGTCTTCTGAAGTTTCCCCTTTCGTGTGAACGTTCAAAGACTGGCAACACTAACAGCATCTCAATAGTGCTGGATTTTACAAGCTAAACTGGCAGCACACAGACTAAATGCGTGCAAAGAAACAAGTTTAATAATACAGATTCTTTCTTGTATTTCAATGAAGCTCAGCAAGGTGCAATTTGTTGTGGTATAATAACACATCCTGTACATGAAGCAGTTGTACAGATTCAATACGCAGCCTTTGGGGGATTATTGCTATAATCACATCCTATTCTAACCTTCCAGGACAGCATATAATGAGTTAAATAATACAGAACAATAAAGGTTGCTGCCTGCATTTCAATCAGCTTCACAACAAGCTCAGTGTGACAACATTGTTGCCAATAACCTCATCCAAATGTTAATCAATGGTCATAGCAGGAAGTGGTTTGGTGTGGTGTACAGCGCTACACATAATACCATGAGCTTCAGCCAGCAATTGTCCTGTGTAGCTGGATGGGTGACAGCAGCACCTACCTAAGTAATACAGGGTTTTACTAATTATTCTCACATCTCAATTAAGCAGGACTTAAGAGGGTATATTTTATGTCCATTTTAAAATAAGTGTTATATTCATAGATATCTCCCTATAGGGTATGCACTTACAGGCGCAGCACCTCCATGTGAGCTCTCCTCTATTCATTCTGTGGTAAACATGCTAAAATATGTCATCTCTACAGAATGTAAGTAGAGTTCTCTGGTGGAACAGCACCAATGGGGAAATTCACTAACGGTCGATTAAAATCGACCTCAGACGATGTTGGGTTTCAGGGGCTGAAACACACATTTTGCTAACAGGTGATTTTTTTTTATATTCATTTTTAAATATTAATAAATGTGGGGTTCGGCCCTGTTAGTACAGCACTGATTTTAATCAAATTAAAACTATAAAAATAAAACTTGTAATTAATCTCCCCCCAATAGTAAATTTTGTAAATGATTAGAATGACCTGTTTATTGAAAAACAAAGTATAATATATAAATAGTACTAAATAGTGTGATAAAGATGCTATGTAGTGGAAGCACACACTGACTCTGGGCTTCTTTACCACTGTTTTATTTTGTCAGGTTGACCGCAAACCAGTAACTTTAACAGAGTATATGGTCACAGCCCTGTCACTCACTAAATAGACCTACTGACCGGCCACTAGCTGGCGTCGGTCATACAGTCAAATGGCCTAAACAGACCTTAAATACCCTAGACTCCTCCTCCCCCTTCCAGACTGACAGGCAAATGACACTCCAACCTGGTATTTAAAAAGGAGCTGCTGACGTGCCCTGTTTTGATTACATCAGCGGTGCCAGGCTAGAGGGAAGACAATGAAATCTGCAAGCTCACATTTTTTTTATCATCCAAATGCATGATTGCCCTGGGCTTAACAGCTAAACCCACCTGGTTCCTTTTATAGCACACTGCCCATTTTGACACTATATGGAGATGAGAGGGGTCGGTTCTCAGAGAAACGAACCCTACCGGACTTCACCACCCAAGCCCGGATCCTAGTCAGGCTCGGGTTTTCCTGCCTCACTCGGAAACAAGAACGAGGCAAAACGTCATCATCCCGCTGTCGGATTCTCGCAGGGTTTGATTCCATATAAAGAGCAGTGTGTCACCGCCATTTTTACTCTGGCATTGGAGAGTGTAGAGAGTGGCGTGTCTCCATCCTCAGTGTCCTTGTCTTGTGCTGCATCTGTCCAGTCACAGTGGTGGTGTCCTCTGCTGCCATATGTCCAGTGCTGCTGTATAAGTACAGTCCAGTGGTGCTGTCTTGTGCTGCATCAGTCCAAGTGGTGGTGTGTTGTGCTGCATCAGTCCAGTCACAGTGGTGGTGTCCTCTGCTGCCATATGTCCAGTGCTGCTGTATAAGTCCAGTCCAGTGGTGCTGTCTTGTGCTGCATCAGTCCAGTGGTGGTGTGTTGTGCTGCATCAGTCCAGTCACAGTGGTGGTGTCCTCTGCTGCCATATGTCCAGTGCTGCTGTATAAGTACAGTCCAGTGGTGCTGTCTTGTGCTGCATCAGTCCAGTGGTGGTGTGTTGTGCTGCATCTGTCCAGTCACAGTGGTGGTGTCCTCTGCTGCCATATGTCCAGTGCTGCTGTATAAGTCCAGTCCAGTGGTGCTGTCTTGTGCTGCATCAGTCCAGTGGTGGTGTGTTGTACTGCATCAGTCCAGTCACAGTGGTTGTGTCCTCTGCTGCCATATGTCCAGTGCTGCTGTATAAGTCCAGTCCAGTGGTGCTGTGTTGTGCTGCATCAGTCCAGTGGTGGTGTGTTGTACTGCATCAGTCCAGTCACAGTGGTGGTGTCCTCTGCTGCCATATGTCCAGTGCTGCTGTATAAGTCCAGTCCAGTGGTGCTGTGTTGTCCTGCATCAATCCAGTGGTGGTGTCCCTGTGCTGCCGTATATGTCCATTGATACTGCCATATATATCCAGCGGTACTGCCGTATAAATCCAGTGATCCTGCCTGGCCTCATGGCACGCCCCATCTATCTGTATACCAGGGAGGGTGAACCGGCGGCCAGCTAAACAGAGAGCTAGGAGGCTGCTCAGCCAGCCCTGCTCTCTGCGTTACCAGCCCAGCCCATCCTGTGTGTGTGTGTGTGTGTGTGTGTGTGTGTGTGTATATATATATATATGTATATATATATATATATATAAACACAATACATAAAGGGCACTAACAAGTGGAATGTTTTCTACAATTCAATACAATTTATTACCAATATGTATCAACATCAATAATGTCACTAAAATGTATACAATAAAGATACCACTGGAAAATTTCAGCTGGTACTGTTATCATTGGAGAATTCTTCTGATATAGCGACCAAGGTTCTTTTTCAATATGTGAGATGTCCATTTAGTTCTGTGAACATACCCTCTCACAAAAAAAATCATCCAACAAAACAGCCAATGGCCAGATATTAGTACCTCAAAATAGTTTTATTCTTGATTAAAAATAAAAGAAATAGCATTAAAGCAATTGCTTACAGCAAATGTATAAAAAGAGGTGTCATTGATAGCGGCAATATGGAGGTATAGAAATAGCCTGATGTTTATCTCTTTGATTTTCGGAATCCAAGGTGAAACGTGAACATATACAAGGACGTTATAAGAGGCCCTACGCGTTTCGTCCTACTCACTGACTTTATCAGGAGTACAAATCTTTTAAAGGGGGTGATACATAGAATGAATATACAGGATGGTAGGATACACAAACTATACAAATTGCATACAACCTGTGCTACAATCATTATTCAATTATTGAACATATATCCTGTATGCAAAATATATATAACAGAGAAAATGGTAGCAACACTAATAAGTGGTGTAGTAAACCAGAATCAACTGTGGGCACGGCAAAACCCATATCTCGAGGAAGCCTAACAGATGACATGTTACTAAAAATGGCCACCAAGTTGCTGATACAGTATGTTAAAAAAATATATCTTTTTTTGGACCAGTGGATTGAAAATGGCATATAGAATATGGGCCATACAACTGAGACAGAAAATTATCCAAGAAAGACACCTATTATTTATGATAAGGAGTACCAATGTACCCAATATACAGTATATACCCAATGTATAATGATATGGGCAAAACCTTCACATATAGAGGTCTTGAATATGGTGTCTCACAATTGGAAAAGACAAAACCTATTGGTATTAATAATTATATTATTCCATTGAGGCTTATGTAGCCCATACACTTGTGAGATATCAGGCACTATCCTTTGATTTCGACCACATCTGTGAGATAAATCGAAGGATTGTATGCACAATTTAGGCACCTTGCGACGCGATGCGCAGGCACGCCGGTTGAATGTCGCGTCTCAAGATAGTATGTGCTGCACTTAATATTTATCGAATCGCAGTGCGATCTTACGTTGTTTTTTACCACTTTCGATTTATCACACTGTGATGTGCGATATGTGAAGACAGGAGCCGACTTCCTGGCCACTCCTCTTCCCCACACTGCGCACATGACTGGAGAGGAGGATGCAAGCACGCTGCTGAGCTCCCAAATAGCGGACAAGGTAGGCAGGCTAAACCACTGGCCACCAATGATTATTATGCTGTTTTACCACCACTGCCCACCATTATGCTGGTCTACCCATAATTATACTGGCCCACTGCCCAAAATGCTGCCCCACTGCAAGACACTGGATGCGACTAAACGCCATTATACTGCGCCACTGGCCACCATTATGCTGCTGCACCCACCATATACTGGCCCGCTGCCCAAAATGCTGCCCCACTGCAAGCCCCTGGCCACGCCCTAAACGCCATTATACTGCGCCACTGCAAGCCACCATTATGCTGCTGCACCCACCATTTATTGGCCCACTGCCCAAAATGCTGCACCACTGCAAGCCCCTGGCTGCACCCTAAATGCCATTATACTGCGCCACTGCAAGCCACCATTATGCTGCTGCATCCACCATTTACTGGCCCATTGCTCAAAATGCTGCACCACTGCAAGCTCCTGGCCACGCCCTAAACGCCATTATACTGCGCCACTGCAAGCCACCATTATGCTGCTGCACCCACCATATACTGGCCCGCTGCCCAAAATGCTGCCCCACTGCAAGCCCCTGGCCACGCCCTAAACGCCATTATACTGCGCCACTGCAAGCCACCATTATGCTGCTGCATCCACCATTTACTGGCCCATTGCCCAAAATGCTGCACCACTGCAAGCTCCTGGCCACGCCCTAAACGCCATTATACTGTGCCACTGCAAGCCACAGCCCACCATTATGCTGCTGCACCCTGCACACCAATGTATTATCACAACATATTTCAGATAACTCACAACAGTAACTAGAAAACAAACTTTATTTAACCAGAATAATGGAACTTTTTTCATGTATATTCATTTTCCTTTATTTGCAGTCTGCAGATGTCCTATGAGAGCCGTGATTTCCTATTGGGCTTTATCAGCCTGTACCATGAGGAGGAGTGTCTGTGGCTGACATCCTCACCGGACTACAGCAACAAACAGAAGAGTCCAAGAGGTCAGGGGCCAGTGCAGACAAGGTGTATGTGCCGCAGCTGTGGTACTACAAAGAACTAAACTTCTTCCTGGAGAAACGGTCAGCTAGGGAGTCCCTAGTGGTGATGGCAGAGTCCGAGGAGGGAAGTCTGGATGTGGAGAAGGCCGAAGGGGTAAATTGCTTTTAATTGTTATTACCTAATAAATTCCTCCTGCCATGCCACAGCTCCTTCCCCATTGAAAAAGGAATTATATTTTTCCCTGACCTCTTTTGCCCTTGCAGTGCCGCGTAAAGTTACTGCAGGTGGTCCCACCGAGGAAATCGGCACTGTCACCACTGGCTTGTTGGGGTCTTCCGGTACTACTGGGAGCTAAGGCATTTGCCTCGTGGCCTTGCATCGGAGCATGTTGTGCAGTATACAACATGCTGTTACTACAGTCAATTTTGTCCAGCCTCATGTTCATGGGTTTGTGGAAGATCATGAACCGGTTGCTGAGAATACCAAATGCATTCTCAACAACCTGACGGGCCCTAGAAAGGTGGTAGTTGAAAATGCGCCTATCGTGGTTCAGGATTCTTTCCGAGTAGGTCTTCATTATGTGTTCGTGCAGTGCGAAGGCCTCTACTGCCACAAACACAAATCCCAGGCTATTCTTTGTTTGCTCCACAGGCGGCAGATGAATGGAGTTGGTGGTGAGCCTATCATAGAAGCGCGTATTTTTCAAGGATCCACCATTCGAGCAACGACCATTTTTCCCAACATACAGGAAAATAAATTCATAGTTTGCGTTGACCACCGCCATGAGAACAATGCTAAAGTAGCCTTTATAATTGAAGTAGTCTACCCACTTTTGGTGGGTTTGGTGATGTGCACATGTTTCCCGTCTATCGCACCACCTCAGTTTGGGAAACTCCAGCGCCTGTCAAAGTCCTCTGCAATAGCTTGCCATTCTTCCACGCTTGTAGGGAACTGTAAAAGAAAAAAAAATGTTTGAATATTTACTAAATTTTTTTTACCCTACAGACACCTGAAGACCTCAGCTGTACCCCTGACCTCAGCAACGCATCACCAGAGGAATCGAAATCTCCACAGCTACAGAGTTCCAGGAGGAAGCCACGGAAAACAAAATTTGTGGAAGACCCGCTACTGTTGGAGGCCCATTCACAGCTGCTCCGGAAAGCTGAATTTGATGACTTTGATCTGATGAATTTGATGACTTTGCGTCATACGTTAGCAAAACCATGCGTAAGGTTTCCGAGCAGCAGCAAGTAGAGTGCAAGTGCCTGGTGTCACAGGTTTTGTACAAAGCACTCACAGGACAAATGACACCAGAGTGGAACATTCATGGGCCAGAACCTCAAGCACCTGCTCCTCATCTCCCATTGACCTTCAGTTCACCACCTACCTACTCTTCCTCCAGTACCCATCCTCCTCCACATCCCAGCTCCCATCCACCTACCCCTCCTCAAACCTCTCCTCATCAAACCAGCCACCCTTCCCATTATAGTTAACCCCCCACCCCCATCCACCCACCTTTCCCCCACTATCCAATCTCCTCCTCAACCCAGTTACCCTTCCCAAGCCAGCCACACATCCACCTTCCCCTCCGCAATTTTGACCTCCTTGATGTCACAGGGGGAACAAGAGGAGGTGGAAGAGACAAGTCTCTTTGAAATGTAGGGTGATTCTCATTTACTGCTGCCCTTGTTATACATACCAACAGATGTGGTGCATTCTGATACTACGGTGAGTGTCAACGCTTTGAGGCGGACAATGCACACATGCTGCTAGGGACAGGTTGATGGTACTGGGGACCCATCTTCCTGCCCCTAGTTGCATGTGTGCATTGCGCCCCTGGCACCGGTGACACTCAATACCGTAGTATCAGAATGCACCACATCTGTTGGTATATATATAAAATTCCTGCTGCACTGGTATATACTGCGATAGATCTGGTGCACTATGATATACAGCGTTTTAGTGGTGCCACTTTCAGGTGGACAATGCACACTTGCAGCTTGGGTCAGGTTAATGGTGCTGGGGAGCCTGAGCCGGGCCTACCTGCATGTGTGCATTATGCCCCTGAAAGCGCTGCCAAGGGTCACGGGCCGGCCGCCACCTTCCAGCTCTGCTGAAGCCGCGGCCGCAGTGACAAATCTATAATAAAGTATCTTTGGGATAATTTACACCAGGCCTAATTTTTTTTTATTAATAAATTTTTTTTTAACAAAAAAAATTCCATTTAAGATGGCGCCATTACTTATTGGCCAGTGCTCTGGACTTGCCTCCCAGGCTAAAAGTTGCCAGCCAACCCCTACCCACAGGCACTCTTCTTCACGGTATAGTCTGAAATCATGTGCCACTAATGCCATATCTCATACTGCCCCAAATGCTACTATAAAGATACTGTTTGAAAAAGGCTGCATATTTATTAAAATAGTTATTTTTATATATATATATATATATATATATATATATATATATAGCATTTTTTACGTTACACAAATGTAATGCTGTCCTTGCTGTATATAGCAACAGATGTGGTGCATTGTGATACTACGGCATTGAGTGGCACCGCTACCAGGTGCACAATGCACACATGCAACTTGGTGCAGGTTGATGGTATTTGGGACCCATCTTCCTACCCCAAGTTGCATGTGTGCATTGTGCCACTCAATGGTGTAGTATCATAATGCACCACATTTGTCGTTATATATAGCTTTTTTTTTCTTAGTTTCATAAATGAAATGATGCACATGTGCTGCATTGTGAAAATGTATACTGTTTGCTAAAGTTAACCATGTTGGCCACTTATTTAATAAAATGATGTCTTGAAATAAAAAGCAAATTTTTTCTACTAAATTCAGTTTGCAATATAAAACATTTTGTTATACGACAAGCAATGTGTGGTGTAATTTTCTTACCTTGCAGTACTTGTACTGAAGCACTTTGATAATAGCCTTGCAGGTTTCAGGTATGATGTGTCCCAAAGCCTGCACAGAGATATGGGTCCCAAACTTCAGCTCCTCAAACGACTGTCCAGTAGCAAGGAACCACAGGGTAGCATGTTCCTCTAATACCCCTTTCACACCAAAATATGCAGGGTCTTACCCGGTAATACGGTCCCGGGATCAAACAGGGACATTCCCGGGTAAGACGCCTTGCATACCGCAGTCAGCAGCCCAGCATATTGCCGGGTTGCTGACGTCAGCGGTGACACGGCGGGGGCGGCGCTAGAGAGATCACATGATCTCCATGCGCCGCCTGCTACATAGAGAGTGAACGGGAGCCGGGGCGCATTGACCCGGCTCCTGTTCACACTGACCAGGTTCCCGGTAAGATCCCGGGACCAACCCTGGTCGATTGCAGGGTTTAAATGCCGGGGCATGAGTCCTGGCATTTTGTCCCGGAACCCTTTCACACTGAGAAATTTCCCGGGTTGATGCGCGTTCATGTGGAATAATCCGGGAAATTTTGGTCTGTATGAAAGGGGTATAAGAAAGTTTTGTCTATGTTGCCGGTGGCCTCCCTTCGATCTTCTCACTGGGAAGGAGGCTTCTGGGAGATGTACTTCTCTCAGCTGCTGGCTCCTTGCACACACTCACAGACACTCACAGACACACAACACTCACATACTCAGTGCTGCTGAAGACACCACTTGGGATGGTGAGTAATTACTGATTAATTAAGCTAACTGGAAACTTCTAATTTCTTAATTAGTACTCGGGGAGGAGGGGCTGGGGTTTCGTCCACCAGGGTTCCAAAGAAAGTCCCAGTGATTTTTCCCAAAAAATAAAGATTTTAGAAAAAATCAGACTTACTCTGGAGATGCAAGAAAAATGATGCAGTGATTTATCTCCTTCAATAGCATAACAAAACTCTGCGGCTGACGGAAAAACCCTTTGCCATGATTTTTTTTGTAATTTTCCGCGAGCAATTGAGTTCCCCTGTATGCATCCAATGACTTATTACCAGTAAGCTTCTGAGCTTTAATTTTCTGAGATGACTACGGACTTAAACTGTTTTAATATCTGTGTTATAATGCTCTAAAGGAAACAGCCTGATGAGTGTTCTGTTAAGCTTGCTTGTCTTTTGGATACAAATATGAGAAATTGCTGCTTATTTGTGTTTATGAAAAGTATCTGTCTCTAGACTTTACTTACAGAGTGGATCTGTGATATCAGTGGGCCTAATTCAGACCTGATCGTAGATGTGCTAAATTTAATACATCTACGATCAGTCACACAGACATGCGGGGAGGGGGGAGGGGGGGGGACGCCCAGCACAGGGCGAGTCCGCCCCGCATGTCAGGCTTGACCTCCCTACACAAGCACAAAAGCATCACTCAGCGGCGATGCTTTTGTACTTGAAGACTAGCTCCCTGCCAGCGCAGCTCCTGCGCACTGGCAGGAGCTACTCGACGCTGTGAGGGTTGCAGCAGCTGCATGTGACATCGCACTGCAGCCCGCCCCCCTAACGGTCCAGGATGCTTGCATTGCCCGGACTGCGCCCCCTAAACGGCGGCCAAATGCCGCCGGCCCGCCCCTCCCACCTAGCAACTGCCTCTGCCTGTCAATCAGGCATTGGAGATAAAAGGGCTGAGACAGCCATCAGCTGTCTGGCATGCGCCGGCTCATGAGTAGTTCAGACCTGATCGGCTGCTGTGCGAAAACTCACAGCAGTGATCAGGTCTGAATTAGGCCCAATGTTCTGCTCGATTTGTTTAGAAATGTAAGTGTGATCATTTAGAACCCTGACCACTTAATTGGAGAATATTTTATTTTACAAACCTTCATTAGAAAACATCATTTATTTTCATCTATTTTAGGAATGGAAAAAATGCCCAAGGGTTGTCTAGCACCACCCTGTGGTTATGTCTAGAAGACCCCTGTTACATCTCATGCTATTGTGCCACTTACATGTTCAATATTTCTTCCAATTATTATTTTGACTTTTTTTTTAGGATTTTTAAACCATTTAAGTGGTTTAAGACAAATTAACGCTAAAAACCCTGCAAATATGAGATTGGGTCACTCATCTAATCTGTTCCTCCTCCTCCTCGTCCCCTGCACTTCTGTTTAGTTGCCTGCAACTTTTTTTCCCCCACCCTTTCCGACTACTTTCTCTCTCTGATATTCCCCAGTCCATATCACTTTCCAGCCAAATGGTCCAAAGGGCAAAGCATCAGTGGAACCTCCCTACCGTTCTCAGAAGATAAGAAACTAGGTGGGCTTTGCATGTCATGCCTAAAGGTGTGGTGAATTAGAAAAGTTGGTGTGGTTATGTTAACATTGGCACTTATATTCAGTTAGAACACAAACAAGCTGAGGACAATTAACACTATATCTATGGGCCTCAAAGTTTCGGTTAACCATCTAGCAAAATAAATGCTTTTTTTTTTTGTGTCATATCATGTCTAACATATTATACAGTCCTCCAGCATATATTGCAGACTTTAGGGTCAAGAATATAATATAGCACCTGATTAAATGAACAATGTGCTTCACCTGCGCTACCAAACACTTAAGCCGCTAAAAGCACTGATAGAGCTCACCCTTATACACTCCTAAAACACATATGAGAAATAAAAATATACAGTGTTCTCAGCGCTGTGTCAGAAAAACATCCAGATCCAGATGACCATATGAACAACTGCAATCACAGGTGCCCAAATGGTAACTTTTGGAAAGAAACTTACATTTGGGTTCTCACCTGAAGACCCTAAGCAGTTTCTTTAACAGCCTGAGTGACAGAGATGTGTGAGGTGAATGCAGGCAGACACGCCAGTAGGAAATACACTTACATTAGTGTTCAGTCCCGCATTCCCATAATGGTTTCTTTTAGATGACTCTAGAAGATCTCCACACCATATCAATTCCCAAAAAGGATCTTTTAATATATTCACAAAGATAAAAGATAACAAGATCAGACCCATGTCCGGATACTCATAAGCCGTATACTGGAGTGCTCCGATGTGGTTCGGCTGCAGACACAGACCACGGACACGGACCACAATAGAACAGCGGCAGAGGTCCCTGATGTTCCCTGGCTTCTCGAGTCCCCATCCGGTCAGATCACCGCCGCTGACCGATGAAGTGAGAAAGTGGAAGGTGATAACGCAGCAGCCAATCAGCTCCTAACTTCCATGTCACAGGCTGGGTTTGAAAAATGACAGTTAGGAGCTGACTGGCTGGTGCGTTATCACCTTCCACTTTATCACTTCACCAGGCCCCCTCAGGCTGTTAAAGAAACTGCTTAGGGTCTACGGGTGAGAACCCGAATGTAAGTTTCTTTCCGAAAGTTACCATTTGGGCACCTGTGATTGCAGTTCTTCATATGGTCACCTGGATGTTTTTCTGACACAGTGCTGAGAACACTGTATATTTTTATTTCTCATAATATAGCACCTGCCTGCACATCATATTACGCAGCACCATGGAGGTAGGATTACTCACTCCTGGGTAACTGTTCACATTGCCAACTTCTGGCAGCAGAGACCTGTCAGCCAGCGCAGATACAATAGCAGGTTATAACAACCTGCGTTGTTATCAGATAATAATGATATTTATAAGGGATCTCACGTAGAGTTGGATGCAAACACAATTTGCACCTTTTCTCCTGCAAATTACATTTTGTTTGAACTGTGCATGGGTACAGAGAATTTTGAAGCATCTGTACTCATGGCGACTGAGATGCATTTTATGCTTGCAAACCCTGGCATTAAGGGTGATGAGACGAGGGTAATGATGATGCTTTTGATTGGCTGAATGCATTTGAATTCCTCTTACTTTTGCTTATTCAATGCGCATTTTGTGCTTACGATTGAGATACACATTCTGTCCAGCTCTCTACGAGCCCTGATAAGTCTGTGATCACTGGAGAAGTTCACTAACAAAGAAGATGCTATAATGAGTTTATTACCTAAAGAAAGCAGGGGAATATAGATTTGTAAACTTCATCCTGTATCCTCCAGGATGTACCCCAAAACCATCCCTTACATTCTCTACATTTGAGGTCCATGCTATACGCCTCTTCCAACCTTTTCCTCTTCAAGTAGCTGTCAATTACCGTCCCCCTGGCATTCCTTCCAAATTCCTTGACAACTTTGCTTCCTGGCTTCCTCACTTCTTACATTCCCTACATTATCTTAGGCGATTTCAACATCCCAATCGATATCCCCATAAAATCCCATGTCTCTAAATTCTTAACCTCACTTGGTCTTTGCTTGATCTCTCCCAGTGGACCTTTTCCCCCTCCCATGTGAATGGGAGCTCAAATATAGATAATTCACTTGCGCTATTGGTATGATAACAGCTCTGCTTATAAATAACAATTAAATAAAAATGAAAAATAGGAGCGCTTGAGTGTGTTATGTATTAGAGCAAGTACCTGTAAAAAAGGGGTGGTTAGTTTCAATGTATACAGCCCTTTTGTGTGGTTGTAGGTAGAGTCCGAGATGTCAGGGTTCCAATTGGTAGCCGTGTTTGGAAGCCGCTCAATGCGGAAGGTGATAGAGCGCCTGCTAACTATCCCTATTACTCTCTACCTGACGTGGATCTCTCCTCCGTCTCTGGCTGGTTCGCTTTGCTTCGGTGAGCCAGCCTGTGCGCAGGCGCACCTAAGGGAACCAGCCGGAGATGGAGGAGAGATCCACGTCAGGTAGGGAGTTATAGGGATAGTTAGCACGCGCTCTAACACACGGCAGCTGCCCAGAGCCCCACAATTTTAGGGACCTTTGAGCAAGGGCGGGAGCTTCTTTTGAGAGGCGGGAAGAGAATTTTGTCCAGCTGCTCTGGTTGTGAATCACACACAATCACAGCAGTCAGGCAGCATTCTCTATTTGCCTCCTACCCTGCAGCCAGACAGTGAATGGCAGTCAGCACACTGATTGGTGGATGACTGGAGCTGTCACAGTGCTGACAGCCATTCACTGTACGGAAGCATGTAGAGAGAAGGCGCGGAACCGCAGGAGTGGGTGGGTAGGGGCCCCAGTGCATAGTTTTGCTCAAGTCCTACAACGCTGTTAAGATGGCCCTCTAACATGTACTCCCTTTCAGGCTGCGCCTCTTCTTAAACACTCCCCTTGACTTCTTTTGTGCCCCCCCCCCCAATGCCCTGACAACTTGTCTAAGGTGCTGTACTACCAATAACAACCTGAACAGAGGAGGACTGTGCTGCTGCACACTGCGCCTTTCTGAATACCAACACTTATGCTGCAATATTTTAATTTTAGAGCCATTTTTCTATTAATATACTGTTCAAAAAATATGTAAAAACCAAACAATAAATATATTCACCTTGTCTGTTAAAAATAATATACTGTGCATTGGCATACAGCATGATCTCACTTTAATGCCATAGTCTGTTACTTCCGAACTGTAACAGAAAAATAACAAACAGGGCAACCAGCTGTTACTACAATTTCCTGGGTTAAAATTCTATGTTCCAACTCACAGGGGAAGAACTGGTAACAATATTTAATAAATATCATAAACCTCAGAGACACAACAAATTGTTCATAAACTACCTGTTTAATTTGTCAGGGCTATTGCACCACATATTTCCTTATTAGTTGTGTGATCCAGCTGGGGGAAGGATGGATGGCGCCTGTCAGAGATGGAATATAATGCAGCAGATTTATTAATTATTTCTATGAGCAAAAGCCTATTACGTCTGACAAGAGGATGATGATATTAGGCTATCATCATTCAAACGGTATCCACCCGTTCCCCCTTTCATCCATCAGCCACCGTGCGTGGAAGTTTAAAGCCAGTGTATCTACCCAGCCAACCCAAGACAAATATGCCTGCCTTTCCCCGAGTCTATGAAACATTTAGCATTTCATTATGAATCACAGCAGATGACAGTAACAAATGGTCTAATGAATTCCCCTTGTTGTCAGAGACGGCAAGAAGAGCAGCGGAGCTAAATGTCTTAGTGGTTCTATAGTGATCTGCGCAAAAAGTATAAACCTCTGTCTGATTTCTGTGTCACAGCAAATCCTGTCAGGATGGCCTGCTGATAGTAGGAGGATTCTTAGAAATGTGTTATATTTCAATTGACATTAAAAGGTCAGTCTGACCTACTTTGCACTGCTATTTGTTTGCACCCGATTACACTTTTAGAACAAATGTAGTTTTTGATTCTACATTTATTTTAAACTGTCAACTTGCATAAATGGATGGACACTTATTACTTGTAATTACATGTATACCACAGTGGCTATTCAATTGCATTCACTTTGTCACCTGACACGTGAAAAAGTAGCGTGTTAACACACAGAATTCATGAAAAGTTAACAGATTCGCGTGTGAATAGGGTCGTGGCACAAGGTTTTTTTTCCAATCTCCTTAGGTAGGTAAAAAAAAGTTCTGATAGCTCCTTGCTTTGGGGCTAATTGGATAGCTCCAGGGGATCAATTAGCCCACGGTAATTTACCTCTGCTAATTTAATTCCGCCCTAAATCAACCTTATTGTTTCAGCACATGTGTAAGGGGGCACCATGCCAAATTGTAACTCCTATGGTAAGGGGGACATTTTATGCTGCATGACCAACCTTAGAGCATTTCTCTTTCAACCTCTCTAGAGTGCGATAATGCTTTAGATACTGTGGGGGCTATTTATCAAACAGCGGTGAAAGAAAATGCGAGGGGGAGGGATTCTCTCTCTGGCACAGGGCACCAAAAAGTCTAGTTACGGCTCTGCATATATTTCCTATACATGATAAAATGTGGGATGTATAAAGCATTGCATTGCATGTGATACATCCTGCCACTTACCGCTGCATAGTGGCATTTGCTAACCAAATGGATGTAGATTTGCTATTATTATTATTATTATTATTTTTTTTTTTTATTATTATTATTTTATTTATTGAAGCAAAATACCATTAGCAAAGTAGCAAGGTATTTTCATGTGGGTCAAATATTATGACTAGCATTCACATTGAAAAATAATCTACTATATAAAAGTGAAAATTTGTCCTTCTGTCTGTCTTTCTATATAAATCCACAGTTTACAAGCGAAGATCGTGAAATTTGACATACAAGCATATTAAAACACAGAGGAGGCAACTAAAAAAATTAGAAATCCCTAGCACCCCTAGTTGAGGGAGACAGCAGCACAGAGTATATCAGGAGACAGCATAACTCCGGAATTGCTGGAGCAATGTACTCAGAAATTGGTACACATATGCATTACAATCTGGCAACAAACACTGTGGGGGTAAAACACCCCTAGCACCCCTAGGGGTGGGACAGCAGCACAGAGTATGTCAGCAGACAGCATAACTCTGGAATGCCTGCAGCAAATTACAACAAACTTGGTACACATATGACTTACACTCTGGGAACATACACTGTGGGGGTCAGACACCCCTAGCACTCCTAGAGGTGGGACAGCAGCACAAGTATGTCAGCAGACATCATAACTGTGGAGGGGCTGGAGCAATTTACACCAAACTTGGTACACATCTGACTTACAATATGGGAACAAACTCTGTGGGGGTTAGACACTAGAGATGAGCGGGTTCGGTTCCTCGGAATCCGAACCCGCCCGAACTTCATGTTTTTTTTTCACGGGTCCGAGCGACTCGGATCTTCCCGCCTTGCTCGGTTAACCCGAGCGCGCCCGAACGTCATCATGACGCTGTCGGATTCTCGCGAGGCTCGGATTCTATCGCGAGACTCGGATTCTATATAAGGAGCCGCGCGTCGCCGCCATTTTCACTCGTGCATTGAGATTGATAGGGAGAGGACGTGTCTGGCGTCCTCTCCATTAGAATAGAGATAGATTAGATAGAGAGAGAGAGATTGTGCAGAGTCGCAGACAGAGTTAGTTTACCACAGTCAGTGACCAGTGCAGTTGCTAGTTAACTTTTATTTAATATAATATATCCGTTCACTTCTCTCTGCTATATCCGTTCTCTGCCTGAAAAAAAAAACGATACACAGCACAGTCAGTCACACAGTGTGACTCAGTCTGTGTGCACTCAGCTCAGCCCAGTGTGCTGCACAGTCATCAATGTATAAATTAAAAGCTTATAATTAATTGTGGGGGAGACTGGGGAGCACTGCAGGTTGTTAGCAGGAGCCAGGAGTACAATTATATTAATTAACAGTGCACACTTTTGCTGCAGGAGTGGTGACCAGTGCCTGACCACCAGTATAGTATTGTTGTATACTACTAATATCTCTTTAAATATCAACCAGTCTATATTAGCAGCAGACACAGTACAGTGCGGTAGTTCACGGCTGTGGCTACCTCTGTGTCGGCACACGGCAGGCAGTCCGTCCGACCAGAATTGTATTATTTATTATTATATACCTACCACCTAACCGTGGTTTTTTTTTCATTCTTTATACCGTCATAGTGTCATCCTAATTGTTACGAGTATACTACTATCTCTTTATCAACCAGTGTACAGTGCGGTAGTTCACGGCTGTGGCTACCTCTGTGTCGGCACACGGCAGGCAGTCCGTCCGACCAGAATTGTATTATTTATTATTATATACCTACCACCTAACCGTGGTTTTTTTTTTCATTCTTTATACCGTCATAGTGTCATCCTAATTGTTACGAGTATACTACTATCTCTTTATCAACCAGTGTACAGTGCGGTAGTTCACGGCTGTGGCTACCTCTGTGTCGGCACACGGCAGGCAGTCCGTCCGACCAGAATTGTATTATTTATTATTATATACCTACCACCTAACCGTGGTTTTTTTTTTCATTCTTTATACCGTCATAGTGTCATCCTAATTGTTACGAGTATACTACTATCTCTTTATCAACCAGTGTACAGTGCGGTAGTTCACGGCTGTGGCTACCTCTGTGTCGGCACACGGCAGGCAGTCCGTCCGACCAGAATTGTATTATTTATTATTATATACCTACCACCTAACCGTGGTTTTTTTTTTCATTCTTTATACCGTCATAGTGTCATCCTAATTGTTACGAGTATACTACTATCTCTTTATCAACCAGTGTACAGTGCGGTAGTTCACGGCTGTGGCTACCTCTGTGTCGGCACACGGCAGGCAGTCCGTCCGACCAGAATTGTATTATTTATTATTATATACCTACCACCTAACCGTGGTTTTTTTTTCATTCTTTATACCGTCATAGTGTCATCCTAATTGTTACGAGTATACTACTATCTCTTTATCAACCAGTGTACAGTGCGGTAGTTCACGGCTGTGGCTACCTCTGTGTCGGCACACGGCAGGCAGTCCGTCCGACCAGAATTGTATTATTTATTATTATATACCTACCACCTAACCGTGGTTTTTTTTTCATTCTTTATACCGTCATAGTGTCATCCTAATTGTTACGAGTATACTACTATCTCTTTATCAACCAGTGTACAGTGCGGTAGTTCACGGCTGTGGCTACCTCTGTGTCGGCACACGGCAGGCAGTCCGTCCGACCAGAATTGTATTATTTATTATTATATACCTACCACCTAACCGTGGTTTTTTTTTCATTCTTTATACCGTCATAGTGTCATCCTAATTGTTACGAGTATACTACTATCTCTTTATCAACCAGTGTACAGTGCGGTAGTTCACGGCTGTGGCTACCTCTGTGTCGGCACACGGCAGGCAGTCCGTCCGACCAGAATTGTATTATTTATTATTATATACCTACCACCTAACCGTGGTTTTTTTTTTCATTCTTTATACCGTCATAGTGTCATCCTAATTGTTACGAGTATACTACTATCTCTTTATCAACCAGTGTACAGTGCGGTAGTTCACGGCTGTGGCTACCTCTGTGTCGGCACACGGCAGGCAGTCCGTCCGACCAGAATTGTATTATTTATTATTATATACCTACCACCTAACCGTGGTTTTTTTTTCATTCTTTATACCGTCATAGTGTCATCCTAATTGTTACGAGTATACTACTATCTCTTTATCAACCAGTGTACAGTGCGGTAGTTCACGGCTGTGGCTACCTCTGTGTCGGCAGTCGGCAGGCAGTCCGTCCATCCATAATTGTATTATTATTATAATATATACCACCTAACCGTGGTTTTTTTATACCACCTAACCGTGGCAGTCCGTCCATAATTGTATACTAGTATCCAATCCATCCATCTCCATTGTTTACCTGAGGTGCCTTTTAGTTCTGCCTATAAAATATGGAGAACAAAAAAGTTGAGGTTCCAAAATTAGGGAAAGATCAAGATCCACTTCCACCTCGTGCTGAAGCTGCTGCCACTAGTCATGGCCGAGACGATGAAATGCCAGCAACGTCGTCTGCCAAGGCCGATGCCCAATGTCATAGTACAGAGCATGTCAAATCCAAAACACCAAATATCAGAAAAAAAAGGACTCCAAAACCTAAAATAAAATTGTCGGAGGAGAAGCGTAAACTTGCCAATATGCCATTTACCACACGGAGTGGCAAGGAACGGCTGAGGCCCTGGCCTATGTTCATGGCTAGTGGTTCAGCTTCACATGAGGATGGAAGCACTCAGCCTCTCGCTAGAAAACTGAAAAGACTCAAGCTGGCAAAAGCACCGCAAAGAACTGTGCGTTCTTTGAAATCCCAAATCCACAAGGAGAGTCCAATTGTGTCGTTTGCGATGCCTGACCTTCCCAACACTGGACGTGAAGAGCATGCGCCTTCCACTATTTGCATGCCCCCTGCAAGTGCTGGAAGGAGCACCCGCAGTCCAGTTCCTGATAGTCAGATTGAAGATGTCAGTGTTGAAGTACACCAGGATGAGGAGGATATGGGTGTTGCTGGCGCTGGGGAGGAAATTGACCAGGAGGATTCTGATGGTGAGGTGGTTTGTTTAAGTCAGGCACCCGGGGAGACACCTGTTGTCCGTGGGAGGAATATGGCCGTTGACATGCCAGGTGAAAATACCAAAAAAATCAGCTCTTCGGTGTGGAGGTATTTCACCAGAAATGCGGACAACAGGTGTCAAGCCGTGTGTTCCCTTTGTCAAGCTGTAATAAGTAGGGGTAAGGACGTTAACCACCTCGGAACATCCTCCCTTATACGTCACCTGCAGCGCATTCATAATAAGTCAGTGACAAGTTCAAAAACTTTGGGTGACAGCGGAAGCAGTCCACTGACCAGTAAATCCCTTCCTCTTGTAACCAAGCTCACGCAAACCACCCCACCAACTCCCTCAGTGTCAATTTCCTCCTTCCCCAGGAATGCCAATAGTCCTGCAGGCCATGTCACTGGCAAGTCTGACGAGTCCTCTCCTGCCTGGGATTCCTCCGATGCATCCTTGCGTGTAACGCCTACTGCTGCTGGCGCTGCTGTTGTTGCCGCTGGGAGTCGATGGTCATCCCAGAGGGGAAGTCGTAAGCCCACTTGTACTACTTCCAGTAAGCAATTGACTGTTCAACAGTCCTTTGCGAGGAAGATGAAATATCACAGCAGTCATCCTACTGCAAAGCGGATAACTGAGGCCTTGGCATCCTGGGTGGTGAGAAACGTGGTTCCGGTATCCATCATTACTGCAGAGCCAACTAGAGACTTGTTGGAGGTACTGTGTCCCCGGTACCAAATACCATCTAGGTTCCATTTCTCTAGGCAGGCGATACCGAAAATGTACACAGACCTCAGAAAAAGAGTCACCAGTGTCCTAAAAAATGCAGCTGTACCCAATGTCCACTTAACCACGGACATGTGGACAAGTGGAGCAGGGCAGGGTCAGGACTATATGACTGTGACAGCCCACTGGGTAGATGTATGGACTCCCGCCGCAAGAACAGCAGCGGCGGCACCAGTAGCAGCATCTCGCAAACGCCAACTCTTTCCTAGGCAGGCTACGCTTTGTATCACCGCTTTCCAGAATACGCACACAGCTGAAAACCTCTTACGGCAACTGAGGAAGATCATCGCGGAATGGCTTACCCCAATTGGACTCTCCTGTGGATTTGTGGCATCGGACAACGCCAGCAATATTGTGTGTGCATTAAATCTGGGCCAATTCCAGCACGTCCCATGTTTTGCACATACCTTGAATTTGGTGGTGCAGAATTTTTTAAAAAACGACAGGGCCGTGCAAGAGATGCTGTCGGTGGCCAGAAGAATTGCGGGACACTTTCGGCGTACAGGCACCACGTACAGAAAACTGGAGCACCACCAAAAACTACTGAACCTGCCCTGCCATCATCTGAAGCAAGAAGTGGTAACGAGGTGGAATTCAACCCTCTATATGCTTCAGAGGTTGGAGGAGCAGCAAAAGGCCATTCAAGCCTATACAACTGAGCACGATATAGTAGGTGGAATGCACCTGTCTCAAGTGCAGTGGAGAATGATTTCAACGTTGTGCAAGGTTCTGATGCCCTTTGAACTTGCCACACGTGAAGTCAGTTCAGACACTGCCAGCCTGAGTCAGGTCATTCCCCTCATCAGGCTTTTGCAGAAGAAGCTGGAGGCATTGAAGGAGGAGCTAACACGGAGCGATTCCGCTAGGCATGTGGGACTTGTGGATGCAGCCCTTAATTCGCTTAACAAGGATTCACGGGTGGTCAATCTGTTGAAATCAGAGCACTACATTTTGGCCACCGTGCTCGATCCTAGATTTAAAGCCTACCTTGGATCTCTCTTTCCGGCAGACACAGGTCTGCTGGGGTTGAAAGACCTGCTGGTGACAAAATTGTCAAGTCAAGCGGAACGCGACCTGTCAACATCTCCTCCTTCACATTCTCCCGCAACTGGGGGTGCGAGGAAAAGGCTCAGAATTCCGAGCCCACCCGCTGGCGGTGATGCAGGGCAGTCTGGAGCGACTGCTGATGCTGACATCTGGTCCGGACTGAAGGACCTGACAACGATTACGGACATGTCGTCTACTGTCACTGCATATGATTCTCTCAACATTGATAGAATGGTGGAGGATTATATGAGTGACCGCATCCAAGTAGGCACGTCACACAGTCCGTACTTATACTGGCAGGAAAAAGAGGCAATTTGGAGGCCCTTGCACAAACTGGCTTTATTCTACCTAAGTTGCCCTCCCACAAGTGTGTACTCCGAAAGAGTGTTTAGTGCCGCCGCTCACCTTGTCAGCAATCGGCGTACGAGGTTACATCCAGAAAATGTGGAGAAGATGATGTTCATTAAAATGAATTATAATCAATTCCTCCGCGGAGACATTGACCAGCAGCAATTGCCTCCACAAAGTACACAGGGAGCTGAGATGGTGGATTCCAGTGGGGACGAATTGATAATCTGTGAGGAGGGGGATGTACACGGTGATATATCGGAGGGTGAAGATGAGGTGGACATCTTGCCTCTGTAGAGCCAGTTTGTGCAAGGAGAGATTAATTGCTTCTTTTTTGGGGGGGGTCCAAACCAACCCGTCATATCAGTCACAGTCGTGTGGCAGACCCTGTCACTGAAATGATGGGTTGGTTAAAGTGTGCATGTCCTGTTTTGTTTATACAACATAAGGGTGGGTGGGAGGGCCCAAGGATAATTCCATCTTGCACCTCTTTTTTCTTTTCTTTTTCTTTGCATCATGTGCTGATTGGGGTGGGTTTTTTGGAAGGGACACCCTGCGTGACACTGCAGTGCCACTCCTAGATGGGCCCGGTGTTTGTGTCGGCCACTAGGGTCGCTAATCTTACTCACACAGCTACCTCATTGCGCCTCTTTTTTTCTTTGCGTCATGTGCTGTTTGGGGAGGGTTTTTTGGAAGGGACATCCTGCGTGACACTGCAGTGCCACTCCTAGATGTGCCCGGTGTTTGTGTCGGCCACTAGGGTCGCTAATCTTACTCACACAGTCAGCTACCTCATTGCGCCTCTTTTTTTCTTTGCGTCATGTGCTGTTTGGGGAGGGTTTTTTGGAAGGGCCATCCTGCGTGACACTGCAGTGCCACTCCTAGATGGGCCCGGTGTTTGTGTCGGCCACTAGGGTCGCTAATCTTACTCACACAGCTACCTCATTGCGCCTCTTTTTTTCTTTGCGTCATGTGCTGTTTGGGGAGGGTTTTTTGGAAGGGACATCCTGCGTGACACTGCAGTGCCACTCCTAGATGGGCCCGGTGTTTGTGTCGGCCACTAGGGTCGCTTATCTTACTCACACAGCGACCTCGGTGCAAATTTTAGGACTAAAAATAATATTGTGAGGTGTGAGGTATTCAGAATAGACTGAAAATGAGTGTAAATTATGGTTTTTGAGGTTAATAATACTTTGGGATCAAAATGACCCCCAAATTCTATGATTTAAGCTGTTTTTTAGTGTTTTTTGAAAAAAACACCCGAATCCAAAACACACCCGAATCCGACAAAAAAAATTCGGTGAGGTTTTGCCAAAACGCGTTCGAACCCAAAACACGGCCGCGGAACCGAACCCAAAACCAAAACACAAAACCCGAAAAATTTCAGGCGCTCATCTCTATTAGACACCCCTAGCTACCCTAGGGGTAATGCAGCAGCACTGAGTATTTCAGCAGACAGCATAGCTCTGGAATGCCTGCAGCAATTTACAACAAACTTGGTACACATATGACTTACACTCTGGGAACAAACACTGTGGGGGTCAGACACCCCTAGCCCCCTAGGGGTTGGACAGCAGCACAGAGTATGTCAGCAGACAGCATAACTGTGGAAGAGCTGGAACAATTTACACAAAACTTGGTACACATCTGACTTACAATCTGGAAACAAACTCTGCAGGGATTAGACACCCCTAGCACCCCTAGCGGTGGTACAGCAGCATAGAGTATTTCAGCAGACAGCATAACTCTGAAATGCCTGGAGCAATTTACACCAAACTTGCTACACAAATGACTTACAAGCTGGGAACAAACACTGTGGGGGTAAGTCACCCCTAGCATCCCTAGGGGTGAGGCAGCAGCACAGAGTTTTTCAGCAGACAGCATAACTCTTTAATGCCACGAGCAATTTACACCAAATTTGCTACACAAATGACTTACACTCTGGGGACAAACACTGTGGGGGTAACACACCACTAGCAACCCCAGGGGTGGGCCAGCAGCACAGAATATATCAGGACATGCATGATATGTCAGTGATGACAGGGCTGCATGTGACAGGGCCAGTGACATGATGTGAGGAGGGGAATGCAGGTAGCACAAACCCACACACTGAGAGTTATACAGTGGAAGTAGCACTGTCCCCCAGCAGCACAGAGTATATCAGGAGATACATAATGTGCTGCTCTATATAAGAAACTGTGAAAAAATCGATCATTTCACAGGGGCACTGACATGATGTGAGAAGGGGAATGGAGGCAGCAGGAAGCCACAGACTGAGGGGGAAATTTACTAAGCTCCCGATTTTGACCGAGATGCCGTTTTTTCATCAAAGTGTCATCTCGGTAATTTACTAAGCAATAATCACGGCAGTGATGAGGGCATTCGTAATATTTTGAAGTCCAAGAAAAAAATCACGAATGAATACACCATCGGTCAAAACGCGGCTGTTTAAGTATGAATCTCGGTCATTTACTAAGAAGTGCACAGCAAAAAAAAAACAAACACTGCCGTGAAAAATTACAACTCGTAAAAAAGTGCTAAAAAAAAACAGACCTACTTTTTTTTTCCGTGATTGGATAGGCATGCAGGGATCCATGAGATCCGTGCATGTATATCAGTGGGAAGGGGTGGGAAAGTTGTTATTTTATTAAAAAAAATTGCGTGGGGTCCCCCCTCCTAAGCATAACCAGCCTCGGGCTCTTTGAGCCGATCCTGGTTGCAGAAATATGGGGAAAAAAATGACAGGGGTTCCCCCATATTTAAGCAACCAGCATCGGGCTCTGCGCCTGGTCCTGGTCCCAAAAATACGGGGGACAAAAAGAGTAGGGGTCCCCCGTATTTTTAAAACCAGCACCGGGCTCCACTAGCTGGACAGATAATGCCACAGCCGGGGGTCACTTTTATATAGTGCCCTGCGGCCGTGGCATCAAAAATCCAACTAGTCACTCCTGGCCGGGGTACCCTGGGGGAGTGGGGACCCCTTCAATCAAGGGGTCCCCCCCCCCAGCCACCCAAGGGCCAGGGGTGAAGCCCGAGGCTGTCCCCCCCCATCCAATGGGCTGCGGATGGGGAGGCTGATAGCCTTTGTTGTAAAAGAAAAGATATTGTTTTTAGTAGCAGTACTACAAGGCCCAGCAAGCCTCCCCCGCATGCTGGTACTTGGAGAACCACAAGTACCAGCATGCGACGGAAAAACGGGCCCGCTGGTACCTGTAGTACTACTACTAAAAAAATACCCAAAAAAAGACAAGACACACACACCGTGAAAGTATAATTTTATTACATACATACACACATACATACATACTTACCTTAAGTTCCCACGCAGGTCGGTCCTCTTCTCCAGTAGAATCCAAGGGGTACCTGTTGAAGAAATTATACTCACGAGATCCAGGGGTCCAGGCTCCTCGGGAAATCCAGGGGTAATCCACGTACTTGAAAAAAAAAAAAAAACGGTGTCCCGACCACGAACTGAAAGGGGACCCATGTTTGCACATGGGTCACCTTTCCACGAATGCCAGAAACCCACTCTGACTTCTGTCTAAGTGGGTTTCTTCAGCCAATCAGGGAGCGCCACGTTGTAGCACTCTCCTGATCAGCTGTGTGATGGGAACTTTCTGCCCTGCGGTTGACCTAAAGTGACGTCACCGCTGAGCAGAAAGTTCCCATCATTGGCATAGGCGCTACATTGTAACACTGCCGTGTGCTCAGGGCCGGTGCAAGGTTGCTAGGCACCCTAGGCAAAGCTACACAATACTGCCCCTGCATAAATGTACTAATGCGGGATGAGAAAGGGCCATGAGAGGTGCGAGATGCAGTGCCGCTGCCAGCATTTCAACGCCACTGCAACAGCAACTTGCACCCTTCACCTTTAACTGGATTCCCCCTTTAAGTATACAACATTCTCGGGGGGAGGGGATACATTACCTTAATACTTGCTGGCAAATCCTATCTTCACTGCTTTCTTTAGTCAGGTTAGCTCTGCTGGTTACTCACTGATCTGCCTGGGCTGTCACCTATAGGAGGAGCCATAGTGCAGCAGAATTCCACTAGGTGATGGACCTCCGCCATTTAGATAAAAAGCAGCGCCAGTGACCGGAATAATGGGGCCAAGTATACTGATGTCTCCGGGGCCCCCTATCTCAACCCAGCACTCCCACCCATGCATGCCTTCCCCAGAGCACCTATGGCTAATGTGCTGTGGCAGCTGGCAATCATCTGGCAGTGCAGCGGTGGTTGCTCAGCTACTTCTAGGCGGCCGCAGTGGGATCCAAAGAGGCAGGGACAGAGAAGCGCCTGAGCTGCATGTCATCATGCCCTTTATACTGTATATTTGGGTCTATTTAATGGTGCATCAGGTGTTAACAGCATGAGTCACTGCAGCTGTGGAACACGGTCCTGGCTGCAATGCTCAGCTTGCTGTTTCTACTCAATGCTGCCTTCCCTGGTATCCCAGCGCTACTGGTTCCCATTACACAGCCCACATCCTCTGGACCCGACATTTCACTGTGCACCAAGCGCCAATTGGTGCATTTAAACTTGGTGCCACCGCACTGTATTGTAACAATGGTAGATGGCTATACCGGTCTCACCAGTATGTGGCAACTCAAGTTTTCTCGTTCAGCGCACTGGGGTAAACCTGATTGTCTACCTGCAGTGCGGTCAAATCGCTGCGTTGGGAGGCGGTGGTCCTGGTCCCCTTGCAGGCAGCTCTGCTCTCGCACATAGCACTGCAGTCCAGGGGCTAAGTCCCAGCTGCAGCGGCCCCTAGAAACCGCCCCCTAGTGCAGCTTGCAAGGCGTTAACACATACATCACCGTAGCCGCCAGAGATGGTGTGGGGCTGCAGCACAGCGATAAACATTTAAATAAACATTTTTACACACCTGGCGCTGGTAATACATGTTGACACTGGCACCTAGCGACCCCTAAGCATTTTGGTCCTTTCCAAGACTCAGGGTCCCTTGGCACCTTGTTTCTGGGGCTGACAAAGGGGAGAGGTGTGCAGAATGCAATATGGAGAGAAACATGGAGAGGGGAGGAAACAGGAAGGATGGACAAATGTATTATATGCTGCATAGCATGCGTCCCAACTCATGAGGGAGTGGTGGACCTGCCACCATTAATTACAAAACAAAGGGTGCAGCACACAGCAATCATTACAAAATATAGGTCCCCCATTGGTGTACATTGTTGGTAGAGATAGCGACTGGACCCCTTTCTCCCTGTCTGTGAGGTCTAACTCGTGCTGGGAGTGAGGGACAGTCTGCAACTACTTGTCAATATACAAGTGTCTTTAAAAGTGTTTGAATACACTTATAAAGTGGCAAGTACTTTGCAGACTGTCTCTCACTCCCAGCATGCGATCTGCAAATAGGGAGAGATCAGGTTACTCACTCACTGAAGCAGCCGACCCGAATACGGTACAGCAGAGCCAGACAGTCTCATGTCATGATCTCCATCCTGTAGTAGCCTCACAATGTCTCCATACATGTGCTCCCCCCCTCCCCCTTGCACTGCCACTCAGGTCACTTGCCCAGCCTGACCCATCAACATTACGCCACCAGCGGCAGGTACTCTACCCAGGGTGTGTGCAGCAGGGGCGACCCCTTCTGCAGGTGCCTCACAGTGATTGCCGTATATGCATGTTGCGACCATGAAGGGTGGAAAAGAGGGGGGGGGGGAGGTGAGAATATATGGGGTATGCAGCCGCAGCCAGTTTGGGGGGGGGGGGTGTAATTGCGGGTAAGGTGGGTTGTAATGTGTGGGATGCAATTGTGGGGGGCAGGTAACATGAGATGAGATCACGGGGGCTGAGTAGGAGGGTGCTGTTGTCGTGGTGCGGGGAGGGAATATGCGCAGGGGTGGAGGGGGGATTGCAGAGAGAGGATCAGACAGTGTTGTAATTCAACTGTACAGAGAACCTGCTTATCACCAGCATGCTGCTTACTTTATGTGCATAAAACCGATGGGTTACACTTACTGTGCTAGCTGGTTACAGTTAAGCGTCCGTGACATCCCTGCTCCTCGTCTCTTAAGGAAGAGGAGCCGCTCAGCTAATGAAATAAAGGAAGAAGCATTCATCGGCAGCGTGCAGCGCCGCCCTCCAGTGGCAGCCGCCCATAGGCAGCTGCCTAAAGCTGCCTAGTGGTGGCGCCGGCCCTGCGTGTGCTGCCTGTCAGTGAGGACAGGACCACACAGCTGATCAGGAGAGTGCTACAACGTGGCGCTCCCTGATTGGCTGAAGAAACCCACTTAGACAGAAGTCAAAGTGGGTTTCTGGCATTCGTGGAAAGGTGACCCATGTGCAAACATGGGTCCTCTTTCAGTTCGTGGTCGGGACACCGTTTTTTTTTTTTTTTTCAAGTACGTGGATTACCCCTGGATTTCCCGAGGAGCCTGGACCCCTGGATCTCGTGAGTATAATTTCTTCAACAGGTACCCCTTGGATTCTACTGGAGAAGAGGACCGACCTGCGTGGGAACTTAAGGTAAGTATGTATGTATGTGTGTATGTATGTAATAAAATTATACTTTCACGGTGTGTGTGTCTTGTCTTTTTTTGGGTATTTTTTTAGTAGTAGTACTACAGGTACCAGCGGGCCAGTTTTTCCGCCGCATGCTGGTACTTGTGGTTCTCCAAGTACCAGCATGCGGGGGAGGCTTGCTGGGCCTTGTAGTACTGCTACTAAAAACAATATCTTTTCTTTTACAACAAAGGCTATCAGCCTCCCCATCCGCAGCCCATTGGATGGGGGGGGACAGCCTCTGGCTTCACCCCTGGCCCTTGGGTGGCTGGGGGGGGGGGACCCCTTGATTGAAGGGGTCCCCACTCCCCCAGGGTACCCCGGCCAGGGGTGACTAGTTGGATTTTTGATGCCACGGCCGCAGGGCACTATATAAAAGTGACCCCCGGCTGTGGCATTATCTGTCCAGCTAGTGGAGCCCGGTGCTGGTTTTAAAAATACGGGGGACCCCTACTCTTTTTGTCCCCCGTATTTTTGGGACCAGGACCAGGCGCAGAGCCCGATGCTGGTTGCTTAAATATGGGGGAACCCCTGTCATTTTTTTTCCCATATTTCTGCAACCAGGATCGGCTCAAAGAGCCCGAGGCTGGTTATGCTTAGGAGGGGGGACCCCACGCATTTTTTTTTATTATTTTACAGTGTTTAATTAAAAAAAATAAAAAAATAAACCCCAGCACGGATCACACAGATCCGGCCGAGATTGATTGTAAAAAAAGTCGGCAGTGTTTTGCTAATCACTGCCGTAAAAATAGAAAAAAAACCACGAATGACATCGACATCGGAACAAAAGAAAAACCCGAATACGACAGCTTAGTAAATTAGTCGTAATCAATTCAAAAAGTTGCAGTTTTACACTTTCGATGTCATTCGTGATTGAACTTTGACCTGAAACGGGAAAATACGAATCTTAGTAAATTTACCCCTGAGAGTTGTATAGTGGAAGTAGCACTGTCCCCCAGCAGCACAGAGTATATCAGGAGATACATAATGTGCTGCGCTATATAATAAACTGTGAAAAAATCGATAATTTCACAGGGGCACTGACATGATGTGAGGAGGGGAATAGAGGCAGCAGGAAGCCACAGACTGAGAGTTGTATAGTGGGAAGAGCAGCGTCCCTTGGGGGACCAAAAAGGGGTCCGGCCACTACACAAAGTGCGTCACGGAAGCAAGATATGCCTATATACTAGATCTCCAAACAACTATCATTCTAATTTACCATCCTCATCCCATAACAAAGCACAAGTATTCAGTTATCTACAATGTGATTTATACTGTGTGTTTAATATTTACATTTATCTTTGTAAACAGACATTCTTAAAATCCCGGGCAACGCCGGGTACTCCAGCTAGTGTACAATAAACACTCCATTGTGTAGAAAAGATCAAAAATAAAGATATAATACTATATACAATATTTGCTACAATTTATGCAAAGGACAGCTCTCCTGAAAAGAGCTGTCCTTTGCGATGTGAGGATTTTCAGAGTTATGACCTGGTAGTTATCCTGGCATGCACAGCCATCAGCCAGCGCATGTGTGAGCTGCAGGACCACTGCGAGGGATCCCATATCGGGATTTACAGTATGTGGAAAGAAGCCCATATGCTTATTTTAGGCAACACAATGTGTACAGGCTTAGAAAGTATTACTTTACAAAGTTTGACATGTATGGGGAATGCAGTCAAACATCCGAAAATTATATGCATCTAACCTTTAAACCAAGGTTACAACATTTACCAAGGATACAACATTTAAAATATTGACGTTGTTAATCCAGGTGTAACATGACTTATAGTTGTTAACTAGTCATAAAACATTCTTCAGCAGGTACAGTAAAATCAACTCAACTTGATACAGTATACAGGTTGAACACGATGGGCATTTTGCCTCTTTTCAACCTCAATTACTGTGTTACTACTGTGTTACTATGTTAACATAGAGCTGGTGCAAGTCTTAATGTTCTGACCAATGATGTTGTCTAAAAAAGCATAAAGCATGATTGTAGAGTCTATAGACACTTAAATTGGGCATCTGCATCCTTCCACATTAAGACATACGGATGTACACCGGGGAAGGGATTTGTGGCATCATTAACATAAAGCTGCAGATGCAACTGCCGTAAAAGACGCAACAAAGGCCACAACAGAATCAGGCTGTATGAGGAGGGAGTATAGCCTACCCCCTCCAAGACTCTGCCCCCTCAACAGATCTGCCTCTATTGGGACAACTTCAAGTCTCCCTTGGACCTTCATATCTCTATATATGATATGTTAATTGCATCAGTAGGATTGCACTGTCCCCACGGGTACACTATCTACAAGGCAGTCAGCCAAGGCTATCGTTGACAATACATGACAATAGTAATTGCCATCTTTATGTAGTCTTTATGTAGACTCAGAAGAGAACACCTATTTTAGGATTTAGGACTGTTATTTTTAGAAAAACTAGACACCTGCCTCCTCCACCATTTTAACAACCTTTAAAAAAAGGAACCCCAGATTAGTCCTTTTGTTTATCAAGGCTTGGAGAGAGATAAAGCACAACCCGATCATCTCCTAGCTGGCATGTTACAGGCTGTGTTGTGGCGCTCGCCCCAGGTTCTATTCCCACTCTATGGGTGTCGTGGACACCCACGAGTGGGAATAGCACCTGTGAGCTGGTATTGTCAGCAGTCAGGATTCTGTAATCGGAATCCTGACCACCGGGATCCCAACTGCCGGCAGTGTAACTGCATCCCATTTTCCAGTGTATAGCCATGATACCTGCATTCCGTGACAAGGGAGGAAACATTTCCACATACAAAAGACATTTCCACATACAAAGACTTTTGGTTCACCTTGACAAAGGGGCGCACATGCCCTGAAACGTTGGCCTGTACATATAGCGATATGGAATACATTTTCACAGTATTTTTTCACTACTGAGAGTCTCCGAGTGCCGCTGCTTGTATGATGTGTTTAGTATTGATTGTTTCCAGAGGGCACCGGAGTGAATACCTAATGAGGGGTGAGTGCCGATCCTATGTACTGTATATATATATATATATATATATATATAGAGAGAGAGAGAGAGAGAGATATGGAAATCATCCATGATGATGTCAGAGGATAGGAAGTGAGGGAGCCAGGCAGAAAGATCTTCCAAAAATGTATAACATACAAACAAATATACAGCAAAAATATAACCTTCCAGAAATTGTTTGGGTTGCCCAGGTGGGCAATGGATAGAGAGAAAGGACTCAGAGAGAAAGGGCGTAAATCCTAAAAGAATGTACTTCAAATGATGTGTGAGTGATTGAACCTGTGGTACAACTGTGTATGTGAAATATTGGGATAGTATTAATCCAACCCCTCCTCCTTTACTGTTACCAGGCCTGGAGTTGTGTGTGAATTGGAGACCACAGTGTGACATTGCTGCAGGGGAGGCCATATCTGATTGTGTGAGCCATGTTTCTATTATAGCCAGCAGGTTGAAGTTGTTCAATATGAAGAGGTCAGGGATGGATATTAATTTGTTACAAACAGAGCATGCATTCCATAAGGCACAGTTTAGTGAATTTGATGGTGATGGGAGATGTGATATTTATAAGGTTAGCTTGATTTCTATATTGCTGAGAATCAGGTGAATGTGAGTGGGGCAAGAGATTGGGGTTCAGATTTGGTGAAATGTCACCAGCTAATAGAAGCAAGAGAATGAGAGCTAAATATAGTTGTAGGAGGTTTTTTAATGTTTTTATGGTGACAGGTTGTATATTATTGTCAAATTACAGTATAAAGATAAGTGAAAAGCTCATTAGTGTTAATAAGAGGGGAGTGGATAATTGAGGCAGTAATGTGTACAGAGGGGTGGGTTACAGGATGAATGAAGGATATAATTGCTTTGGAGAGAATACAATGGAGTGTAATGAAGAAGAGCAATTTGTGGTACATGGTGTGTTGGAAAAAAATATTTAGGCTTAGAGCGTAATGAAGTTGCAAGTGTTAAAGTTAAACATTCAGTTACCTGTTTACTGGTGTTGTTCAGTTGTTCATTTTCAAACACTTAGTCTTATGAACAAAGTGTTATTGGCGCTATAAGTACAATTATGAAATTTAGGAAAAAAGTGAGAAGGAAATTGTCAGATCAGGGGCACTCTGTCTATCATAAAATACTGTATAACTTGTAATAGATAACATTCATTAAAACATGCTAATTAGCAAAAGTGAAAATCAATAAACACACTAAACATATAGTGTATATCTACAGTATGCAAAACTCACATATAATTACATCAAAACGGTGAGAAGAAAATATATGTGCAAAAAAACATATATGAGCATTCATTATAAAATTGTCCAATACACAGAGGAAGGACTAAAAACAGGAAAATACTGTATATACTGTAGTAGTCACATGCAATAAAATATAAATCACAGTATCATAATGTCACATACATGCAATATATTGTGCTAGGACCTGTTGTTAAAAAGGGTGGTAGTGACATAAGTTACTGTAGGTACCTCTTACACACTGGTATGATAAAGTTTGCCTATAGAAAGGATCTGACACATAAAGACAAAACTTGCATGTGATTCACAGATCAATTATATGGAAAAAAAACAGTAATGTAGAAATGGGAACTGTTGAATAAAGGTGACAACATCTGTTCAGTACCTCTCAAATTCTGGTATGGCAGCAATTTAACAGTAACGATCTCCCAAAAACACATAGGAGGGGAAAACATCAAGTATTTTGCATAAATCAGTTAAATTACATTCTCATCTTGTCCATCATAGACAGGAGCGTTTTAACAGAGGAGGGGGCCCGTGTGCACCCCTGGGTGGGCCCCATCCTCTGTACATCGCAGTAGTCTCCGGCATAGACCATATGTAATAATGGAACGGACCTGTTGAATAGATGTCTCAACACTTATTCGTTACTTCTCAGGTACTGATATAATTACAATGAAATTAACTGCCTATATTTGCTAATCTGTGATACAGTGGACAGTCCTATAAATCCTTACCGTTGTACTAAGGTGCACCAGTGCTCAGCCTCTCCCCCTTCTCTGCTTTTCCCTAGGTTACTGCATTTATGAAATGTCACACAAATCAAAAGAATTGCAGCCTACCTTCACCTTGTCAAAACATTAACTTCCTGGAATTAGCAGTTGGTCTTATAGCCAGGCATTATAAATAAGTTTATAAGACTTTCTTCCACTATAGCAAAGAAAACAGTGTTATGAAGGGGTTTGGCGTCAGACAGTAAGTCATTAATAGAGTGCTCTCTTGAATGTCTAATTGCTAAAGGCACAGCAAGTCAGATTATTTTGACACCTGACATGCAATTAGAACATGGTCACACGGCTAAAGAAAGATTTTACACCTTTACACCCCCCTTTTACATAGAGAATGAGTAATTAGCATATTTCTTCTGCTTAGAATAATAATAAGGGCCTCAGATCAGGATTTGCTTAATGAGGTAAAATTCACGTTGTTGACATTAATATATGTGACATATTTTTTCGGTTGTAAAAATAAGCCCTGGAAGGCTTCTTCTATTATAGGAGTGTTTTATGCTTCACTAAAACAAAACAGCTTACACAAAGACAAAAGGCTGTGGATGCTGAAAGCAGAGGAATAGGACAAAGACCTTCTAAACCTGTGACAAACGGGGACACAAGCGTCCTGTTATACATTAATATATTATCCCTCCTTAAAGGAAACATTTTTGCCTGTACAGTCTTGGCCATAGGTTATCATCAAATACATAGATCCTCTCCGTGATACAATCAGTGGGAGAATGTAAGAAAAGAGTTTCCTCTTATAACTATGGCCCTCATTCCGAGTTGTTCGCTCGTTCTTTTTCATCGCATCGCAGTGAAAATCCGCTTAGTACGCATGCGCAAAGTTCGCACTGCGACTGCGCCAAGTAACTTTACTATGAAGAAAGTATTTTTACTCACGGCTTTTTCTTCGCTCCGGCGATCGTAATGTGATTGACAGGAAATGGGTGTTACTGGGCGGAAACACGGCGTTTCAGGGGCGTGTGGCTGAAAACGCTACCGTTTCCGGAAAAAACGCAGGAGTGGCCGGAGAAACGGTGGGAGTGCCTGGGCGAACGCTGGGTGTGCTTGTGACGTCAACCAGGAACGACAAGCACTGAACTGATCGCACAGGCAGAGTAAGTCTGGAGCTACTCTGAAACTGCTAAGTAGTTAGTAATCGCAATATTGCGAATACATCGGTCGCAATTTTAAGAAGCTAAGATTCACTCCCAGTAGGCGGCGGCTTAGCGTGTGTAACTCTGCTAAATTCGCCTTGCGACCGATCAACTCGGAATGAGGGCCTATCTTGTTCACGGATGCTGTGCAGGTATTGTGACAAATAGTTGCACAGATGGTCACAATGTGTTTGTAGTCTTTCCTTACATCTGGGTGACAAACTGATCCAATGACCTTTCACCAATGGAATAAACCAATGTCTTTAAAATATGGGAACAAAAGTGTTTTTTAGTAACAGATATACTCCAATTCTGGAAGAAATCTCTCTTTAAAAATATTCACTCTGGATCACTTTTCTTGTTTTCAACATTCGGTAGATTAAGTTGAAAGTTGTAACTATGGACTTTGAGGCATCAAATGTAGGACTTAGTGTGGATCTGAAGTTCAACTCACAGTGTTTCTAATGCAGGCATAGGTAAATGTGTGTGTGTGTGTGTGTGTGTGTGTGTGTGTGTGTGTGTGTGTGTGTGTGACGGGGAGGTTTCCAGTGATCTGGATCTAGTGGCCCATTCCTAACTGGTGGTTTTAGGCACAGAACATACTGCAGGTGTTGCTTTATTACAGGGTGATGATACATCTTTCTTGAGAAAACAGATGTTTCTCACGCGGTAAAGGGGGTTGTGCCTAGAACTGGAGGTTGAAGTAGGACCGTCCCAGATATTTTATTCAAAAATACATGTTACCTTATTTGGTAGCTATTTTTAACATCAATAAATATGTATCAGCTCTCAGATTTTGGAATTAAATATAGATGCTCAGACCTCAAAAGCATACAATTGGATGCATAGCAGGCGTGGCTTGGCAACAGCGGCCGGATTTGCCTGTTGGGATGCCGGGATGATATACAGCTGGGCCGGTCCAGTGCCCTGTTTGCTGGGCCGGCTTGTGGTGCCTGCTGCATGGTAGAGTTTTTTAGGGATGGCCATCGACCATCAATGTTTCATAATCATTGACTACTTTTGCAAACGATGGGAGAGAACCAGATAGTTTCCCTCCATTGATGGAACAGCATAAACAATTTTTTTTTTTGTAAGATGTCAGGACACTCAGCATAGCTCCGCCCCAACACCTGTGAAGCCTGCCCCAAGGCTGTGACCACTCACAGCTTCATCATCGATGGCAACAATCGATGGTGAGCACACAGATGGACATCTCTAGGTTTTTAAAAGGGGCATGGCCACTGGTCTGGGATTAGGCCAGGCCCCCCAACTTTGTCTGAGCCCGTGCGGTCTTCTGTCTGTAGCACTGCCTGATCCTTCTGCATCTGGCTGGCTGTGTGTGTGTGTGTGTGTGTGTGTGTGGTGACTGGGGAAGATGGTCTGTGTGTGTGGGTGCGTGTGTGTGTGGTGATTAGGGGGGAACAAGTTGTGTGTGTGGTGACCTGGGGGGAACAGTGTGTGTGTGTGTGTGTGTGTGTGTGTGTGTGTGTGTGTGTGTGTGTGTGTGGTGACTGGAGGGGACAGGCTGTGTGTGTGTGTGTGGGGGTAGTGACTGGGGGGAACAGGGTGTGTGTGTGTGTGTGTGTGTAGTGACTGGTGGGGACAGGTTGTGTGTTTGTGTGTGGGTAGTGACTAAGGGGGAACAGGGTTTGTGTGTGCGTGCTGAAGTGATAAAAGACAACTTGAGTAATGTCATTACAAAATGCAGTGCAATATATGAATATGTAGTCTCAAAAGCAAACATACAAGCGCCCCTAATCAGATGTCTCACACGATCTTCACTGAGACTCTCCATAGCCTCTTTAGTATAATATTATATCTTAACTAGGACACAGACTATTTTTCCTAATATTTACACAGCTCTCTCAATAAGTGTCGCGCGCGTGTGTGTGTGTGTGTGTGTGTGTGTGTGTGTGTGTGTGTGTGGTGACCTGGGGGGAACAGTGTGTGTGTGTGTGTGTGTGTGTGTGTGTGTGTGTGTTCCATGTGCTGAGCCATCGTATGTGTGTGGAGTTGGAGTGGAGTCACAGTTGCAGTGGAGGATGCATCTGGCTCGGGAGGCCCCGCCCTCTTGGAACGTCCCACCCCCTCAGTAGACCCCTTGTCCATTGGGGCTGCTCACAAAGGTTTTCCGGCAATCATCGGTAAGGCTTCTACTGTCCCAAATTGTTTTTGGTGACTAGGTATAATATATTTACAAGTTAAAATTGTCCAGTGCTCTCCTGATTTTCATTTTGGAAGTACAGACGTACATATTATAATTCAGCAGTAAGCAAGTCAAGTCTAATCCAATTAAAAGAAATGTTGTTCATATTCTTTTGGTTCAGAAATTCAAGAACCTTGATGTCAACTGAAATACAAAAATGACTAATATAAGCCTACTGTAAAATCTCATCTCTTCTTAATGGTAGCTTTTATGCCGGCCTCTCAGTTGCCATTTTTGTGCCTTATATGCTAAACCACTTAACTGGCTAATATTTTTTTTTTTTTAATTGCTACAAATTGACTTTTAGTTATGAATGAATTAGGTTAAGAACATTTATTAAAAACATATCCCGCACAATTTTATTTTAATTATATAAACTTGTTTCAACCATCGATGGCCAAAATATCCGTCCATTGCGACCTTCATAACTTTTTCACATCGACTCAGGGCCGGATTAACAATGGGGCAGATGGAGCTACAGCTACAGCCCCCCCCCCCCCCCCCTCTCCCCCTCGCCTTCCCCCCATGATAATAGGCCCACACCACCAAGGAGGATCCGCTGGAGACAGGAAAAAATATTTTCCTGTCACCACCAGTGGCAGACCGAGTCTCTTCCCGTTCAAACCCCACCTCCAATAAGCACCTACACACCCCACCCGGAGAACCTCAGAGTCCCGGTGGCCGGACATACATTCAAAGGGTGGTGCAGCAGAAGGCTTCACAAGCCCTCCCTGCGCCGCATACTAGTGTGCCTCAGCCCCTTCTCTGTGCGGCTGTGCCATGTGACTTTGCGGCGCTCTGGTTGATGTCACATAGGCTCTACCGTGCAAGGTTCTCCGTGGGTGACGCTGAAGACCATGGGGAGGACTGAGGACAGGAGTCACCACACACTGGATGCCCCTGACTGCCGGAGTGCTGTCTGTTGGTATACCGATGGCAGCACTAGACTTTCCTGGCTGTCAACGCTTTTCAGGGGAGAGAAGAAACGAGAAGTAAGTGACCTTCAGGGTGGAGAGACCATACTAAACGTATAAAGGGGGAGGGGAGAAACACCATAGTAGATGCAGTGGTGTGGGAGAACCAGAGCCGGCCATAACCAATATGATGCCCTAGGCAAGATTTTGGCTGGTGCCCCCTAGCACCGCCGCTAGTTCTGCAGGAGATGCCTGGCATGAGTCAGCTGACAGATCTGCTAACGTCGGGCGCCTTTTGTTTATGAAAATGCATCATAATATTTGCATTACTATGTGGCTAGGATGCACAAGCAGCTTCTGCTGATTAAAATGATATGTGGCATGCCTATATTCTGTGTGTGACTGCGGCTGTATATGCATACGAAATGCTACATTACAGTGATTTCCAGGAATACACTGCAACGTAGCATTTCGTATGCAGATACGGCCGCAGTCACACACAGAATATAGGCATGCTGCATATCATTTTAATCAGCAGAAGCTGTTGGTTTCCCTAAGCATACCAAATGCCCTAGGCATTTGCCTAGTTTGCCTATGCCTAAGGCCGGCTCTGGGGAGAACACACAGTACTAATGGACACAAGGGGGGTGGGTGCTTATAATGGTCACATAGGGGGGGCATAATAGTAGACAGAGCAGAGGGAGCATAATACTAGACACAGAGTGCAGAGAAATAATAGTAGCCAGAGGAGGCATAATTATGGGCACAGAGGGGGAGACATAATAAAAGACAGAGGGGGGGACTAATAATGGCCACAGAAGAGGGCATAATAATGGGCACAGGAGGGGGGCATTATAATGGGCACAGGAGGGTGGCATAATGGGCACAGGAGGGGGGCATTATAATGGGCACAGAAAGGAGCATAAAAATGGACACAGAGGTGGCATAATAATGGACACAAAGGGGTAAAAATAGGCACAGAGGGGGTGGATGGGGCATAATAATGGACAGGGGGACAATGCAGAAATCAAGAGCAACAAGTTATTGCTCACTAATAGCATCTATTCCTGGTGGTATGGAATATCTATATCTTAAAATATAAAATTATCTTATGATGCCAGATAGACTGTGGCTAGTCAGATGGCCTGTTGTTTGACTGGCCCTACACAAAACACAATGAAAAGGGTTAAAAAAAGCAGCAAAATATTGTTGATATATATCTGCTTAATGATAAAATTGATAGGAAGCTTCTCTTTATACAAATAAAACAAGGGCCCTCATTCCGAGTTGTTCGCTCGCAAGGCGATTTTAGCAGAGTTGCTCACGCTAAGCCGCCGCCTACTGGGAGTGAATCTTAGCATCTTAAAATTGCGAACGATGTATTCGCAATATTGCGATTACACACCTCGTAGCAGTTTCTGAGTAGCTTCAGACTTACTCGGCTTCTGCGATCAGTTCAGTGCTTGTCGTTCCTGGTTTGACGTCACAAACACACCCAGCCTTCGCCCAGACACTCCTCCGTTTCTCCGGCCACTCCTGCGTTTTTTCCGGAAATGGTAGCGTTTTTCCAACACGCCCATAAAACAGCCTGTTTCCGCCCAGAAACACCCATTTCCTGTCAATCACACTACGATCGCCTGAGCGAAGAAAAAGCCGTGAATAAAAATCCTAACTTCATAGCAAATTTACTTGGTGCAGTCGCAGTGCGGACATTGCGCATGCGCACTAAGCGGAAAAACGCTGCGATGCGAAGATTTTTACCGAGCGAACAACTCGGAATGAGGGCCAATATTTATTATCCAACCTGAACACACATAAAACTTCAAGTGGGTACACACTTAGCAATACAGTGAACTATGGGGGTAATTCCAAGTTGATCGCAGCAGGATTTTTGTTAGCAGTTGGGCAAAACCATGTGCACTGCAGGGGGGGGGGGGGGGACAGATATAACATGTGCAGAGAGAGTTAGATTTGGGTGGGGTGTGTTCAATCTGCAATCTAATTTGCAGTGTAAAAATAAAGCAGCCAGTATTTACCCTGCACAGAAATAAAATAACCCACCCAAATCTAACTCTTTCTGCACATGTTATATCTGCCTCCCCTGCAGTGCACATGGTTTTGCCCAATTGCTATCAAAAATCCTGCTGCGATCAACTTGGAATTACCCCCTATGGGGGTAATTCAGAGTTGATCGCAGCAGCAAATTTGTTAGCAGTTGGGCAAAACCATGTTCACTGCAGGGGGGGGGGGGCAGATGTAACATGTGCAGAGAGAGTTAGATTTGGGTGGGGTGTGTTCAAACTGAAATCTAAATTGCAGTGTAAAAATAAAGCAGCCAGTATTTACCCTGCACAGAAACAAAATAACCCACCCAAATCTAAATCTCTCTGCAAATGCTGTATCTGTCACACCGGCAGTGCACATGGTTTTGCCCAACTGCTAACAAATTTGCTGCTGCGATCAACTCTGACTTACCCCCTATATCGATAATTTTTCCCCTCCTGAGCGATATAGTTTACTATATCGCCAACTGTGTATGCCACCGTTGACGAGCGATGCGTGGCCTCACGGGTAATTAATGACCCTCGGTCTCGGCTGTGCATACAACTCAATTTGGACTCATGATATGGCCAGCTGCGGCATGACGTCACTGTGTGATTTCGCACAGTGTGTATACCCGGGCAGCCTGGCGCGGCCTGGGAGGGGAAACACTAGGCGATGACGCTCACCGAGCACATCGCCTAGTGTGTACCCACCTTTATCAAGGTCCTTTTTAGCTAAAATAGTTTATTCATATAGGGTGTAAATGGTTTCACCCATTGTAGGAAAACAGCTCATAAAAAAAAACACTTACATATACTTCATGGGCTGCGATGGGCGGCCCCGAGCATGAGATTGAAAAGATTGCAGATTCTGCTAAAAAGCAGAATCTGCAATCCTTACTCAATAAGGTCCATCGTCAGTTATTATTACTTGACTCCATCTACCTTCTTTATGAGTTGTTTTGAGCAGAGATGTGCGGCGGACACTTTTTATGTTTTGGTTTTGGTTCTGGATCCCCGCTTGTGTTTTGGATCTGGATTGGTTTTGCCAAAACCACCCTTTCGCGTTTTGGTTTTGGATCTGGATGATTTTTGGAAAAAAAATAAAAACATCTAAAATCACAGAATTTGGGGGTAATTTTGATCCTACGGTATTATTAACCTCAATAACATTAATTTCCACTCATTTCCAGTCTATTCTGAACACCTCACACCTCACAATATTGTTTTTAGGCCAAAAGGTTGCATCGAGGTCGCTGGATGACTAAGCTAAGCGACACAAGTGGACGGCACAAACACCTGGCCCATCTAGAAGTGACACTGCAGTTGCAGACAGGATGGCAGTTTTAAAAACTAGGCCCCAAAGAGTGCATAATGCAAAGAATAAAAAGAGGTGCAAGATGGAATTGTCCTTGGGCTCTCCCAATCACCCATATGATGTTTAAACAGGACATGCACAGTTTAATAAACCCATCATTTCAGCGACAGGTGGTCCTCCTGGAAAAAGCTCGCCAAGTTCTCTCAATCATACCTAGCTACAAATGTACCACCTCCTTCTTTGATGACTTTTCACATGAGAAGAGGCAAGAGTAAGAGAACAGTGTCAACAAGGTGATTAAAAATTAGAGAGGCACACACAATCAGGAACAACACACAGGCTTTCACCTCCACTCCTATATTGTTGTGGAACAGAAAGGAAATCAACCAAGCAAATATATAATTATTAATTACCACATTACTGGACAAACTAAAAAACTAGGGTCCATAGCCTCCAAAATTGTACCCCCTTCTCCATGTTCATGGATTAAGCTAATCTCGGATTTAATGATGAGATGCAAATAAACTGGTGTATACCACAGGATCGAGATTGGATATTTTGTGAAAATCTCGTGGTTTTCTTTTTTTCCATTTTTTAATTGCATTTTTATTTACATATTTCGTGGCAGATGCCCTATTTTTGTTTTTCACAGCTCCTAGTTACACGCATGTTAAAATACCTGTGTGTCCCAGTTACACGCATGTGAGCATACCTGTGTCTCTTTTATTTTTACATAAAGCAGCCCCTTAGATGTTTTAGCAGCCCCTCCTAAGCCCCCACAGCAGCCCGAATGGGGAAAGTTCACTTCGGGTGGGTTCGGTAAAGTACTAAGCACGACTGTGCAGTAAATGTTTTTGTTATTGAGCCCATGCCCTAGTCGAGCTTACCACTCTACAGTCCAAACTCATTTCATACTATAAATAGGACTGTGGGAGGAAGCAATGCTAACCTCCGTGTCCACAGCATGCCTCAGCCTGGCAAGCCAGACATCCATGAGACTCCATACTGGGCCTTATTCAGTAACCGTTTGTGCCTCACAGGAGCTCCTGGCCCATCTAGTGCTGCAGTGCAACGGAAAGCTGATGCAATGCGAGACCACTGAAACTCTGTTCTTCTAACACCGCAAGGTCTTGCGATAACCCTATGCAGCCCTTAGGAAAAGAAGATCCCTGTACAACAAATGCGCATCTTCTAAATAAATAATCCCAAAATATGGAACATCAATAATAAATCAAAATTAAGACTAACTAATTGGAGCCATTCATTTGAGTGAGTCCCTAACATGAAATAATTGAGAAGAACCTCTCTCTAATGCTCCAGCAGAAAACATCACATTTACCTCTCCGGCAGTTGTGCTGGATTATGATTCAGTCTCTTTTGAGTCACACTGACTTTGGCCGCAAATGTGGTCTCTCCCCACTTCCATTTCCACCTTTGCGGCTAGTTTTCACAAATCTGTTTGTGATTTGAAGCTTGTTTTATATCTGCTCTAGGCTTTTAAACCTAGGATCAAGTACAGCAGCACCCCTGAACTTATACAGCATAGGCAGCACCCCTGAAGAATTACACAGCACAGCAGAAAGGCAACAGCACCCCTGTACTGATGGGGCAGCACCCCATATAGGGCAGCACCCCTGGAATGATGTGGCAGACAAAGAAAAGACGTGCAAGATGGAATTGTCCTTGGGCCCTCCCACCCACCTTTATGTTGTATAAACAGGACATGCACACTTTAACAAACCAATCATTTCAGCGACAGGGTCTGCCACATGACTGTGGCTGAAATGATTGGTTTGTTTGGGCCCCCACCAAAAAATAAGCAATTAACCTCTCCTTGCACACACTGGCTCTACAGTGGCAAGATGTCATCCTCATCCTCAGATTCCCCCCCCCTTCAGTGTTTACAATCTGATCCTCACAGAGAAATAATAATCAAACAAACAAAACCACATCATTTAGGTGTCAGTGGACTGCTTACGCAATTACCCAAAGTTTCGCAACTTGACAATTGTCAGGTCTGTAACTCTGCCTGTTCCCAGAGGGGGCACTAGTGGTGCGGTGGAGAAAACGAGGAGGCTGTAGGAAGTTCCTGCGCATGTGCGCATTGATGTATCAGGCAGTAAATAACTCCGGTAAATGGTTTTAAAAAGTCAATGATATTAAATAACAATGATGATTGGTTTTGTAGTAGGTAAAACGGAAACAATATGCAGATGAAGCAGATGCGGCTGAAGACAAGATTATAGGCAATACATAACTCTGCTGGATAGTTTGGAAACCAACAATGAGGATACACAGTCTATTTATAGGCACACGTCCACTAAGCCAAGCAGGAGACAGTCTATAATGCAGCAAATTGGTAGATTAAGTGCTGAATGCAATTGCACAGTGCAGAGTTGCTGGTAATTACTACACAGGTGAGAATGGTGAGAAACACCTGGAGAAAGTCTCTTACTGCAAGTAGTGTGGAGGCTGACTGTGGCAGGAGTTCGTAGGAAAGCTGGAGTAAATGCTGGGACCTGTAGTTCCACAGGATTACTGAAACATGGAGATCACTTGGAGATGCCAGAAATTGTAGATCGCTGGAAACAGGAGATTGAAAACTGGAGACTGGAGATTGGAACTGGAAACTGGAGATTGGAAACTGCTGGGACCTGTAGTTCCACAGGACTAATACATAGGGGAATCTCTGAAGACAGAAGATTGAAGCCAGGAACCGCTTGTTCACAGGATGTGACACGTTGTTCAAGGCAATGATACTGACCAGGAATTCTGAGTATATACCCCCTGGTCAGCAGGGATTGGAGAATCAAGTCATGTGAGAGCCCAATGCTCAGGAGTGTATAGCACCAAGTCAGCTGACTGCAGGGGTCATGGCGGTGCCCATACTCTGGAGATGGTGGGAATACATCGAGGTACATGCTGTATGGCAAGCGGGGTACACACTGGAGAGAGTCTCATAGAATACGCTGCCAGGCTGAGGATGTGACCTCCGGAGGCCAGTACATCAGAGCACTGGTAAGCAGGGGCGTATCTACCTATTGGCCAGGATGGCACTCGCCAGGGGCGCCAGGCAAGGAGGGGGCGCCATCCAGCAGTACCATCCATAGCCAGGGTGTAGAACCAAGTAGTACTGTCAGACTTGGTGACTGTCTGTTAGTGCCGGCGCCAGTGTCCAGCAGCAGTGCACCGCACCTCGCTTGTAATCAGACTCAACATAAACTACAGCTCCCAGCAGCCCTTGTTGCCGGAAGCCCCCGGCAGCAAGGGCTGCTAGGAGCTGTAACTTACTTTGAGTCTGATTGATCACAAGTGCGGAGCTGTGCGGCTAGACACTGGCACCGGCAGTGACAGACAGTCACCAAGTACAGTCAGAGTCTGATTATGGGGAGAGGGAGGGGGGGGGGGGGGGAGGGTGGTTGAGGCACAGGACTACACTGCCCTGCTTTTGGCTAGGGCAATGGACGGAGTGGAAGCACGTGGGTGGGGCTACACGGCACTCACTGCCAGGCAGCCCAGCAGCATGGAGGAGAGGGAGAGAGGACAACAAGCTACTAAAGTACATGCAGTCAGCATACCCTGTCTGTAATGTGGGGGGAGGGGGGGACACTAAATAGTCTGTCTGTATGTGTGTCTGTGACTGAATTTATGTATGTGTGTGACTATGAATGTATGTACCAGCGCCGTAACTAGGTGTGTGCTGAAGGGGCATTGCCCACAGCGCACACCTAGTTAGAGCGCATATTCCCCCTGGCTGCGCTCCCACTGCCCTGAGGCGTTCATGGCCTCTCTAACAGTGATAAGAGGGCCCGGGCTGCCTGTGCCTCCATTTGCCCGCCGCCGCCCGTCCCCGTCTTCCGCCGCCGCCCGTATCCGTCTTCTGCAGCCGCACACGTTCCAGAGGCCATTTTCACGCTGTTGCCCCTGCTGAATTCTCTGGAATCCTCCAGCCCATGCATGCAGACCGGTACACAGCGTCACCGCACAGCAGTCTCCTCGGAACATTGAGAAGCAATTAGGAGGGGGAGTGATGGGGGAACTGGCCTGGAGCGGAACTCTGAGTTCGGAGGCAGCTGGGAGCTCTAGGGAGAAGCAGAGGTAGGAGTGTGTGCCTGTGTGTGTTATTAGAACATAAAGTATTAGAGCTGGAATATGAATTATAAATATCTAACACTGTTTAAAAATGAATTTTTTTTAAATATATATATATATATATATATATATAGTATTTATTTTTTTACTTTTTTTTTGGGGGGGGGGGGGGGGGGGCCTGCCTGTTTTGTCAGTCCCCGGCCCCACCATTTCTGATGGCAGCCCTGTATGTATGTATATATATATATAGATATATAGTGGTCTGGAAAGGCCTTAATCCTGCTCTGATCGCGGTGTGGAAGTGTCAGTGTGTCTCCGCCACATGGCTTCCAGTGCCACCCTAATGTCTGCCCTCATCGCAGCGCCGCCGTGCCGGCTGACATGGTCCAGCTGGAGGGGATGGCGGGTTTGAAGGCCTCTCCCAGAGATGCAAGACCAGGCAAGTCAGTGTCTCTGTGCGGAGATAGGGGCACCATGCATGTATACTGTATGTGAGGTTAGAGCAGAGCTACAAGAGTGTATACTAAGAGGGCTCTGACAGGTCAGGTTTTCAGGATTTCCATGTTTGAGCACAGGTGAATCCGGGGACGCTGTCTGCCGTAATGTGTAAAAAGGGGGACGCTGTCTGCCGTAATGTGTATAAAGGGGACGCGTCTGCCTTAATGTGTAAAAAGGGAACGCTGTCTGCCGTAATGTATAAAAAGGGGACGCTGTCTGCAATAATGTATAAAAAGGGGACGCTGTCTGCCGTATTGTGTAAAAAGGGGACGCTGTCTGGCGTAATGTGTAAAAAGGGGAATTTGTCTGCCGTAATGTGAAAAAGGGGCTCTACCTGGTGTAGTGGCGCTACTGTGCAGCGTAATTTGAATAATGGAGACTACTATGCACCATTATATGAATTGGTATTATTTTGTGGCCACACCCCTTTCCCGTGAAGCCACGGCCCTATATTTTTTGCGCGCGCCTACGACGCGCACTGCCGCCGGTTTACGTTAAGAGGGGGGCGCCGATGCCATTTCTTGCACACAGCGCTAAAATATCTAGTTACGGCACTGGCATGTACAGTATGTTTGTGTGTGTGTATAAGTATCTACTGTATTTATGTGTGTATTATTGTGTGACTATATGTGAATAAGTGTGTAACTATGTATGTATGTAACTGTATTTGTATATACTGCATGTGTGACTGTACTGTATATCATACTGTATGTATGCCTGACTATGTATGTAAGTGTACATGTGTGTGTGCCTATGGGCAGTATCTGATATACTAATGGCAAATGTTGTTTGACCGCATTCTCCATATAAAATTAGAAATATATTTATTAGCACTGGTCCACATTTCCATTTTCTATATGCCTTCCCCATATGCCCTGTATAGACTGTGTTTTCTATAGGGGTAAAACTGTGTGGCGTAATGTGAATAAGAGACACTACTGTGTGGTGTAATGTGAGTAATGGACACTACTGTGTGGTGTAATGTGATACTGTGTGTCATCATTTTAACTGGAAGTACTATTATGTGGCCATACCCCTTCCCCACAAGGCCACATTCTTTTTTTGACACGCCTTCCTTATTTCAAACATGTGTGTGTGTGTGGGGGGGGGGGGGGCACCAGCCCCTGACTTTGCCAGGGGCGATCAGACCCCTAGATACACCCCTGCTGGTAAGTGACGTGATGCAAAATGCAGATTCCTGACAACAATGACTTATGATGAAGTACTGCAGGTGACATATAAGGGAGGATGTTCCAAGGTGGTTAACATCCTTACTCCTACTTATTATGGATTGACAAAGGCAACAGATGGCTTGACACCTATTGTCCGGATTTGTGGAGAAATAATGCCACACCGAAGAGGTGGCTTTTTTGGTATTTTGCCCAGGCATGACAATGGGCTTTTTCATCCCATGGCCAACAACTGTCTCCACTGGTGGCTTATTCAAACAAACCACATCACCATCAGAATCCTCATTGTCAACTTCCTCCGCAGTGCCAGCTACACCCATATCCTCCTCATCCTGGTGTACTTCTACAGTGACATCCTCAATCTCAATATCAGCAACTGGGCTGGCGGTGCTCCTCCCAGCACTTGCAGGCGGCGTGAAAATGGTGGTAGGAGCCTCCTCTACCCATACAGTGTTGTGAAGGTCAGGCCTAGACATCGCAACCGCAGACAGTGCCAGCACCGCTGTATTTTCACAACACCCCTGTAATTTTTACAGCATACAAGACAGGGCCAGAGTACATTGATTTTCACTGCACTCTAGAATTATTACAGCATACAAGACAGAGCCAGTGTACATTGATTTTCACTGCACCCCTGAATTTTTACAACATATAGGGCCAGCAGCACCCCTATATTTGAAAGCATACAGGAGCAGTGTGCTTTTAATTTTTAACAACTGCACCCCTGAATTTGTATAGCATACAAGGGCCAGTGTAATGTCATTTGAACAGCAACATCCATATATTTTACAGCATACAGCAGTGTGCGTTTAATTTTTAACAACTGCACCTCTGAATTTTTACAACATACAGGGCTAGCAGCACCCTTATATTTTCCAGCATACAGGAGGACAGTGCCCCTGCACCCTGTACAACACAGTGAGAGCCAGGACAGCAACACCCATGTACAGCTGCAGCGTATGAAACACCAGTGAGAGCCAGGACAGCACCTCTAACACAGCACAGGTACACCACAGTGACTTCAGCAGCACCCCTACAGAGCACACACTAACCCCACCCGACGCCAACACCCACAGAGAGAGACAGAGGTCTGTCTTCCTCACTCTCCAAGTCCGGAGTGAAAATGGCGGCGACACGAGGCTGTTTATATGGGATCCAAAACCCGCGAGAATCCGACAGCAGGATGATGTTTTGCCTCATTCTGGTTTCCGAGTCTGGTGGAAAGTTCCGAGCTGGACTTGGATCCGGGCTTGGGGCAGGATGTTCATGGGGGTTCGGTTCACAGGGAACCGAACCCGCTCATCTCTAGTTTTGAGGTTAATATATTTGAATAAGTATCCTTTATACTATTACTACAATCATAAGATATATTCCTTTATTATGTATTAAGTTTCTTTTATAGCGCAGCAAATTCCGTTGTTCTTTTTCAATATTGTATCTTTTATTTTGCTTTTTATGAAACCTCCTTTAGAATGGGCTACCACTATATCTCAGGCCAGTGTTGGATAATACCAACAGCCCAAACTAAGAAGCATCTGTGTAATACATCCGGTGGGAGGATGAATGAATAACAACGGGTCCACTGAGAGGTAGGGCAATTTAATTAAAGAAAATGTTAAATGTTATACAATTTTCTTTTGGTGTTTTTTTTTGTGAGATCTAGGAAAAGGTATATGTGTGTCAGTTATGTGGTCAGGGCATGACGGTGAGTGAGGGGCATTTGTGTGGCTAGGGTATGACAGTGAGTGAGGAATATAATATGTGTGTCTGTTGTGTGGTTATGGCATGACAGTGAGTGAGGGGGATTCACTATGGTATGCCGGCGGTCGGGCTCCCGGCGACCAGCATACCGGCGACGGGAGCCCAACCGCCGGCTTACCGACAGTGTGGCGAGCGCAAATGAGCCCCTTGCGGGCTCGCTGCGCTCGCCACGCTAAGGGCACGGTGGCGCGCTACGCGCGCCATGCTATTTTATTCTCCCTCCAGGGGGGTCGTGGACCCCCACGAGGTAGAATAGTGTCGGTATGCCGGCTGTCAGGATCCCCGCGCCGGTATACTGTGCGCCGGGATCCCGTCAGTCAGCATACTGAAGACCACCCAGTGAGGGATATATGTGTGTCTGTTGCATGGTCAAGACATGATAGTGAGTGAGGGGTATTTGTGTATCTGTTGTGTGGTCAAGGCATGATAGTGAGTGAGGGGTATTTGTGTATTTGTGGTGTGGTCAGGGCATGATGGTTAGTGAGGGGTATTTTAGTTTGTCAGTTACAGGGTCAGGGAGTGGTGGTTAGAGGAATTACAGATGGTTAAATATGGGGTTGGGAAGTGGTGGTGAGTGAGGGATATTTCAGTGTTTGTGGTATGGGGTCATGTAGCGATGGTGAATGAGGGGTATTTTAGCATTTGAGGGATGGTATCTGTAAGTAGTAGCAGATAATAGATTCTGTATACAGGACTGATTGATGATCGACAAGGATGTAAGTGGGTGGTGGGTAGTGTGTATGTATGTATATATAATATATATATATATATATATATATATAATGTGTGTGTGTGTATATATATATATATACATACGTGTGTGTAGATGTGTGTGTATATATATATATATATACACACATGCACGCACACACACACACACACACACACACACACACACATCGATGGGAGGGACATTGAGGTGGCTGAAAGTACAGTAGGTGATAGCTATGGCCATCATGGTGCTGTACAGATCATTCCCCAAGGCACTGGTCATGCCCTCCACATCATAAACCAAACCCACATGAAGCTGGTCACACCCCTTATGTCGGCACGCAATAGGCCCTTTATAAGTTTCGACTCCAGGCCCATGTGGACCTTAATCTGGCACTGTAGCAACTGCTATACTCTGCAGCCACTGGGCATCAGGTGTACACAGGTAAGGTAAGGGCAGCTTGTTTTACATACGGATGGTGTAATGGTTAGCATTACTGCCTCACAGCACTGAGGTCATGGGTTCAATTCCCACCATGGCCCTAACTGTGTGGAGTTTGTATATTCTCCCCGTACTTGCGTGGTTTTCCTCCAGGTACTCCGGTTCCTCCCACATTCCAAAAATATACAGGTAGGATAATTGGCTCCCAACAAAATTAACCCTAACGTGAATGTGTGTGTGTACATGTGGTAGGGAATGCAGATTGTAAGCTCCACTGGAGCAGGGACTGATGTGAATGGCCAAATATTGTCTGTAAAGCGCTGCGGAATATGTGTGCGCTATATAAATAACTGGTAATAATAATAATAATAATAACAATAATATCCCTAGTGGCTGCTAATCTCTGCAGCCGTAGGGTAGGAGGTGCCGCCGTGCTGCCTGATCGGCAGCACGTCAAGTACTGATGGACGATACCAGGCAGCAGAGGTGCCGGAATGCCCCTCTGAGAACCACAGCCTCTCTGTGGGTGTTTCTGACTGGTCACATAAGATGCAAACTCTTAAACCTTGGTTGTGACAGAAACCATTTGATGATGTCACAGAATTAAAGGAACAAATAGTTGCGGGGAGAAAGACAGGAAGGTTCATCCCCAGTGCAGTGGAGTAAACTGTTTACTGATTTATATTGTCCTTGTATTGATGTAAGGACTTTTTTTTTATATTTCCATACAATATATATATATGTGAATTTCAATGTCATATTTCTGACTAAAATCCAGAAGTGCCTATGATAACATGATGCATTGAACAGTAAAGCTATTTGGGATGTTCAAGTCTCTTTTGGTTAGTGATATTTGGAGGGCTCTAACCACAGATGACCTGTAGAAATGGCTAGAAGAAATATTTTTCAGTTGTCTTAACAGATAAGGTAAAGAGCAATCACGATATGGTTTATTGTCCTTGGTGTGTGGCTTTATCTAAATACTTACTGATAGAATGGGTACAAAGGGAAATATTCATCTGTTGGGATGTTATGGGGTGTGACCACATGCAATAAGAAGGTGATGGAGGGATGTAGAACAGCTGCTTTGTGTATGGAGTGAATGATTTAAAAACAAAACATATTTTGGTCTTTAACACAAATTATTTTGTACATTATCACTGGGTCACAAAATAAATTCTCTAACATAAAACCTGAAATACACTATAGATAGAAACATAAAGATCATTATTTTGTAGTACAAATTTAGAGCCTGAGTCGTACGTGTAGCTGATATTTGCCAAATTGTCAATATTTATCAACAGCACATGCATCTTATGCCCTTATTTATCAATGAGTGATAAATTTCACCAGCTAGTCAGCTCCTAACTGCCATGTTACAGACTGAGGGGCAGATGTATTAACCTGGAGAAGGCATAAGGAAGTGATAAACCAGTGATATGTGCAAGGTGATAAAGCCACCAGCCAATCAGCTCCAATATGTAAATTAACAGTTAGGATCTGATTGGCTGGTGCCTTTATCACCTTGCACATATCACTGGTTTATCACTTCCTTATGCCTTCTCCAGGTTAATACATCTGCCCCTGTGTTTGAAAAATGACAGGAGCGGATTGGCTGGTGCAATTTATCACTCACAGTGAAATTCATCACTTACTGATAAATAAGGGCATTCGTTTCTAAAGAGTCGCACACCGCATTCATCCCATGGTGTACACACAGAGGCACCATTGCTATTGAGATGCATGGTATCAGAGATATATTGTTCCTGGGCAGTGACTGGGAGCTCAAATTGGCGGTCATACTCTGGAGGTAATCTGAACCTTAGAGCATAAGGCTGGCGCTAGTCACCCATTGGTTGCATCTAAAGACTTATTTATACGTATTTCTCAAGTCAAGTCAATCTCAGTCCTTGCACAGTCAGAAGCATGCTTTATACACCAGGGGAAGGGCTGACATATACCGGAGAGGAGTTGATGTACACCGGGGGGTGGGTTGATGTTCACAAGTGGCTGGGCTGACATACTGTACACCAGTGGAAAGGCTGACATATACCAGAGAAGGGCTGATGTACACCAGGGAAGGGCTGATGTACACGAGGGGGAGGGCCGACGTACACCAAGGGAAGGGCTGACATACACCAGGGGGGGGGCTGATGTATACCAGAGAAGAGTTGATGTACACAAGGGGCTGGGCTGACATACTGTACACCATTGGAAGGGCTGACATATACCAGAGAAGGGCTAATGTACACCAGGGGGAGGGCTGACGTACACCAGGGGGAGGGCTGACATATACCAGAGAAGGGCTGATGTACACCAGGGGGAGGACTGACATATACCAGAGAAGGGCTGATGTACACCAGGGGGAGGGCTGACGTACCCTAGAGGAAAGACTGACACCAGCATTAGCATAGCTAAAGCGTTTTGCAACTCAGACAGAATCGAGTCCTCAATATTTTAGTTGAAAATCAGTTATGTCTCATCATTGTGATAATATAATAGCACAATGCTCTATCACAGGGATTCTCAACTGTCCTCAACCCTTAAGTTTTCCCTACAGGTCATGTACTGGAAATTTCTGCCTGTGGAGGCAGGTGGGATAATTTCACATGCACAACACATTTTTATATGATAAAATATTAATATTTGTGTTAGGTCAGGGGTTCTCATCTCCAGTTGTCAACTATACCCAACAGGTCATGTTTTGTGGATGTCTTTAATCATGCATAGGTGAGATACTCTATTTTGCTGGGTTAGTAATTGTCTCACCTGCTTCTACAGACAGAAGTCTTTAACACATTACCTGTTGGGGACTGCTCTATTGCAGTGGTTCCCAGCCTCGGTCCTCAAGTACCCCCAACAGTTCATGTTTTCCAGGTCACCTAGCAGTTGAACAGGTGTATTCATTACTCACTTACACATTTTAAAAGACCCACAGGTGGAGCAAATTATTTCACTTGCAATCCTGTGAGGAGACCTGGAAAACATGAACTGTTGGGGGTACTTGAGGACCGAGGTTGGGAACCACTGCTCTATTGGATTGAGATCTGGTAACTGCAGAGACCATTGCAGTGTTCTGAACTCATTGTCATGTTTGTGGAACCTGCATGAGATGATGGAAGCTTTACGATTTTGCATGTTATTCTGCTGGGAGTAGCAATTAGAAGGTGGTCAGACTGTGGCCATAAAGGAATGTACATGGTCAGCAACTATACTCAGCTAGTCTGTGCCATTTAGACAATTCTCAATAGGTATCATGGGGCCAAATGTGTACCAAGTAAACTCCCTACACCATTACAAGACTACCCTTAAGACTACCCCTAACATGAATCAATGACATAAGGCAGAATGGATCCATGGATTCATAGGGGTGATTTAGTAAGAATTGCTTATGCGATCCTTACTGCATTTCCCCCGATTGCGGGGTCCTTCACACGCACAGGACCCATTCTGCAGAACAGGTCCTGTGATTGCCTGATTGATAGCCAGAGGCTGTCAAGGGGAGGAAGGGGGGTGGTGGTGGACCTGTTTTCCGGGAGTGGTGAGGCAAAGGACTGCGTCACCTTGCAAGCCTTTGATATTGATTTTGTGTGAGGATGTGCACACTGATGAGGGTGAGGATTAGAATCATAATAAAAATGAAATTTTGGCACTGTAGAGCTTTTAGCATACCTGCCGTAAATCGATTGTTAGCTTGTTTTGTGGGGGCCCAAACAAACCAAGCACTTCAGTCACAAAAGTGGCAGTTCCTGTCACAGAAGTGCTTGATTTGTTAAACGGTGCATTTCCTTTATGACACCACTTTTTCATTTTTGCCACTGCTGTGTGGCAATGTTTTATAGATGTGCTATGAACTGCTGTGTGTTTGTGCTGCTGTTCTCTTGGGTTGGGTATGAAATCTCAGCTGTTGGGATGCTGGCAGCCAGAAGACCGACTGCGGCAACCCAACAGTGTAGATCCCGACAAGGGACATAAGTAGTCTTACTCCTCCCCTACTCTAACCCTAACCCTTCCTTTTAGGTGCCTAACCCTTACCCCACCCAACAGCCTAACCCTAGCCCCCTGGGTGGCACTTAAACAGAACCCCCCGCATACCCTAATCCTAACCGTCTCAGCCCCCGCAGCCTAACCATAACCCCCCAGTGGTGCCTAAAATCGTCAGCGTGCGATCAACTCGGAATGACCCCCAATATGTGATATAAGTAAGAAAGTATTTAATCTACAACAAAAAAAGTCTAAATTAGTTTTGTGTATCTACAGTAGATTATATTTTTGTCTTGCCAAAACATAGCACAGCAACTATTGTAGCTGTAGGTTTCTACTTAATTATTCAGTCAAATGCCTCATTGGCAAACACCTCTATAATGTGATATTTGGGGTAATTAGTTCGGTAGAAAGGAGAATTTGTGCAGTGTCACTGTCTAGGTGTTCAGACAGGATTCAACACAGCTTTTCAGGTAAATAAACGTAATGGTGCTTTACTTGCAGGAAACAATACAAGTAAACAGAGAATAACAAACGCTTACCCCCCATTCAGGGCACTGATTCACTTCTTCACCCCTGACTATAATGGGGCAGCTAGATAGTTAACCTGGCCTGGCTTGGCCTCTGGCTTCTAAAAACAAAGTCTCAGCCCTATCTCTGACATGTAGAATACTGATGACCTGGCCTGCTTGACTTTGGCTGCACAAGTGCACAGCTGCTCACATGTACAGCTTTGCAATCTGGTCTCTCAGATATACAGTCTCAGTCTTTTAGCTTAGTGGTCTCCGCTGTCTCCTCCAGGGTTAGACACAAGCCTCCTGATCTTCAGCAACTCCCCTGCATAACGAGCTTCGACTGGCTTCCACAATCCTACTTGAGCTGAACATACAGGCTCCAGCCTGTCGAGTCTGCAGCATCCGCCACACTGACCCTTCACTGCAGCAGCCATTAGGTGTTTTCTCCTCTGTGGATCCCTCCAGCCACACTCTGAACACATGTCAGTAATGCCATTTACAGTCACACTGCCACAATTGCAATAAATATAGTATTTTTTTTATTATTTTATTTTTTGGGGTGATCGGCGCTACTGGGGTCACAGTATTGGGGGCACAACTGCTGAGGGCACAGCTACAGGGGGCATAACTGACCATGCCCCTTCTCCGAAGCCACGCCCCTATTTTTTTGCCCTGGGCGCCACAAGGCCTAGATCCGGCCCTGTGTGGTGCCCATAAATAGATGTAACTAAAATATAACACGTTGCCTCCCCAACTCTACCACAAGAACAACATCTCACAGATTATTTAGTAGAACACAAATATGCACGGTCTATCTTAATGACTCATTGCTTTGAAAGGTACTCGAAAAAGCAAGTCTATACAGGCCAGAATGTACAGTATTTCATTATTACATTTTCCACCTATTTTATTATGGTTTTGTTGATAGTGTATGGCAATGTCCTATTTCTCCAGTCATATGTTCAGCACAGCATAAACACAAATTGAATAAATAAAATAGATTCATATTTGGGTTAAGGCAGCAAACACTGTAAATACAGTCCTGTATGTTTAAGAGAACAAGCATCGTAATTGCAGTGCGAGCTTTAGGAAAACAAGGCTATATGTATTCAAGTGCCTGTAACCATAACACTAGCAGAATAAACTCCAATATTTATTTTAGAGTGTAACAACAGAGATAAAATGCACCCTCTGATATCATCCATAACGAGTTCTGCTAGCACACTTGGCAGCCTCAACGCATAGATGGTAAGATGAATTGAAATGAAAGTAACAATATATATCTACCATAAACCACAAAGGATAATGCGGCTGTCACCAAAACTGGAAAGAATGGCTAGGTAAAAAGGCATCACTTTTCATACGTTACTTTCCCTATTTTATGGTGCCTAAATGGACCACGTCTTTAGCTATTACCGTTCATAGAAATGTGTCAAGACTGCAGGAGAAAGTTAGGAAGTAAAACCCAGTAGGCATGAAACATCAAACACTTTTAATACAGATACTATTTTTGCACCTTATTTGACATTCTCATCTTTGTAAAGTGAAGAGGATTTTGGTAGCTGTAAAGTTCATTATCTCGTTTGATAAGGAGCATGTAATGGTCCGAAACGTTACATCATCTATCCGTTGCAAGTTAATATTTTATAAGGGATGCCTTGAAGTTTTAGAAGCTGTTACATAACTGTATTTCTGAGTGAAGGAGAGTGCACTGTTGTTGTTGTTTTTTTTTTTTTAAATAGAAGCGTAAAGAGGGTCCATTGCTCCGTCTGGGCAGAGAGATCAGGAAGTACTAGTATTAACATCAGGGCCGCCATCAGGGGGGTACTGCCAATACAGCTGTACAGGGCCTGGATACTTTGACAGAGAACGTGGAGGCCTGGCCCGCTCCTATCGCCGGCCGCTGTTACCGAAACTTCTGCAAGGTGAAAGAGGACCCAGGTGGTTCCTTGCCTGCCCGCCCGTACAGGAAAGTAATGGAGGCACAAGGTCCTACTGCCCGCAGGCTACTGGCCGCATTGCTAGCTGCGGCTGCACAATAAAGTTTGTTACGCGGCATGCGTGATCTCATGACATCACGCTGCGCCACTAGTGGAGATTGGAGAAGATGAAAGAAGGTTACGTTTGCCGGCTGGCTGAGGCACAGGAGGGCTTGAAAGAGAGTGTGCATGATGGCTGCAGAGTGGGTGTGTGTGTGTGTGTGTGTGTGTGTGTGTGTGTGTGTGTGTGTGTGTGTGTGTGTGTGTGACAGAGTGAGCGCAGTGCATCTAACAATAATAGCTTTAATTTATACTGATAAAATTAATTACAATTACAGTATGCTAGCTTCTAGTTAATCATCATCAGTTTTTAGTGATTCACTGCACCGCTGGAGATATTATTGTGCTTTAAATGTATGACATGCTATGTATTCAGGGCTGTTTCTAGCCAATTTGGCTCCCAGTGCGAGATTTAAAAATGTGCCCCCCCCCATGACATAAAAAAATGTGCCCCCCACACACACACACCAAGATGAAAAAAAAAAAAACTTGCGCGCGCCCCCTGCACCATATTATGCCACACACCGCAATGCCCTTGATACATTAAATCCCCACACTACAGCAGGCAAGAGTCCCCATTTCACACATTACGGCAGGTGTCCCCATTTTACACATTGAGAGAGAGAGAGAGAGAATACTTACAGAGGTGTTTACCGCTCTTTGGCCCGGCTCACCAGTCGCTCCTCGCGCCGGCCTTTCCCTCTTCCTAACTTGGATCCCCCTCTGTACTCCGCTCGGGGGGGGGGGGGAGTTTCGTAGAGTGACGGGGTTGAGTCGTGACGTAACGACGCAACCGCGTCATTCCGTGAAACTCCGCCCTACCGAGCGGGTTACTCGGGGAGAAATAGAAGGGGGAAGCAGGGAGGCACAGTTAGTGCCGCGGCGGGCGCCCAGTGCGGTTGCACTGCTCGCCTGCCCCAAGAAACGGCCCTGTATGTATTGGTGCCCCTAAGCATACCAAATGCGCTAGGCATTTGCCTATTTTGCCTATGCCTAAGGCCGGCTCTGGTAGGAAAAATCCATTTTATGGTGACAATGGTCCTACAGATTCCAGTAAGCCGACACTTTATCACTTTCTGACCCAGACTACTCAGTTTATAGGGAACATTGAAGGTGTTGCTCCTGTCCTAAGAGTTTCTTTACACCTAGACAGTTACATAGTCATTTTATATGATTAAAGACAAATAATTTCATAAACCAAGCACAATACAGAAAGATACTCTGTAGAAAGATTCAACATGTGAACTAGAGATGTGTGTGGACCCGCGTGTTTTGGTTTTGGTTTTAATTCATCATAGTATTTTATTTTTGTCAAAACCACCCCCAAGTGTTTGGATTGGATTCAAAATTTGGTATGGTTTAAAATGGGTTTAAAAATCGATAAAACCAGCTAAAATTAGAGATGAGCAGAGTAATCTCGGAGAACCCGGACCCACCACAGAATCCGGCTCTGGGTTTCCTGCCAGATTCGGATCCCAAAACAAGGCAAAACGTCATCATCCTGCTGTCGGATTCTCGCAGGGTTTGGGATCCTATAAAGGTTCCAGTGGTCTGCGCCATTTACACTCCGGCTGTAGAGAGTGTATCGAACGGATGTGTCTGTCCCAATTCTGGGTTGCGGAGCGTGGGGCTGGTGTATCAGTTAAGGGGTGCTCTGTCTGTCATCTGCTGTATCTGACAAGGGTGCTCTGTCCACCTAGGAGTGTTCTGTCCATACATCCAGGGACCCTGCCCAAGTATTAATTAAAAACCCAGTATACTATGTACATCCAGGGGCTGGTGTGTCCTATCAGTATCAATCCAGGGGTGCTCTGTTGTCTGCTGTAACTGGCAAGGGGCTGCCGTGTTCTCCAGCGGAGCTCCGTCCACCTAGGGGTGATCTGTCCATACATCTAGGGGCTCTATCCCAGTGTTAAAAAGATAAAACTAATATTAGATTTTTGTGCTGTACCCCTGTATACATACTGGGGCTGCTGTGTCTGTATAGAGGTGCTCTGTCTATCCAGGAGCTCCGTCCCAGTATAAAATTAAGATAATAAAAGCTAAAAAGCCTAAAATATAATAATAAACACATTTTCATAAGTACTGTGACACTGCCAGCCAGACGGCAGTATATTATTATTTCATACTCATACATATTGTGCGATACTGTGGGTGAAGGTGGTACCACAGTAATATATTTTATGTCGCGCTCATACACATAATGTGCAACACTGTGGATGAAGGTGGTACCACAGTAATATATTTTATTTCGTTCTCATACACATATTGTGTGACACTGTAGGTGAAAGAAAACCATAGTGTTAGATTATTATCTTTGACTGATACACGTATTGTGGCACTGTAGGTGGTACATTTTTTGTACAAATTTTAGTGTGTGCTGTACCCCACTTGGTTCGTGTTGATAGATATGGAGGACGAACAATTGAGAGCAGAGCAGGAAGCACATAATAAGGCTGCAGGTGCTGCCACCAGTCATGTTGATACCAGTCATGACTAAGGGCATAGACGGCTTAAGTCAGGGCATGTAAAATCAAATAAAAAGTAAAAGTTAAATTAGTAAAAGTCATAATAGTGCAATAACCAATAAAAATTGTTGTCAATGCAATAAAGACCATCACCAATGCCCCATTAATTAATTAACATTTTTAAAATAAAACAACTTACAGATGGAGCCATGCTAGTCATGGCTCCATCTGTGCCTGGGTGCGCCCGCCCAGACACACCTAATTCCAAGAACGTCTCCGTCTGGGTGGGCACGCGCCTGTGACGGAGACGTTCCCCATTCACTAGAATGGGAGAGTTTGAGGAATTGAGGTCTGTGACAATTAATATAGCTATGCCTCATTTCCTGTGTCAAAAATGTACTTTTTATACCCATATCCATATACATCCAATTCATCTGTTTGTACATTCTCCATAACATGTCCATTGCTGCTCACCCAATACTGTGTTTAAATCAACCTTAATATTGTTAATATATGCAATTGTGTTATGTTATCTGTTACACTTTAGATAATGTATTTATGTTAGACCTAGTTTCCTATTGCTTTCATTCACCACAGTGGACACTCAAAGATTGAGTCATATAAGGTACCATTGTCCCTTTTTGTTTACTCCCTATCATCCAAAAGTGAGCTGACCAGACAGGGTGTCTCTCTGGCTGATGTAATCACCTTGATTAGAATATATATTGTATTCCAATGCATAAGATCCAAAGACACAGAGGTCACACACACCCCTGCAATATGAAGCTTCTGGAGGTATAACTAGAGCTACCCAGAGAGCTGAAGAGAGATTATTTGACCCTAGGCTAAGAAGTAATGTTCTGCAAGGGATCTGCTGTGGGACCCATTATATTGGCTTTATCTGGGACTCTGTGTTGCTGGTAGAGATTCTATGCTCCTTGACTGAGAAGTAATGTTCTGTCAGGAGTTTATGGTGGGAATTGTCATGTGTTTGCCTTTTTTTGTTCCTAGAGTATTATTTATTGCAGACATCCTGGCAGGAAGGGAGTGAAATTGTGGCTGCAGCTCCCTCATATGGAATCCAAAACCTGCAAGATCCGACGCTGGATGAAAACAATATTGGGGGTCATTCCGAGTTGTTCGCTCGTTATTTTTTTGTCGCAACGGAGCGATTAGTCGCTAATTCGCATGCGCAATGTCCGCAGTGCGACTGCGCCAAGTAAATTTGCTATGCAGTTAGGTATTTTACTCACGGCATTACGAGGTTTTTTCTTCGTTCTGGTGATCGTAATGTGATTGACAGGAAGTGGGTGTTTCTGGGCGGAAACTGGCCGTTTTATGGGTGTGTGCGAAAAAACGCAACCGTTTCTGGGAAAAACGCGGGAGTGGCTGGAGAAACGGAGGAGTGTCTGGGCGAACGCTGGGTGTGTTTGACGTCAAACCAGGAACGAAACTGACTGAACTGATCGCAGATGCCGAGTAAGTCTGGAGCTACTCAGAAACTGCTAAGAAGTGTCTATTCGCAATTCTGCTAATCTTTCGTTCGCAATTTTGATAAGCTAAGATTCACTCCCAGTAGGCGGCGGCTTAGCGTGTGCAAAGCTGCTAAAAGCAGCTTGCGAGCGAACAACTCGGAATGACCCTCATTGTGAGGTGGTCAAAAATGACTGGAAATGAATGTTATTGAGGTTAAAAATACTGTAGGAACAAAAACAATTCTGTAATTTTATCTGTTTTGATCATATTTTTTTTAATTTATATACAGATCCAAAACCAGAACCTGCAAGGGCGATTTTAGCAAAACCAATACAAAACCAAAACACGAAGGAAATACAGATCCAACCCCAAACCCCAAGATTTGGGCCAGCGCACATCTCGTTATGTGCATGTGCAGCTGCCAGTTACAACCAATCAAGTAGCACCACCCATCCAGAGCAGCAGCACCAAATGGTAATGATCTGTAGGAAGCTTTCTTAAATTGCGTGAAACACAAAATTATTGCAAAAGTCTATTTTAGTATTAACATACAAGCTGGGAATAGTAATAGTGTCAGAGTTCACCAAACGTGCAGGATGCCGGCCAAATGTGGACTTTTTTTTAAAGGAGTAGCCATTTACAAGGCAAAACCATGTCTCGTAAATAATTGCCCCTGTAAAAAAAACGTCCAAGTTCGGGCGATCTCAGACTCTATTACATTCCGCCCACTGTGTCATTGTAATAATATACATTAAAGGGATTGTTTAAGGAGATAAATTAAAAGTAATGAACAGGCCTAAATTGTTCTAATTTTCATTATTTTAACAAACTTCCAAAGTGACCATTCTTGTAGCAGATGATCCCATCATGATCCCAAAATAAAACTTTGGGGATTTATTAACAACAGTATGAACAATTTTTTTGTATTTTATTTTTTTATTTTTATTTTTTTTCAAATTTGGCTTTTTGAAAAAATCTAAAGATTTTTTTTTTTTTATTTGGAATTTTCTTGAAACATACTGCTGTTTTATATGTCATAAAATGCCATAAAAAGAGGTTTAAAATGAGACCTTGACCAACTTTCTAGCTGAATTAGGTGAGCTGCAAGTGCAATTTGAAAAACCATTAATAGCTAATTTATCTGTAAAAAAATGTAAACATTACAAACATATAACTTCAAAACCAGTGTACATATCAGTCTAAGACACAGGTTCCCAAACTGTGTGCCGTGGCTCCCTGGGGTGCCTTGGGACACTTGCAGGGGTGCCCTGGGTTGGTGGTCCAGGACCAATTCAAATTATTCATGGTCAATATAATAGGCAAAACCAGTGCTGGTGGCTGCCAGTCATAAAATATGTGGCCAAACAGAAGCAAATCTTGTCCCTCAACACACAACTGACCCTAAGGATGACATATAAATGTGATCTACTTAATGTAATATATCTTTCTAAATTTCTCAATAAGAAATTTTTGGCCTAGGGGTGCCATGAAAAAAATCCTGATATTCTAGGGCGCCGTGATTCAAAAAAGTTTGGAAACCACTTGTCTAAGATTTGAAAACAAAAGCATCAATTAATATTCCAATAACTCAGGTATGATCATGGGCAGATTGGCCAGAGGCTTCTCCAGCAGTTTTCTTTATGGGTCGATGGCTTGTGGAGCTGAATAGACGATAGATACTGTAGATCAGAGGTTCTCAAACTCGGTCCTCGGGAGCCCACACAGTGCATGTCAGAAGTGATCTCCCTAGCCTTAAAAAGGAAGGTCAAATTGCGACTAAGGGTTTTCACCGCTGTGGGATATGTATGGGGTGCAAAACCATTAAAACTGACAGTGGAAAAAAATTAGAAAAACTAGAGATTAATGGACAGGTTCATTCAATTGAGGATTTCATTACGTGTAATGTGAAAAACGTGGTGTACGCCATAGAATGCTCATGTCACAAGTTTTACATAGGAAGAACATCTAGGCCCCTAAAAATACGTATAAGTGAGCACCTAAGAAATGTAAAAAAGGGCCTTGAAGCACATGCACTTTCTGATCATTTTAGAAAAATACACAACTGTGATCCAGGCCATATTTTGAGGTTTGTGGGAATTAAAAAGATATTAGCAAACCATCGCCAAAATAACATTAATAAATTATTGGCCAAAACCGAAATGCAGTTGATTTATAAGTACAATACATTATTACCTAAAGGCCTTAATTCTGATTTTGAGGTCAAGTGGTTTTTATAAAGACCACAAAATGTTAATACTTGATCTGGGATTATTTGTATTTTTAAATTCATGGAATTTTTAAAAAAATGAATTAAGTGTCTTTTAACACAATTGTTTTAATTAAGATGATTAGTTTTTCATATTTTATTTTTCCTATTTATATTTATATTATAATATTTATATTATATATATTTCATACATTTATTGGTGTCCCTTTTTTTAGGGCACATATGAATTCTGCCCCGTCGTTTATGGGAGAAATGATCATCCCTAATAGGAAAATCTGAAATATAAGGAAATGTTACCCATTACCCTATAAGAATATTATGTCGTCATGAGAAGGACAAGTCGGTATTTTAAACAATATGGTATCCTATTGAAATTCCACCCTGAGGAAATGCGGAAGTGCAATAGAGACGGGGAACTTTGTTTGTCCCCGCTACTTAGCAACAGCGTGCATCATTAAGAATAACAGGATCAGCGACGGGGAAACATCTCACTGGGAGCGGAAGTGACGTCGCGCACGGGGAAATCACAGCCGCTGCCTAGCAACAGAAGACACCGGACGTGACGAACCTCGGATAAGGACTAAGCAACGTCACGGAGGAAACAACCGGAAGTGACGTATCGCTAGTAAAAACGGACTCCGAAAACGGACCTTTTAAAGACAATACTTTTATAAAGCACTTCGGAAATATCAGTTTAGTACATTACAAGGATACTTATACTACATGGGATGTATTTTTATCTGCAATTCATGATCGACGATCATAGGTTGTCATGACAACAGTGAATAACAAATGGAGGGAGCCATCTTTGATCACATATGAAACAGGTTTATTCTTGATTGTGAATTGTGATTGGTTGATCTGGAAATAAAAAGGGGGGATCTGTCAGTAGAGAGCACACTTGCCTTGAGAAAGGGCCTAGTAAGGCCTGAAACGCGTCGGCGCAGTTGGAGGTGACATCTTGCTGTCTGTGGGAGAGGTGATTGCCGCAAAATCCAGAACGCCATTTCCCGGGAGGCAGACTGGTATTTAAGAACTTTGCTGTATTGAGGACTTTGTTTCCTCATACTATATGGTAATTATCCCATTCTTACACCCAGTATAGCTGTGCACCGGCTGCATGTGCTCTGTTTACATTGGATAGGGGGATATGTTATAAAAGTTTTATATGAATATTTTGTCAGAAAAATAAACGGTAATACACGAGATACCTTTCTCCTCTTATTTTTATGACATTGGATAAATGAAAATTCGGATGACAAGTACCTAATGATCCAGAAGAAGAACAGAAATCTTCCTACATGCTCAAATTCAAGTAATTTTAAGGAACGTACCCCATTAACTGTTATATGGGTGTTGTGTGATTGTGACTACTTACATAATTGAATATTTGTCATCTGGGTTTGGCGCCTAGTGTTGTTACCACCTAATTTTATTTTAAAGTCTGTTATTCTGGGAAGTGGGAGACATCCCTTCTTGGTGGATATAATTTTGGCAGCCATCCCTGCGCATTTGTGAGGTGTCCCAAATTTTTCTTACCTCTGTATTTAAGTCCCCCAAGGGATCATCTTTGTTAGTGCTGCAGTGACAATGTTTAAATATAGAGAACACAGGAGGTCAACTTTGGACCATCTGTTCAAAGATGACGGGGAACACATTGAACTATTAGATGAGAGTTTAGAAGAAATTATGAGGAAGTTGGAAAAAACTCTCATTAAGGAAAATAAAATCTGGTGGGAAACGGTTATGCTAGAGAAATATATAAAGAATCAGATCATCCCAAAAGGCCTCCAGATTAACAAACAAGCCTCATTCGAAAGTTCGTCAGGGGAGTTTAAAGAAGAATGGGAAAGGATCATCTGTGATTGCTCCTTTTCCCTTATGAACCTAATTGTGGAAGAACGAAGAAGGGAATTGGAAAAACTAGATAATGAAATTAAAATATATAAAGATCTAGTAACCCCTTTTGCTGACCTGAATGATTATAAAGATCTAGAACAGAGGATTGAGGCTAATATAAAGAAAGTAGAGAAAACCCTTATAGATAGGAAAATAAGGAAATATATTAGGGACAAAAAACAAAAGAACGAAATATCCAGACAAGAGGAAGAATCCGAGCAGGGTGATGTAAGGGCCAGGACCCCCTCCCCCCTAAGATATAACAAAGAACAGAAGGAAAGAGAACCACGGAATAGAAGTTACACTAGGAGAAGGGAAAGAATGGAAAGAGAACGTTCCCATAGAGAAGGGAAAAACTTGGATAGAAATTTGGGTTATCGACAAGAAAATTTCAATAGAAGATTCCGTGCAAATCCCAATTTTGAAGAACGGAACAGACCATACAGATCACCAGTTAGAATAAATCAAAGAAGGTTCAAGGATAGAGGGAGATATCAAAGAGGGGGAAGGAATGAAGAGTTGAGATATGGCACACCCCTCCCTCAACGCAATAGATTTGCAGTTCTAGAAAGAGATGGTGACGAGAATCGTTTTTTAGGGAGAAGAGGTCTACAGACCTACCCAAGATGAAGTATGTCGGATATAAAAAAACACACAGGGGAAAACGGGGAGGAGTACACAAGATTCGGAAAAACAAAATAAAAAGAAGAAAGAATCCTCGGACCAATCAAAAAGAGAAAACTCTGGTAATGGTTGATGATCAGGAGAATGTGGGACGGACCGCACCGGAAACATTAAGGACTGAGGAAAGAGGAAAAACGAAAATTTTCAATATCAGTTCGCACGTATTATCTAAATCTGAAATTTCAGTTCTAGAAAAGGGAATGAAGTTTGCTCCAACCACCTCCATAGACAAATTCTCCACATATATTGACATCCAGAAATTTGTGAGAAAGCTTTGTTTAAAGAAGTTTTTTCTCACAAAAGAAACGATACGGGAATTGGGAGAAACGGAGTTAATATCCAACACTCCCTTTAAACCCCGATCTGTCTTTTTCCCGCATCATATGAAGGGAAATTGTATAGAAACCTTTTCAACGTTAGTGCACGATGATGTAAAGGAGATCAACGTGAGAGGAGTTAAGTGTAATCTCACTCAAAAAGAGAGAACCGCACTCAAATCGCTTAAAACCAATAAAGAACTGGTTATTAAACCCGCCGATAAAGGCGGGGGGGGTGGTAATAATGGATAGGATCTGGTATGTGAACGAAGTAAGGCAACATCTGGCAGATAGAACTACATATCATAAATTGAGAGCGGACCCCACGATAAAAATTCAGGAGAAACTTGACACGCTCATTACAAAATATGGAACTTTGAAAGTACTAAATGATAGGGAACAAGAATTTGTTAGAAATAAAGAACCAATTATCCCTGTGATTTATCTCCTCCCGAAAATACACAAGGATGAGAAACATCCTCCAGGACGACCCATAGTGTCAGGTGTCGACTCTGTTACCGCTAATCTATCCGAAATGATAGATTTTCATCTACAGCCATTGGTATTAACCAATAAGTCTCACCTGAAAGATACGAAGGATCTTCTAAATTATCTACCGACAATAATCTGGGAAGAGGGTATGCTGTTGGTCACTGCCGACGTCAAATCATTGTATACGATAATAGATCACGATGTAGGAATAGGGGCCGTTTTGGATTTCTTAACAAAGAGCAATATAGATACCAACATTCAGAGCTTCATTCTAGAAGCAGTCCGCTTCATCCTAACCAACAACTATTTCAAATTTGATGGGGATTTTTACCTCCAAAAGGTTGGAACCGCCATGGGCACCAGGTTCGCCCCGAGTTATGCCAACTTATTTATGGGGAAATGGGAATCAGACTATGTCTGGGGTCCCAACCCATTCGGGGCGAACCTGGTGTCATGGAGGAGATACATAGATGATATCATCTTCATATGGAAAGGGGAGAAGGAGGACTTGGAGAAATTCTGTGTCTATCTTAATAACAATCCCTGCAATATCCATCTAACCTTCAACGTCAGTAGTGAAAATATAGATTTTCTGGATATCACCCTATATGTTAAGGAAGGGATCCTACACACGAAGACGTACACCAAACCCACGGATTCCCAAACCTACATAGACAGGAACAGTTGCCATCACAGGAATTGGCTTCGGTCGATACCTAATAGCCAATTTAAGAGAGTCAGAAGGAACTGTACGGAGGATGCTGTATTTGAACAACAGGCAGAACAACTTGAAAAAAGATTCCAGGATAATGGCTATGAGCCTGAACATGTGGAAAAAGTAAAAGAACAGACATTACTATTGAATAGAGAAGACCTCTTGAGGGACAAGAATCAGAAAAAAGATGAATCAAAACATTTCGAATATGCTTTTCTAACAAATTACAGTACACAACATAAATCATTAGAATCTTCCATTAGGAAACACTGGAAAGTGCTGAAAAAAGATCCAGTCCTGTCAGGGGTATTACCGGAAAAACCCATTTTTATATACAAGAAGGCACCCAACATAAAAAACAGTCTAGTCAGAAGTGATCTCCCTAGCCTTAAAAAGGAAGGTCAAATTGCGACTAAGGGTTTTCACCGCTGTGGGATATGTATGGGGTGCAAAACCATTAAAACTGACAGTGGAAAAAAATTAGAAAAACTAGAGATTAATGGACAGGTTCATTCAATTGAGGATTTCATTACGTGTAATGTGAAAAACGTGGTGTACGCCATAGAATGCTCATGTCACAAGTTTTACATAGGAAGAACATCTAGGCCCCTAAAAATACGTATAAGTGAGCACCTAAGAAATGTAAAAAAGGGCCTTGAAGCACATGCACTTTCTGATCATTTTAGAAAAATACACAACTGTGATCCAGGCCATATTTTGAGGTTTGTGGGAATTAAAAAGATATTAGCAAACCATCGCCAAAATAACATTAATAAATTATTGGCCAAAACCGAAATGCAGTTGATTTATAAGTACAATACATTATTACCTAAAGGCCTTAATTCTGATTTTGAGGTCAAGTGGTTTTTATAAAGACCACAAAATGTTAATACTTGATCTGGGATTATTTGTATTTTTAAATTCATGGAATTTTTAAAAAAATGAATTAAGTGTCTTTTAACACAATTGTTTTAATTAAGATGATTAGTTTTTCATATTTTATTTTTCCTATTTATATTTATATTATAATATTTATATTATATATATTTCATACATTTATTGGTGTCCCTTTTTTTAGGGCACATATGAATTCTGCCCCGTCGTTTATGGGAGAAATGATCATCCCTAATAGGAAAATCTGAAATATAAGGAAATGTTACCCATTACCCTATAAGAATATTATGTCGTCATGAGAAGGACAAGTCGGTATTTTAAACAATATGGTATCCTATTGAAATTCCACCCTGAGGAAATGCGGAAGTGCAATAGAGACGGGGAACTTTGTTTGTCCCCGCTACTTAGCAACAGCGTGCATCATTAAGAATAACAGGATCAGCGACGGGGAAACATCTCACTGGGAGCGGAAGTGACGTCGCGCACGGGGAAATCACAGCCGCTGCCTAGCAACAGAAGACACCGGACGTGACGAACCTCGGATAAGGACTAAGCAACGTCACGGAGGAAACAACCGGAAGTGACGTATCGCTAGTAAAAACGGACTCCGAAAACGGACCTTTTAAAGACAATACTTTTATAAAGCACTTCGGAAATATCAGTTTAGTACATTACAAGGATACTTATACTACATGGGATGTATTTTTATCTGCAATTCATGATCGACGATCATAGGTTGTCATGACAACAGTGAATAACAAATGGAGGGAGCCATCTTTGATCACATATGAAACAGGTTTATTCTTGATTGTGAATTGTGATTGGTTGATCTGGAAATAAAAAGGGGGGATCTGTCAGTAGAGAGCACACTTGCCTTGAGAAAGGGCCTAGTAAGGCCTGAAACGCGTCGGCGCAGTTGGAGGTGACATCTTGCTGTCTGTGGGAGAGGTGATTGCCGCAAAATCCAGAACGCCATTTCCCGGGAGGCAGACTGGTATTTAAGAACTTTGCTGTATTGAGGACTTTGTTTCCTCATACTATATGGTAATTATCCCATTCTTACACCCAGTATAGCTGTGCACCGGCTGCATGTGCTCTGTTTACATTGGATAGGGGGATATGTTATAAAAGTTTTATATGAATATTTTGTCAGAAAAATAAACGGTAATACACGAGATACCTTTCTCCTCTTATTTTTATGACATTGGATAAATGAAAATTCGGATGACAAGTACCTAATGATCCAGAAGAAGAACAGAAATCTTCCTACATGCTCAAATTCAAGTAATTTTAAGGAACGTACCCCATTAACTGTTATATGGGTGTTGTGTGATTGTGACTACACTTACATAATTGAATATTTGTCATCTGGGTTTGGCGCCTAGTGTTGTTACCACCTAATTTTATTTTAAAGTCTGTTATTCTGGGAAGTGGGAGACATCCCTTCTTGGTGGATATAATTTTGGCAGCCATCCCTGCGCATTTGTGAGGTGTCCCAAATTTTTCTTACCCATGTTTTGCAGGTAACCCAGCAGGTGCACAGGTGTATTAATTACTCACTGACACATTTTAAAAGGTCCACAGGTGGAGCTAATTATTTCACTTGCGATTCTGTGAGGAGACCTGCAAAACATGCACTGTGTGGGCCCCCGAGGACCGAGTTTGAGAACCTCTGCTGTAGATAGATAGATAGATAGATAGATAGATAGATAGATAGATAGATAGCCAGAGGTTTGTGGGCCCCATAGCACCATTTTGACGGGGCCCCCATTATCTGACAATTTCCCCAATTCACATTATGACATAGTATCCCCAGTTCATATTTTGCTACCCATATTACAGTGCCCCAGTTCATATTATGTAAAAATATGCCCTTCAGTTAATTTTATACAACATTAAAATGAACAGATCCAGGGGCATACTTAGACATATTGTAGACCTCACGAAAAAAAATTGGAAGGGCCCCTACGTACCGCCCAACAGTTAAAAAAAATTTATATAACACATGTAACTATGACAGTTAGGAGGACCGTTCTCAGCTCTGGGCCCCATAGCAAATAAATATATATATATATATATATATATATAAACAAATGTTTTTATAGATCAGTGCGCTTATCCAACAATCGGGAATCCCCTCTAAGGGTCAGTCATTAGCAATAAAAAACCACAATCTCCTGGCGCTGTGATTGATTACAGATGGATGCAGCAATCCCCAAGGGTTTTTGGTTTTAACCCTTAGTACAGAAACTACAAAAAACACAAGGCTGGGACTGCGCAAATCAATCTGATGTGGATATTTATTTTCACATAAAATTAATTTCTAGACATATACAAATACATACAAACAAACATATACACAGTACTTGATACCGGCCAGCATCACATAAAAGATTACTTCATAAAACCAATTAATATATTACTACTGGGTCTAATAATAGAGGATACTTTCTTGATTCCAGTTTAAATACCTGATACAATTTGTATCCTTAATTTATATGCTTCAAATGAACCATTAATATCTTTATCATGCAATATTAGTAATATCACTCCAAACAGATTAGACAAAGATAGAGTGTCCAGCGCTTTTTTTGGTTAGTGACATGCAACCATGCAGGGTATTTTTCCTTATAGATGTTAGTATTTAATCCAAGCATGCATTAGTATGAATACTTAGTCCAGATCAAAAAATCTCTCTCCTCAGGTTAAAGACATCCACATTTAATTGTACACTTAAAAACGCTTTCTCCACAGTTAAGGCTTCTGCCGTTTAGCTAAGCAGATCATGCGTGATTATAGCCTCTTATATGGCAATTCATAGCGTTCACTCATTCAGGGTATAATACTATGCCTGTGCAGTGTCTTTGGACAAACCCCTCCCGGCTGGTTAGAGCCTTATCTGGAGCCTCCGGGTTCTTTCTGCGGCGTGTTTTTCCTCCCCAGTTCAATGGGGTTTCTTATGCCTGCGGCCGGCCCGCTGATGTCTCCGCTGCTAACTCCTGTAAAGGTAATAATGACATAGTCATTAGCAGTTTGAAAAGTCTTAAAAATGTCACTGTCCTCAGCAAAATGGCAGGATCATCTAAATCCTGTGGGCACACTCCAGACTTCCTGGCGGCAGCTCAGTTCCTCAGTAATGACCCGGGTATATTCAGTCATTGGAAATTCTATAGTACTAGGAGAGAAGAACAAGCGCCTTATGGTGCAGTAATTTTGTTAATAGTGTATTGCAGACACAACAAATGGAAAGGTCCGTACCAGATAACAACTTGTGTTAGGGCCTATCAATTCCTTATCCAGTAAGTGTTCTCCACCAGATAACAACTTGTGCTAGGACCTATCGATTCCTTATCCAGTAGGTGTTCTCCACCCAAAAAAACAGGATAATACAGAAGAATCCGGCTTTGATACACACAAGTTTATCCACAGAATCTATTTTCATCTCCTGCAAAGATAGTATAAATAACCTTGTAGGTAGCTGAATACCCGTGCTTCGCTACAGGATGAGGATGGTAAAATTAGAATGATAGTTGTTCGTTAATTTACGTTGGTTGGAGATCTAGTATATAGGCATATCTTGCTTCCCTCACGCACTTTGTATAGTGGCTGGACCCCTTTTTGGTCCCCCAAGGGACCCTGCTCTTTCCACTATACAACTCTCAGTCTGTGGCTTCCTGCTGCCTCTATTCCCCTCCTCACATCATGTCAGTGCCCCTGTGAAATTATCGATTTTTTTTACCATTTCTTATATAGTGCAGCACATTGTGTATCTCCTGATATACTCTGTGCTGCTGGGGGACAGTGCTACTTCCACTATATAACTCTCAGTGTGTGGGTTTGTGCTACCTGCATTCCCCTCCTCACATCATGTCACTGGCCCTGTCACATGCAGCCCTGTCATCACTGACATATACATGTCCTGATCTAGTCTGTGCTGCTGGCCCACCCCTAGGGGTGCTAGAGGTGTGTTACCCCCACAGTGTTTGTTCCCAGAGTGTAAGTCACTTGTGTAGCAAGTTTGGTGTAAATTGCTTCAGGCATTCCAGAGTTATGCTGTCTGCTGAAAAACTCTGTGCTGCTGCCTCACCCCTAGGGGTGCTAGGGGTGTCTTACCCCCACAGTGTTTGTTCCCAGCTTGTAAGTCATATATGTACCATGTTTGTTGTAAATTGGTCCAGGCATTCGGGAGTTATGCTGTCTCCTAAAATTCTCTGTGCTGCTGTCCCAGCCCTAGGGGTGTCTTCCTTCCACAGTGTTTGTTGCCAGACTGTAAGGCATATGTATACCAATTTTTGAGTACTGTACTCCAGCAATTCCGGCGTTATGCTGTCTCCTAATATACTCTGTGCTGCTGTCTGCCCCCCTTTGGGTGCTAGGGATTTCAAATTGTTTTAGTCGCCTCCGCCTTGTGTTTTAATACGCTTGTATGTAAAATTTCACCATCTTTGCTTGTAAACTGTGGCTTTGTATAGAAAGACAGAAGAACAGAAGGACAAATTTTCATTTCTGCAGCGGGGTACACTGGGAATAACATCAGGGTGTAAAGTTGGATTTTGATCCGAGGCACCAACAGGCTAAAGCTCTGACTGTTCCCAGGATGCTGTCACGATCCGGGTAACTGGACGCCATTATTTACCTTTCAAGTGTCTCCTGAGGCTGGCTCAGCGTTCCAGGGCTGGATCCCAGCTGCATTGCTGATATCCTCACTTCACATCTCCTCCCTGTGATCCCTTAGCGCTGACACAGCAGTTTCATAAATCCGATTTGCTAAATCCTAAAATGGCGCCTCCAGCTCTCCGCGGCCTCCGCCGCCATTACTGTCATTTCTCCACATGGTTTCACAAACTGACTTTCCCTCCAAATGCAAACATGGGCGCAGCCATGTTTTTCCAGTCACATGCTATCTCTGCACCTATCTGCTACATTGCTGAACTCTGCATAATTGATTAGCCAATGCCTGCCTCACAGCAGGTATAAATATCCTGTGCCTGGACCAGGAAGTTGTCAGTGCCTTGGTTGTCATTCCCAGTGTATCCAGTCTCTGCTCCTTGTGGTTGATTACTAAGTTCCAGGTATTCCAGCTCCTGTGTCTTCACTCCACCAGAGAGTCACCACCTTGCGGTGCAGCCTGACTCAGCAGTGTCCTCATTGCTTCCTGCGACTGGCAGTGCCCTAAACACCGGCTTCCAGCATCTGGCTTCCAGCGGTGTTCAGCCTCCTGATACCATCGGTGCTCCGCCATCGGCTTCCAGATACCATCGGTGCTCTGCCATCGGTTTCCAGATACCATCGGTGCTCCGCCATCGGTTTCCAGAAACCATCAGGGGTCCGTCATCTATTCCTAAATACCACCGATCTCTAGCATCACCAGTGTCATTCAACTCTTCTCCTGTTACACTGGTTTATCTGCACTTCTTCACAGTTCTTCAACTGGTCCGATTCTATACGGCGAACCCGGCAGTCTACGTGTACCATTTACTCCACAGTACATCCAGCCTCAGTATAATACAAGCTGGTCAGTTCCTGCTTCTATTTCACTATTCAGCGGACGGGTGTTGGTAAAAGGACTTTCCATCTCCTAGTCTCCCAAGCCTGCCTTGTTGCCGATACCACACCTAAGGACATTCCAACTACTGCTGCATGTTGTGGAACTGTGTACTGCATTTATTCATTTTCTATATCTTACTACTGCAACTGCCGATGTACCATCTGAGCTGTGCTAAATAAAAACTCATTAATTTTACTCCTGTTGTCGTGGTCACGCCTTCGGGCATTGGTAGTGCAAGTCCATCTGCATGTCTAAGAGTCCCATATTACCACCCAGGTTTACATACACCTCAGCCCCTACAACTGAGGCTTCCCCTGGTCAGCACCAGCCCTCAGTTGTGACAGTAAGCACTGACCCAATGGATCTGGCCGGAGACCAGGCCCATGCGACCAGTATCATGCAACAACTTGCAGCCCGCCTTGAACATCAGGAGGCTGCACAGAGCCATATGGTCCGCTGTCTCCAGGACCTCTCCTCCCGGCTGGATGGGATGCTAGTAACCCTCCGTGGTTTAGAGGCGTCCAGTGTGTCGACTACAGTACCTGCGGTGGTAACCCCTCCCACCATACCCGTTTCTGCTCCACGTCTCCACTTGCCAACACCTGCTAAATTTGATGGGTCCCCAAAAGCCTGTCGGGGATTCTTAAATCAGTGTGAGATTCATTTCGAGTTACAGACTGGCAGTTTCCCAACTGACCGCACCAAGGTTGCCTACATTATCTCTCTCCTCAGTGGCTCCGCCCTCAAATGAGCATCACCCCTATGGGAGAGATCGGATGCTCTGTTGTCCTCCTATACAGAGTTCGTGGCAACATTCAGGAGCATCTTTGACGAGCCAGGTCGTGTGACATCAGCCTCCTCTGAAATCCTCAGGTTACGCCAGGGGTCACGTACAGTCGGACAATATTTAATACAGTTCCAGATTCTGGCATCTGAACTTTCCTGGAATGATGACGCTCTTTATGCAGCCTTTTGGCATGGCTTATCTGAACGTATCAAAGATGAACTCGCTACCAGAGACTTACCTTCAAAGCTGAACGAGCTCATATCTCTCTGCACTAAAATCGATCTGCGGTCCCGTGAAAGGGTAATTAAGCGATGAAGGTCTACATTTCCTAAAGCTTCTACTGCTGCTCCTCCTCATCAGCCATCTCCGCCTAGGGATGAACCCATGCAGATTGGTTACTCTCGTCTGTCGCCTGTAGAACGTAGAAGACGTCTATCTGAACAACTATGTCTGTACTGTGCTGATCCTTCTCACAACATCAACGCTTGTCCAAAGCGTCAGGGGAAACTCCAAATCCTAGCCCGCCAAGGAGAGGGCCGGCTAGAAGTTATGAACTCCTCTCCATCCTCGTGTCACTGTAATCTCCCAGTTTCGCTTCAAGTTGCCCTGCGCTTCAGGAACCTCATTGCCCTAGTGGACTCTGGAGCAGCTGGGAACTTCATGACTGAGGAATACGTTAAGCGGTGGTCCCTAACCACCGAGAGACTTTCATCTTCCATATCCTTGACTGCCGTGGATGGCAGCAGGATTTCCAATACAGACATTGTCTCCAAGACCCTGCCTATTCATCTGAAGGTAGGAACTCTCCACTCCGAACTGATTTCTTTCTTGGTGATTCCAAAGGCCACACATCCTGTGGTTCTGGGCCTTCCATGGCTTCGTCTCCATAACCCTCAAATTGATTGGGAGACTATGCATGTCTTGGCATGGGGTCCTTCCTGTTCAGAGACTTGTCTTCAAAAGGATCTTTCAGTTCGTAACTCTTCTTACAAATCTAGAGATGTTCCACCTCCACTAAACCAAGATTCCACCAGTGGTTCTAGTAACTCCTTGACTGACAGTTCTCCTCCTCAAGGACGTATCTACCCATAATTGCTTCCAGAGACCCAGCCCATGGAGGAGTTTATAAAGGAAAAACTTCAAGCTATTCGAGATTGGCCGATACCTACAACCCTCAAGGGTGTCCAGAGATTTCTAGGATTCGCCAATTACTACAGGATATTTATTCGAGACTTTTCCACTATTGTGGCACCTGTCACAGCCCTTACCATAAAGGGTGCCAATCCTTCCAAGTGGTCTGAGGAAGCTACTCGAGCTTTCCATCTCCAAGTTCGTCTCTGCTCCAGTCTTGAGACAGCCAGACACCAGCCCTTCATCCTGGAGGTGGATGCCTCTTCCGTTGGAGTAGGCGCAGTCCTGTCGCAAAGAGCCAATGATGGCCACATACATCTTTGTGGCTTCTTCTCAAGAAAGTTCTCTCCTGCTGAGAGCAACTACGCCATTGGCGATCAAGAGCTTTTGGCTATCAAACTAGCCCTGGAAGAGTGGAGATATTTGTTAGAAGGAGCTTCTCATACCATCACCATTCTGATGGACCACAAGAAGCTCCTGTGTTTAAAGGGCGCCCAGTGTCTCAATCCTCGCCAAGCCAGGTGGGCACTTTTCTTTTCCAGGTTTAACTTCAAACTCCAGTTTTGTCCAGGGTCACAGAATCACAAGGCTGATGCCCTTTCCCGCTCCTGGGAGCAATAAAATTAGTCTGAGTCTACTGACAAGCATTACATTATTGATCCAGTGGCATTCTCCGCAGTGAGGATGGACTCTATGCCCCCGCCAGGGAAAAGCCTCGTAAAACCGGCTCTCAGAAGGAAGCTCTTGCAATGGGCTCATTCCTCTCGCTTCGCCAGACACGCGGGCATTCAGAAGACCTTAGAATTAGTTTCCAGATCATACTGGTGGCCGACCCTGAAAAAGGACATTACGTAATTTGTGGCATCCTGCCCCAAGTGTGCCCAACACAAAGTACCTTGCCAGTCACCCGCTGGGCAACTGGTTCCTCTATCTGTTCCTCACCGTCCATGGACCCATTTATCAATGGACTTTGTTACGGACCTTCCTGAGTGTAACAAGTATAATACCATATGGGTGGTAGTTGACCGGTTCACCAAGATGGCTCATTTCATTCCTCTCACCGGTCTTCCGTCAGCTTCCAAATTGTCTCACCCCGGGTGAAGCCCGAGGCTGTCCCCCCCATCCAAGGGCGGCGGATGGAGGGCTGATAGCCTTGTGTTAAAAATGAGAATATTGTTTTTAGTAGCAGTACTACAAGTCCCAGCAAGCCTCCTCCACAAGCTGGTACTTGGAGAACCACAAGTACCAGCATGCGGTGGAAAACCGGGCCCGCTGGTACCTGTAGTACTACTACTAAAAAAATTTACACATGGGACCCCTTTCCCTGACTGCCAGGACCCCCCCTGACTCCTGTCAAAGAGGGTCCCTTCAGCCAATCAGGGAGCGCCACGTCGTGGCACTCTCCTGATTGGCTGTGTGCTCCCGTAGTGTCTGTGTGGCTGCACACGGCAGAGATACAATGTAGCGCCTATGCGCTCCATTGTATCAAATGGTGGGAACTTTGCGGTCAGCGGTGAGGTTACTTTCGGTCAACCGCTGACCGCAAAGTTCCCACCATTGGATACAATGGAGCGCATAGGCGCTACATTGTATCTCTGCCGTGTGCAGCCTGACCGCAAGTAACCTCGCCGCTGACCGCAAAGTTCCCACCATTGAAGATAATGGAGAGACTGTGCGATGCGCTGTCTGACAGCTCAGACGCGTATAGGCAATCAGGAGAGTGCCTCAACGTGGCGCTCCCTGATTGCCTGAAGGGACCCTCTGTGACAGGAGTCATGGGGGGTCTCAGCATTCAGGGAAAGGGGTCCCATGTGTAAACATGGGACCCCTTTCAGTTCGTGGATCGGGTATGCGGTTTGTTTTTTTGCCAAGTACGTGGATTACAAAAAAAAGAACAGGACACACTGGATTTAGGCGAGTATAATTTTATTTACAGGTACCCTGGATTCTACTTGGAGACGTGGCCAGAGTTGGTGTGTCAACATAGGTAAGTATGTGTGTGTCGGCATGTATGTAATAAAGTTGTACTTTCACGGTGTGCGTGTCCTGTTTTTATTTGGGTATTTTTTTTGCAGAAGAACTACAGGTACCAGCGGGCCCGTTTTACCCCCGCATGCTGGTACTTGTGGTTCTCCAAGTACCAGCTTGCGGGGGAGGCTTGCTGGGACTTGTAGTTCTTCTGCAAAAAAACAATATTCTTTTATTTTACACAAGGCTATCAGCCCCCCATCCGCAGCCCATGGATGGGGGGGACAGCCTCGGGCTTCACCCCTGGCCCTTGATTTAAGGGGTCCCCACTCCTCCAGGGTACCCCTGCCAGGGGTGACTAGTTGGGTATTTAATGCCACGGCCGCAGGGACCAGTATAAAAGTGTCTCCCGGCTGTGGCATTATCTCTCCAGCTAGTGGAGCCCGGTGCTGGTTCAAAAAATACGGGGGACCCCTACGCTTTTTGTCCCCCGTATTTTTTGCACCAGGACCGGACGCAGAGCCCGGTGCTGGTTCTAAAAATACGGGGGATCCCCTGTCCATTTTTCCCCCGTATTTTTACAACCAGGACCGGCTCAAAGAGCCCGAGGCTGGTTATGCTTAGGAGGGGGGACCCCACGCACTTTTTTTCGTGATTTTAACCCATTCCCACCCCTTCCCACTGAAGACCATACTCTCTCTATTTTAGTCAGTTAAAAAAAAATATTATTTAAAAAAATCTATAAATAATACTTGTGTCTCCTAATAGACAAACTAAGTACATAATCCCTTCTAATATAAATAGATATGGTATTAGCAATAAAAAAAATATAAAAAAACATGTATTAAATTTTTTTTATTAGATTTCGCCAGCAAAGTGAGGCGGAATGAAATTGACGAAATTACTGTCGAAAAGCACTGTTGTCGAATCGACATTCTTCAATTGAATATACTTTTGTCGAAAAGCTGCATTTTTAACAGTGCAGACATGTCGAATTTGACAACTGTCGAATTTGGAAAAGTCGAATCTGAAACGGCCGTTTTTTTGTCGAAAAGTACTGTATTGCATTGTCGAATCCAATTCGACATATTTTTTTTTGTCGAAAATGCCCCGTTTTTCGACATTTGCGGCAATTTGACCACAATTGCATATACCCCTATATGTACTTATGGTGGTCGTGTACTGTAGATGCTCTCTGATATGTGTCGTGGTCATATGGATGCTTTCTGTAATCTATAGTTGCTAGTGTGTACGGGATATATATGATATCCTGGCAGACAGGATGTTGGCCATAGGCGTGCGCAGAACATTTTATTTGGGGGTGCACCGTCAGAGGGGTGTTTAGCACCACCTAGTGGGCGTGTCTAGCACTGCCTATTGGCACTCAATGCAATAAAAATCACATATAACAAGAGGCGTGACCACTGCAAATGGTAGGGGGGGGGTGACTGGGGAGACAAGGGTTACAGGTAGACAGTAGGTGACTGGGGAGACATGGGTGACAGGGAGACAGTAGGTGACTGGGGAGGCAGGGGTAACAGGGAGACAGTAGGTGACTGGGGAGGCAGGGGTAACAGGTAGACAGTAGGTGACTGGGGAGGCAGTGGTGACAGGTAGACAGTAGGTGACTGGGAAGGCAGGGGTGACAGGGAGATAGTAGGTGACTGGGAGGCAGGGTGACAGTAGGTGACTGGGAGGCAGGGTGACAGTAGGTCACTGGGGAGGCAGGGTGACAGTAGGTGACTGGGGAGGCAGGGGTAACAGGGAGATGGTGGGTGACTGGGGAGGCAGTGGTGACAGGGAGACAGTAGGTGACTGGGGAGGCAGGGGTGACAGGGAGACAGTAGGTGACTGGGAAGACAAGGGGTGACAGGGAGAGAGTATGTGACTGGGGAGGCAGGGGTAACAGGGAGATAGTGGGTGACTGGGGAGGCAGTGGTCACAGGGAGACAGTAGGTGACAGGGGAGGCAGGGGTGACAGGGAGACAGTATGTGACTGGGGAGGCAGGGGTGACAGGGAGACAGTATGTGACTGGGGAGGCAGGGGTGACAGGGAGACAGTAGGTGACTGGGGAGGCATGGGTGACAGGGAGACAGTAGGTGACTGGGGAGGCAGGGGTAACAGGTAGACAGTAGGTGACTGGGGAGGCAGTGGTGACAGGTAGACAGTAGGTGACTGGGGAGGCAGGGGTGACAGGAAGATAGTAGGCGACTGGGAGGCAGGGTGACAGTAGGTGACTGGGAGGCAGGGTGACAGTAGGTGACTGGGGAGGCAGGGTGACAGTAGGTGACTGGGGAGGCAGGGGTAACAGGGAGATGGTGGGTGACTGGGGAGGCAGTGGTGACAGGGAGACAGTAGGTGACTGGGGAGGCAGGGGTGACAGGGAGACAGTAGGTGACTGGGGAGGCAGGGGTGACAGGGAGACAGTAGGTGACTGGGGAGGCAGGGGTGACAGACAGGTGACTGGGGAGGCAGTGGTCACAGGGAGACAGTAGGTGACTGGGGAGGCAGGGGTGACAGGGAGACAGTAGGTGACTGGGGAGGCAGGGGTGACAGAGACAGTAGGTGACTGGGGAGACAGGGAGACAGTAGGTGACCCCCCTAGCAGTCCCTGCTGTTCACATTCAAACTCATCTTCCTAGGAAGAGGCAGCGCTACATGATTACAGTGATGCTGACCTCAGTACAGTAGATTGCAGCCACAGGCTTAGGAGCAGGGTCCTGGAGGAGTTCACTCTGCAGCTCTGTTGGGTCCACACACCAGCAGTTGAGGGCCATGCTCTGGATGTGATAGACTCAGTCTCTCTGCATAGCTCCACACAACAGGAGTCTTCTTAGCACAGAGGGTGTAAGAATGGGGTTTGGTCTTCAGGGAGGGAGTAGTGCCAGCACAAGGACTCTGGTGTCAGTCTCTGTGGAGAGCAGAAGCACAGCTCCGTCAGTTCAGGGCCCCCAGGAATCTTCTTCCTCTGTCACTGACTCCTCTGAATCCAAAGTACGTCTGACAGCAAGGAGCACTGGTTGGTGTCAGTGCAGGGCTGCAGACAGTCACAGGCAGGTGTCAGTGCAGTGGGCAGCACTCACCTGCTTTCCTGCAGCACATCGCATGCCCCCCATCCTGGCTGCGGAACATGCTGAAGTTGTGTCCGGCATGCTCACCCTGGTGGAAGCACTCCGAATCCGCACACAGGTGCATTAAGGGGGAAATGCCGCACATTTAGCAGCGGTAAACCATGCACAGGGTGGCGTTGTTATTGGAGCGCACACCATGGCAAAAGTCCTCAAAGCTGTTCCTCCTTGGCCACTAGTTCAGGGCCTCCCCCACCGGCCACTGCGCGCACAGCACCAACCTGCACTGCTGGGTTTTACTGGTCTCCACACACGGGGCTGGGTTCTCACACGAGAAGGGGGGGCAGCGGGTTAGCGTTTAAATCCCCTTCTTCGAGAGGACCCCTCCGGGAGTACAGGAATCGGCAGGAGAAGAGGCGGACAGGTATCGGTGGGGATGACAGGTATTGGCACGGATCACTGCAGCTGCAGGCGTGATGCGTGTGTGAGGTGGTGCCGGACATTAGGGGGTGCCTGTGCGCACCAGGCACCCCCCGTGCGCACGCCTATGATGTTGGCTGTCACTATACAGACAGCTGCAGTGAGACAGCAAGTCCCCTTTGGGCTTGCTGCCCTCGCCATGCATCAGGCACGGTGGCTCACTTAGCTCGCCACAGATTCTATTTCAACTCAGTTGGTGACTTGGACCCACCAACTGAGAGGGAATACCCACTGTGTGTCGGGATTCCTGGCGTCGGTCTTTCACCGACTATTGGGATTTCAGCGTCGGCCTACCTAAACGATGGGTGCTCAACAGCCGGTATATTGACTGCATCCCGTAGGTGCAGTTTGCTAACCTCGCCTACATTTGCATTGGGCACTGCCTCTTGATTTGGTCCCCCATGAGGCCACTTTTTAGAATTTTTTTTCAGGACCATTTTAAATTCCCAATCTGCCTCTGGGTATGAAAAATATTTTGGGCCAGATGTACTAAGCCTGAAAAGTGATAAATATCACAGTGATAAAGTACCAGCCAATCGGCTCCTAACTGTCATTTTTCAAACACAGCCTGTAATATGGCAGTTAGGAGCCGATTGACTGGTGCTTTATCACAGTGATATTTATCACTTTTCAGGCTTAGTACATCTCCCCCTTTGTTACTTATACAAATAACTATGGATCCTCAGCTAAAGTTTATAAGGAAGGACATGTAAGTTTGTAAGTATAATGAGAATTGTATAGGTTGGGTTATATTGAAATGAATCACTGAAAGAACCTCTTCTTTATTCACTATCTAAGCAGATATTAATCAAACATTACCTGCAGAACACAACCTACAGTACTTGGGTCTGTATAGAAATCTTTTATTTCATTTGTTCAAAAAGACGATTTGCAGCAAAAGGGTTTGTCAGTCAGGAAGAGAGAGAAATGAACACCTATGGCAAGAAATAACCCCTTACATAGAAACAGTTGCAGAACAGTGAAAGGTAAATGACAATGAGAAATTGGCCTATTAAAAGAATAAAATTTTCACTCATCAAAACAAAAGATTGATAATAGTGTAAGAGGCTAATTTTCTAAATAATTTCCCTGTCAAGAGTAAAACTAGAATAAAAGGCTCCTTCTGTGATTCTGCGGAAGAGATGGCAGAATTGCCAGCTAAAAATGTATGCAATACAGGAATGTTCCAGCTCCAGGCAGAGAAGAATCTGACAGCAGATAAGGAGCATTTGGACAATTAAGTCAGAACATTTAAAGGTGATGTGGGAAAAATATTCTATTTGTTTCGTGTTATTCACATTTTTTAAGTTTCTTTTCTGATTATTTAAAGCACTGTATTTCTATATCTAGCTCTATGACTGTCCTTAAAGCCATAATTGTATACTGTATGTTGCATGTAATTATTAAAAATGAACAGCCCAGGAATGTAGTACGTTTGCCCTGTGCCCTGACTATTCTCCTGGAACTTCTGGGAGGCTCCTGAATTTCGGGTTAGACGCCGATTTAGTAGCATCCCCATCTGAGGATTTAGAAGTGATGTGATAAATCGACCAAATCAACAGTGCAATCTTTTATTAAGTCCTATGTATGTATCAATCATCGCATGCAGGGACGCAGCTTGCGAAAAAGCTCTGCCCCTGCATGCCACTCTGCAGACATATCAGGGTAATTTTTGTGTACAATACCCTGAACATGTGCTGCATATGCGCCGCCACCACCTACATCACCGCTTTCGTTGCTGCTGGGTCTCCCCTCCCTGTTGCGACTATCCCCCCCCCCTCCCCCACATGCTGCGACCCTCTGCTCATACTCACCAGACCATGGACTGGTGAACGGAGAGCTGCTGGTCTTCAGATCCTCTTACTGCTGAGAACCCGGTGCCGTAAAGTGAGTTTCCACTTTATAGCATCACTTTATTGCACCGGGGGTCATGCAGCAGAGCAGGAGGACCCAATGACTGTCAGCACTCACTAGAGCACCGATCACCGGCCCCTGATTTTTTAAAGAACAAACTTTTTTGTATACAGTGATCAACCTGTCAGCGGGCAGATAAATCTGTGCAGGGGCATAGGCGTGTGTACAGTGGGTGCCTGGTGCGCACAGGCACCCCTAATGTTCAGCACCCCCCGCACACACGCCTGCTGCTGCCACCGATTCCCGTCTCTTGATGCTGAAGGGAGGAGAGCGCTGCGCGCGTCTCTCCTGCCCGTCACTGTTTCCCCGTCTCCAGCAGTCATTTAAAATGTCTCTGGCTGTCAGCCAATTAGAGCTCGCGGACCGGCTCTTGATTGGCTGCCAGCCCATGAGCTTTGATTGGCTCACAAGCCGCCGCTATATTTCAAATGGCCGCCGGAGACAGGTACTCTGTGATATGAGGCGCAGGTGAGACGCGCGGTGCGCTCGCCTCCCCTCAGCGTCAGAGACGGGAATCGGTGGCACTGGCAGCAGGAGGGTGGGCACAAATGGGGACATATATGTATACGGCATCGCTGGGGGCATATGTATCTGGCACTGCTAGGGGCATGTGTATCTGGCACCACTGAGGGCATATGTATCTGGCACAGCTGAGGGCTTATGTATCTGGCCCCGCTGGGGGCATTTGTGTATCTGGCACCGCTAGGGGCATGTGTATCTGGCACCACTGGGGGCATATGTATCTGGCACCACTAGGGGCATATGTATCTGGCACCACTGGGGGTATATGTATCTGGCACCACTGGGGGTATATGTATCTGGCACCACTGGGGGTGTATGTATCTGGCACCGCTGGGGGTATATGTATCTGGCACCGCTGGGGGCATATGTATCTTGCACCGCTGGGGGCATATGTATCTGGCACCGCTGGGGGTATATGTATCTGGCACCGCTGGGGGCATTTGTGTATCTAGCACTGCTGGGGGTATTTGTGTATCTGGCACCACTAGGGGCATATGTATCTGGCACCACTGGGAGCATATGTATCTGGCACCACTAGGGGCATATGTATCTGGCACCGCTAGGGGCATATGTATCTGGCACCACTGGGAGCATATGTATCTGGCACCACTGGGAGCATATGTATCTGGCACCACTGGGAGCATATGTATCTGGCACCACTAGGGGCATATGTATCTGGCACCACTGGGGGTATATGTATCTGGCACCACTGGGGGTATATGTATCTGGCACCACTGGGGGTATATGTATCTGGCACCACTGGGGGTATATGTATCTGGCACCACTGGGGGTATATGTATCTGGCACCACTGGGAGCATATGTATCTGGCACCACTGGGGGCATATGTATCTGGCACCACTGGGGGTATATGTATCTGGCACCACTGGGGGTGTATGTATCTTGCACCGCTGGGGGCATATGTATCTTGCACCGCTGGGGGCATGTGTATCTAGCACCGCTGGGGGTATTTGTGTATCTGGCACCACTAGGGGCATATGTATCTGGCACCGCTAGGGGCATATGTATCTGGCACCACTGGGGGCATGTGTATCTGGCAACGCTGGGGGCATTTGTGTATCTGGCACCGCGGGGGGGGGGGGGCATTTGTGTATCTGGCATTGCTGGAGTCATTTGAGTATCTGGCACCGCTGGGGTCATTTGTGGATCTGGCACCACTGGGGGCATATGTGTATCTGGTACTGCTGGGGGCATATGTGTATATGGCACCGCTGGGGGTATTGAGTAAGGGGCACCGCTGGGGGCATATGTGTATCTGGCACTATGGGGGCATATGTTTATATTGCTTTGAGTGCCAATAGGCGGTGCTAGACACACCCAATAGGCGGTGCTTGAGACGCCCAGTAGGTGGTGCTAAACACCCCTCCGACGGTGCACCCCTTAATAAAATGTTCTGCGCACGCCTATGGCAGAGGGCAGTATACCGCAGTGAGCCCAGAATGATTACGCTATCTGAAAATAGCGTTATAATCACAGAACTCACTAAAGTGTTTTTTGTTTGTATTTTCATTTTAGTAAATTTGGCCAGATCTCATTTCCCATTATAAGTATGGGAAATGCAATCTGGTCACAAAAACAATGAGAATGAATGAGTTTGGAGCATTTTTTCATGTGATGCTAAAATAATGGGAAAAGGGTGTGAAAACACAGTTTTGTCACATTATTTTAGTAAAAATAACATTAATAAATATGTATGCCCGGGCACCTAGAACAGTGGACAAGACTATCAGAACCGCCTACTGGCTGCCCACAGCCACCCACTTCCCAAGTGAAGTGGGCAGTCCAGGTGGCCCTGAATCACGCCATCGTGGCCCTGTCTGCTGCTTCATAAAGCCTGGAATTGGAATTGCGGACTGTGCAGCGTTGGACGTAAATGTAAAGTTTTATGCACATGTCTGATTTCAGAGGGGTCATTTATACTAAGGTTAGACTGGTGTATACTATGCGTACTGATAATGATGAGACTATAAAACCATGAATTCAGTCTTCGGGTGCGCCCAGAGTTGCGTTCAACTTGCAATGTCATAATTTTACTTTTCACAATACTGACAAAGGTCGGGCAGAATCTTTTAAATGGGTATGATTTGTAAATGCTGAATACAGGGCATCTGCCTAAGTATGCACTAGATGGGCAAATTCAGTGCCACAACCCTCATCTGCAAATCCCCAATTACTAAGTGATAAAAAATTGGATTGGTGCCTGAAAACACCTTAACAATGTTTTGTGACTTTTATTTTCCTTCAGAGTAACTATGAAGGTGTACTGCACCTTACAAGAATGACATTATGTTTAATAAATAATTGTAAACTAAAATGTTATATCACACATAACTAAAACAACACTAACATGCTCTCGGACAAGTTTTGTTACTTAAGCAGTAAAACAGTTAAATAGTCAGGGCTACCCAATTGCTTTCCAAACACTATCTATATTTTAGGAGGTGCCAGCCCCAGACCATATAACCTGCCAGAAGTTTTATAGGCAAAACGTTAGGTGATAATGTATTGATGTCTTACATTTTACACAAAGCCTACTGCCTTCAGGGTTAGACAGCAAGTTCAGCGCTGACTAACAGGGTAATAAAAAAGCCCACAACAGAAAACAGCTTTATGGCCCTCTGTTGACTAGGGCTTTTCATTATATTATCCTACCTCAGACATCGGCAGATCTCTGCGAATTCAGTGAGACCTTATGAAATTCCATTAGTTTCAAACTGCACTTTACATACAGACTTTTCTGAATATTCTTGTTTCTAAAGGCATGGTCTCAGAAAATGATAGATCTGCAGCAATTACTGCAGCTGATAACATAACAAAATCATTAATGAATAGCTTATTCTCAGAGTATAACATTTTTAAGTTGTGAAATATAATTTTTTCTATTTATTCAAACAAATTGTATCTTTGTTAAAATCTCTCTCTTTACACACACACACACACACACACACACACACACACACACAAACACACACACACACACACACACACACACACACACATATATATAATGTATATATACACAGTATACAGATATACAGATATATACAAATGAAATAGGATTGTGTGGCATAGCTGTGTTGTATTACATAGGTGCATTGAAAAAGGTTTTGTTTTTTTGTTATTTGTGAAGATTTAGTTGGCTGCCTTATTGGAATGTAATGCCTGTTTGTCTAAGCTAATTTATGGCCTTAGCTTTAAAGGGGGTTTGTATTGGGTGGACTTAGCAATCATTTCATTCACATGACAATTGTTCCTATTTAAAGTCTAGTATACGGCTGGTAGTGCTTCCATAGAAGTGCTGACATTAAAGTGTTATTATAATATTAGCGTTATACCTGCGTTAAACCGAAGACAAACAGAGGGGAAACAACAACACACCAAAACTATGACATATGGACTGCCTTAATGACTCAAAAGTATGTAATTCATCCTATGCATATTATCTGTCTTTAAAACCAAGAAAAAACATCCCCAATCTGCTCACTACAGTTCTCTATTATGCAAACTCATGTATGTTTTTGATGTAATGAATTGCTTGTAATTGGCATTGCATGTGTGGGGAAGTTGTTCAGTGAAACAGTTTATTACTGCATGCTGTCTGGTGTTTACCTCCTTTGACCATTTGGCTATTGTGGACAGGTGTACTATATCTTTACATTTAGTGAGGTGTAGTCGTGGTGTAAAGGACAGAGTGTGATTCCTGATTAGTGAAAAAAAAATTCCAAACACTGAACAACATCACCAAACAGGTAATTTCAACTTTAAACTTGACATTTATTTTGTACTGTCTGAACATGGCTACTAGTAACAGATGCACAGACAAAATTCTTAAAGCTATGTGTGCAAATGCTAGGAGCTTAGGAGACAAAATTCCAGAGCTAATTGCGATAATGACAAGGGATAACCTTGATATTGTCGCAATTACTGAGTCATGGTGCAATGAGAATCATGACTGGGACATAGCTATACCAGGATACAATTTATTTAGGAAGGATAGAATGGGAAGAATAGGAGGAGGGGTAGCAATGTATGTGAAAAAAAACATAAATGCTACTTTAATACAAAATGTTGAGGACAAAACTGAGGCCCTTTGGGTCACCACAGAAACCAGGGAGAAGGACATCATTTGCATTGGGGGATCTATAGACCACCAGGCCAGGGGCAGGATTTGGACAGGAACCTATTGTTGGACATCTCTAAAATGGCTTTAAAGGGAGAAGTCATAATCATGGAAGACTTTAATTTACCTGATGTAAATTGGGAGGGGTCCTTTGCAAGTTCAGCTACAAGTGGTAAATTTCTAAATTCCTTACAGGGAGCATCTCTCAAGCAATTGGTGAGGGAGCCCACTCGCAAAGACTCAATATTAGATTTAATTCTTACAAATGGTGACAGGATATCAAACATATATGTGGGTGAGCACCTGGGATCCAGTGATCATCAAGCAGTATGGTTTAGTAGAAGAAGGGCAACTAAAATGGTGCATGGCCTACATCACAAAACTTACCCGGAAAGGCTAAAAGATCTTAACATGTATAGTATGGAGGAGAAACTTTCAAATATACCAAAGGTTTTTTCAAAGTTCAGGAGGGAAACATTCTTCAAAGGAAGAGAAGTATTAGAACTCGAGGACATACACTGAAACTGGAGGGAGGCAGGTTCAGGGGAAATTTAAGGAAAAATTACTTCACAGAAAGGGTAGTGGACAAGTGGAATAGCCTCCCATCAGAGGTGGTAGAGGCTAAGACTGTAGCACAATTTAAACATGCTTGGGATAGGCATATGAATATCCTTACAAATAATTAAGGTTCAAAAAGGGTTGAGATTACCTAAAGGATAAAAATTAAAAGGGGCAGACTAGATGGGCCAAGTGGTTCTTATCTGCCGTCAAATTCTATGATTCTATGTTTCTATATGGATACATATACTGTGTGTGTGTGTATCTGTGTATCTGTGTATATATATATATATATATATATATATATAAATACACACACACACACACACACACACATATATATATATATATATATATATATATATATATAACTAGGAAAACTGTCTATGATTATTCTTACCTCTCAGAGACAATATTGCTGTGATACCTATTACTCTGCTGCTTCTGCAATTTTTTTTTTTAATTGTTGCAATATAGAGTTTTTTTGGGGCAATGTCACAAAATCATTTGTATTGCTGGAAAGTAGTTCTTAATAAATAGACCCTTCAAAGATTAATGCAGGTGACTATACTGTATATACAGGGTGTTTATAAAAAGGTAACTTTATTTATAAAACTTTATTTTATCATCACACATTACTCTTGGCGCTGCAGAGTCTGCTGGAATGACCTTTATTATGATTAGCCATGGACCCTCTTATGATTAGCCACAGAACATTTCCACCAAAGACAGGACAGTTTTATTTGGTGGTGCAGGACTCTGATCTTTGGAAGTTGTTCTGGAACCCAGTTGTTACAAATGTCAGGGAAGGCCCACCGTTCTGTTCTGTCCTGTCCCGTCCCGTAACTTCGGAAATAATGTTACGCACAGCATGCACATTCCTGGATGGCGCTCTCACTCAACATCTGTTGTAACACATAAGATATATAAAAGACACATTCAAGTTTCAGTTACCTTATTTTGAAACACCCTGTATATTATATCTATAAATGTACATATATATATATATATATATATATATATATATATATGCAGAGGTGACGTTCTTCTAGAGAGGGGTATTAATCCATCCACTCTCAATATGGAAAGAACAGGCGGCACTCCAAGGACTTGATGAAAAGTAAGTATATTGTGCAAAAAAATTAAATCAGTGGCATATCTATATTTTGCACAATATACTTACTTTTCATCAATGGAGTGCCGCCTGTTCTTTCCATATTGAGAGTGGATGGATTAATACCCCTCTCTAGAAGAACGTCACCTCTGCATATTTTATAGTAAGAAGGCACCGGGGCAGTTGCTTAAACAGAGGGAGTGCCGACCATACCAGTTTTGTATATATATATATATATATATATATATATTACACTGAGAGCCCAGCACTCACCTTACTAAGCTCATTCACCTCTATACACCAGAACATAAATAAATTATGGGGTTTTAGTTCATGGATTGTACAAAAGGGACCAAAACATCAGCCAGAAAGCATAGGAGCTGAGAAGTGGTCTGTGGTCACCACCTGCAGAACAACTCCTTTATTGGGGTTGTCTTGCTAATTGCCTATAAATTTCCACCTGTTGTCTATTCCATTTGCACAACAGCATGTGAAATTGATTGTCAATCAGTGTTGCTTCCTAAGTGGACAGTTTGATTTCACAGAAGTGTGATTGACTTGGAGTTACATTGTGTTGTTTAAGTGTTCCCTTTATTTTTTTGAGCAGTGTATATATGTATATATATATATATATATGTACACAAGTAGAAATACTTTTTTCCTGCGCTGAAAAAAGTGGTATCTAAGCTGCACCCCTAAAAAAATCTCCTGTTGTTGAGACCGATAATAATAATAATCGGTTTACAAAGTTTGAAGGGGGTGCTATTTTCTAAAAGATGGTAATAGATTTTAAACAATTACTTAATATACATATATATATATGAGATAATGTTGAGATACTTAGTCTCTGCGCAAACAGTCCGAATGTTTCCAGAGTTAGTTCCTCTCCTGCTTTTAAAACTCCTCCATGTGCCGCTACATCCAGCTCCAAGCCAATGGAGCAGAAAGGTATTGTTGCTAGGAAATTAGGAGAGCGCACTGGTAAGTTAAAATGAAATATCTTTCCAGCAGCTGACGTCACAACGTCCACGGTGTGTAACCACTCCCAACGCGTTTCAACCAATAGTGGTCCCCTGACGAAGACCACTATTGGTTGAAACGCGTTAGGTGTGGTTACACACCGTGGACGTTGTGACGTTAGCTGCTGGAACCAGAGCCAGTGCAGTGCTATCAGTGAGACGGAGCAGAGCCGTGACGGTTTTTAAATACATGCTGTGTTTGTCTTCTAAAATTGAGATGTACGTTACTACTACATTTTATTCATAAAGATATTACATTTTAACTTACCAGTGCGCTCTCCTAATTTCCTAGCATATATATATATATATATATATATATATATACGTATGGTATAATGGTTAGCATTATTGCCTCACAGCACTGAGGTCATGGGTTCGATTCCCACCATGGCCCAAACTGTGCAGAGTTTGTATATTCTCCCCGTACTTGCGTGGGTTTCCTCCGGGTACTCTGGTTTCCTCCCACAATCCAAAAATATACTGGTAGGTTAATTGGCTCCCAACTAAATTAACCCTAGTGAATGTGTGTGTACATGTGGTGGTGAATCTAGATTATAAACTCCACTGGGGCAGGTACTGATGTGAATGGGCAAATATTCTCTGTAAAAGCGCTGCGGAATATGTGTGCACTATATAAATAACTGGTAATAAATAAATAAATACTTGAATAATTGCTCATTTGTCTGTATCAAAGGCCCATACAATTCATAAAAATCTGTTATTATAGACACCCTTAAACAGTTAAAAAAAACTTGTTATGACCACAATTTATTAAAAATAGTACTTTTACAGAATATAAAATCATTTAAAATTCACCCTTTTATGGACATGATTTTTACAGTTGCTGCTCAAAAGTTTATCTTAAAAAAAATTAGGAGGTAATTCAGATCTGATCACTGCTGTGCGTTTTTGCGCAGCGGGCGATCAGGTCCGAAATGCGTGTGCGTATGCACTGCAATGCGCAGATGCGGTGGACAGCTACAACTGGAATCGCCGGTCAGCGACGGGATGGTGCGAAGGATCCATTTGCACGGGCGTTTGCAAGGTGATTGACAGGAAGAGTCCGTTTGTTGGTGGCAACTGACCGTTTACAGGGAATGTCCGGAGAAACGCAGGCGTGTCCAAGTGTTATGAGGGAGGGTGTCTGACGTCAGCTCCGGCCCCGAACAGCAGGATTCAATCGCACTGGAAGAGTAAGTCCCGGGTTGCGCAGAGACTGCACAAACTGATTTTTATCAGCTCTGCTAACACATAGGATCGCACACTTGCACAGTGAAAATACACTCCCCCTGTAGGCGGCGACTATCTGATTGCAGGACAGCAAAAAACGCAGGCCAGTGATCAGATCTGAATTACCCTCTGAACCCTACGTGTTTATTCTGACAACACTTCTTCAGGGGTTATCCTTTACTTTGAAGGTTATACAACATACATAAATCTTCGAAAAATAATGAAATATGAGCAAGGAATGGATACTGCTTAATCCATAGAGGAAGAGCCTGAATACACCGAGACTGATTTTGTGGTGAATTTGTCTGAATTTTACTTTTCCTGGGGTTTTTGATTTTGCCACCTTAAGCCTTTATTTTAACACATCAGTTTATACAATAAGACCTATAAAAGGTATGTTTTATGCACCAAAAGACCATTGTGATCCTGATCTTATTGAGGGAATTATCGATCCAATCCTTGCTGATATTTTCTGAATTTTAGAAGATTTATGTATGTTGAATAACCTTCAAAGTAAAGGCATACTTGCCTACCTGACCCTCTCCATGAGGGAGAAAATGCTCTGTTCCTGGACTTTCCTGGTAATGTATGATTGCCATCACCTGTGGTGAAACATCTTTCTTATCAATTAACTAGCTCACCACAGGTGATGGCAATCATATATTACCAGGAAAGTCCAGGAACAGAGCATTTTCTCCCTCATGGAGAGGGTCAGGCAGGCAAGTATGAGTAAAGGATAACCCCTGAAGAAGTCTTGTCACACAAAACACATAGGGTTACGTTTTTTAAGATCCACTTTGGAGCAAGCAACTGAAAAACCATGGGGGTCATTCCGAGTTGATCGTAGCTGTGCTAAATTTAGCACGGCTACGATCAGGGTCACAGACATGCGGGGGGATGCCCAGCACAGGGCTAGTCCGCCCCACATGTATGCCCGCCCCTCCCCCGCACAAGTACAAAAGCATCGCACAGCGGCGATGCTTTTGTACTTGTGGAGTAACTCCCGACCAGCGCAGCTCCGGTGGCTGGCCAGGAGTTGATCGTCGCTGCTCCTGGTCACAGCGGCTGCGTGTGACATCACACAGCCGCTATGGCCCGCCCCCGCACGGTCCGGCCACGCCAGCTTTGGCCGGACCGTGCCCACAAAATGGTGGCCAAATGCCGCCGTTCTGCCCCCCCACGCCCAGCGACCGCCTCTGCCTGTCAATCAGGCAGAGGCGATCGTAGCACTCCGACGGCCTTCGGCCTTCTGGCATGCGCAGTTCTGACCCAATTGCACCGCTGCGATAAACTGCAGTGTGCGATCGGGTCAGAATGACTCCCCATGTCCCTAAAAGAGTGAATTACATTTGTGCAAAAGTGAAAAAATGTTGATGAATTACCAAACTGTATATGATTTTATACTTTTTAGAAGTACTTTTTTTTTTTTAAATTGTTTAAGGGTTTCTATAATAACAGATTTGTATTACTTGTATGGGTCTTACAAACAAATGAGCAAGTATACCAAGTAACTGATTAAAATGTATTAAAATCCAAGGGCGTAGCTACCATAGCTGCAGGGAGTGCAGCTGCTATGGGGCCCAGAGCTGAGAGGGGCCTGCCTTCCCTGTCACAGTTGCATGTGTTATACATATTTTTCACCACTGGGTTTTACATAGAGGCCCTTGCAAACTTTTACTTTGGGGCCTATAATATGTACAATTACACCACTGGTCCTGCTTATGGTAATTTGGTATAAAAAGAACTGAAAGGTCTTTATAATGTTACACAATGTGAATTGGGACACGGTTATGTGGCATAAAAAAAAGTGGAGGTACTATAGTGTGGCACAATATGAACTTTGGACATTGCATGTCATAATGTAAATTGAGGATATTGTGCTGCATAATATGTACTGGCAGACCTACAATGTGAGATAATGTGCACTAGGGCACTATTATGGTTCATAAAAGAAACTAAGGCACTACTATGGGGCATAACAGTAACTAAGGCACTACTATGGTTTAGAAAATGAACTAGGGCACTATTATAGGGCATACAATTAACAACTGCTGCAGAGAGGTGTCTCTCTAGAAGTATTGGGACAGGGGCCTCTCCAAATTGTTGCAATGGGACCCACAAAGTTCTGGCTACGCCCCTGTTAAAATCTTTCAGTTTAATATAACCTAAGACTTTAATATACATAAGAAAATAGCACCCCTTAAAATATTGTTATATATATAGATATTTTAGAGGTATGCGTCGGGCAATTTTTCGTTTTGGATCTAGATCTCCTTCGTGTTTTGGATCTGGATTGGGTTTTGCCAATACCGCCCTTTCGGGTTTTTGTTTTGGATCTGGATATTTTGTCTTTGAAAAAAATCATAAAAACAGTTAAAATTATGTAATGGTGTTTTTGTTCCTACAGTATTGTTAACCTCAATAACATTCATTTCCACACATTTCCAGTCTATTTCGAACACCTGACAGCTCAACCTATTGTTTTCATCCAGTTTAGGTCAAAAGGTTCCACCGAGGTAGCTGGATGACTAAGCTAAGTGACAGAAGTGGGCGACACTTACACGTGGCAGATCTAGGAGTTGCACTGCAGCGGCAGACAGGATATCGGTTTTATAAAAAAAATACTTTAAAGCGCACATAATGTAAAGAAGTGGTGCAAGATGGAATTGTCCTTGGGCCCTCCCACCCTATCCTTATGTTGTATAAACAACAGGGCATGCAAAGTTTAAAAAAACAATAATTTCAGCAACAGGGACTGTCACTTATGGCTGAAATGATTGGTTTGTTTGGACCCCCACAAAACAAGCTGTCAATGGGCAGTGCACAAAGTGGCTTTAGTACTTTAAATAGGCACAATGTCGTCATCAGCACCTGAATCCCCATCAGTGTGTACATCCTCTTTTTCACAGATTATTAATTTATCCCCGCTGGAATCCACCATCACAGTTCACTCTGTATTTTTGGAGGTAATTGCTGGTAAAGGTCTTCCTCGTGGAATTTGTAATTAATTTTGATGGACATCATCTTTTCCACATTTTGGGGAAGTAACCTCCTACGTCAACTGCTGACGAGTTTCCCGACTGCGCTAAAAACTCTTTCTGAGTACACACTGGAGGGTGAGCAACCCAAGTAAAACAAAGCCAGTTTGTGCAAGGGCCTCCAAATTGCCTCTTTTTCCTGCCAGTATTGAAATGGACTGTCTGACATGCCTATTTGGATGATATCACTGAAATAATCATCAACCATTCTTTCAATGGTGACATCATCATATGCAGTGACAGTAGACATGTCAGTAATTGTAGGCAGCTCCTTCAGTCCGGACCAGATGTCAAAAATCTTTCCTGAGTGAAGTTCATTATCGTCAGTGGGTCTCTTTGGGAAAAAAAAAATTTTTCCTTGCAGCCGCAATTGCCGGGGAAAATGAAAGAGGAGATGTTGCCGTGTCACATTCCGCTTGAGCTGACAATTTTTTCACCAACAGCTCTTTGCATCTCTGCAGATTTGTGCCCATTGGAAAGAAAGACACAACGTATGAACTTTAACCTAGGATCAAGTACAGTCGCCAAAATATAGTGATCTGATTTCAAGAGATTGATGACCCTTGAATCCCTGTAAAGCGAATGAAGGGCATCATCTACAAGCCCACATACTGAGCAAAATGTCTCCATTTCAGCTCCTCCTTCACTTTGTCTAGCTGCTTTTGCAAAAGCCTGATGAGGGTAATGACTTGACTCAACCTGGCAGTGTCTGAAGTAACTTCACATGTGGCAACTTCAAAGGGTTTGAGAACCTTGCACAACATGGAAATTATTCTCCACTGCACTTAACTCAGGTGCATTCCTGTTGCTTTCCCTATGTCACAGATAGATGTGTAGGCTTGAATGGCCTTTTGCTGCTCCTCCATCCACTGAAGCATATAAAGGGTAGAATTCCACCTCGTTACTACCTCTTGCGTTAAATGATGGCAGGGCAAATTTAAGAGTGTTTGCTAGCACTCCAGTCTTCAACATGCAGTTGCTGAATGTCGAAAATTTCCTGAAATTTTTCAGGCCACCGACAGCATCTCCTGCATGCCCCTGTCATTTAAAAAAAAAAATCTGCACCACCAAATTAATTGTGTGAGCAAAACATGGGACGTACATCCCAGATGTAATGCTTTCACAGTATTGCTGGCATTGTCAGATATCACAAATATCCAGGAGAGTCCAAGTGGGGTAAGCCATTTTGCAATGATTTCTCTGAATTTTTCTAACAGGTTCTCAGCGGTGTGCCTCTTACTGAAACCGGTGATACACAGCATATCCTGCCTCTAAATGAGTTGACATTGGACACCACATAAGTGTACCGCGTCCCCTCGCTTGGCTCTCTGTGCTCGCCATGCTTCGGGCACGTTGCCTCACTGCGCTCGGCACACTATTATATTCCCCCTCCAGGTCCACTGGGATGGTACAGTATGAACAAGTCAGTTTCAATGAAAAAAATGATGAAAAACTCATGTCGGTATTTTGACTTGTCTGCATTTTACATGTCGGTATTTTGTCCATGTAGGGATTTTGACCTCGTTGGGATTTTGACCGTCGGTCAATTGCTGTCAGGATTTTGACCGTCGGGATTTTGATTGGAGGTAAATTGACTGCATCCCCTATAGTGACATCCTCAATCTCAATGTCAGCATATTGACTGGTGCTGCTCCTCCCAACACTTGCAGAGGGCGTACAAATGGTGTAAAGAGCCTCCTCTTCCTGTACATTATTGAAAAGGTCAGGCTTATACATTGCAACCGCGGACACACTTGGACTCTCCTCGGGGATTGGTGATATTTCTAAATGCACAGTTAGTTCCTGTACCTTAACAAGTTTCATTTTTTAACTCTTGTACAGGGAGGATGGCTTACAACATCATCATGAGACGCAGAACTACCAGTCATAAACACAGGCCAAGGCCTTAGCCGTTCCTTGCCACTTTGTGTAGTAAATGGCATATTGCCAATTTTATTTGTCACCGTTTGATTTTACATGCCCTCTACGCCATTGGGCATTGACCTTAGCTGATGACGTAGACGGACTTGCATTGTCATGAATAATGGCAACAGCTTCAGCACTAGTAGTAGTAAGTGGTTCTTGATCTTTCACTTGTTTGTCCTCCATTTCTATCAACACAAAGTGGGGTAAAGCAATAGTGTAGCAGTGAATGGTGGGGTGCAGCAACTGTAAAGGTGAATGGTAACACGATGTGAACCGGAAGTGGAAGTGCCACATGCACACGAGTGCATGCACGAAGAGAGCCAGGTGATTGTGGGTGCTGGGGAAAAGCCGCCAAGAGCGGGAAGCCAGAGCGGGATAGGAGCCACAGCCAGGTACCGGGGCACTCCATATTGACATCAGAGCACACAGAGATGCTGTAGGGAGTGAGTGTGCAAACGCAGGACAGAGTCGGGTGCCAGGAGCAAGCTGCAGGGAAGGTGCTGGGAGCAAAGTGCTGTGACAGAGCCGGGTCCCGGGAGTAGGCTGCTGATAACAAGGAAAACAACGCACCAGAAGCGGGACAGTGGTGCCGGGAGTCCAGAATGAAGCCTTCACAAGGGCAGTGATGACCAGTAAACCAGTGAGTGGGTACTGCAGCAGAAGGTCCAGACTCCCCCCGGTGTATCATTATCATTACTGTATTGTCTTTTGCATTGATACATTATTACACATTGTATTATCTATTACTGCTTTGTTGTTATACAGGCTGAGTATCCCTTATCCAAAATGCTTGGGACCAGAGGTATTTTGGATATGGGATTTTTCCGTATTTTGGAATAATTGCATACCATAATGAGATATCATGGTGATGGGACCCAAGTCTAAGCACAGAATACACTTATGTTTCATATACACCTTATACACACAGCCTGAAGGTCATTTTAGCCAATATTTTTTATAACTTTGTACGTTAAACAAAGTGTGTATACATTCACACAATTCATTTATGTTTCATATACACCTTATACACACAGCCTGAAGGTCATTTAATACAATATTTTTAATAACTTTGTATTAAACAAAGTTTGTGTACATTGAGCCATCAAAAAACAAAGGTTTCACTATCTCACTCTCACTCAAAAAAGTCCGTATTTCGGAATATTCCGTATTTCGGAATATTTGGATGTGGGATACTCAACCTGTATATTGTTTCTCTTCACAGCTAGGCTTTAGTACCGTATTGTAGTGCATTGTTTGTATTGTTATTCTGAAGGTAACAGGGAATTAGACTTTACAAGCAATATGGGTCCATGATTGAGAATCTTACTCAGCATCGCGCAAGATGTATGCACACCTGGAGCAACTGTCCCAGTGTGAATACATCTGCACGAGGTGTGTGCGAATGGCTGCCCTGGAAGCCCAGGTAACTGATCTATAGGTTACAAGACTGAGGGATATTCACAATTTCAAGCAAAGCTTAGAAAGAATGGTGGAGGAGTTGCAGGAGGTGACACCGGTAGACGAGGACAACTAGGTAGACAGCTGAGTCACAGTTAAAATTAAGAAAAAGAGCGGGAGGCAGAACATCGCTAAACTACCAAACCCCAACAACCCCGATTGAATGAAAATTACGCGGATGGCAGTGAAGAAATTACGGAGCTGGAAGATTCTGTTCCCTCTAGCAACCAAAGGAGCGGTCCCTCCGGCACAGATGGGATAAAAGAAAGCAAGGTAACTAGTCAGATTGTGGTGGTAGGGGATTCTATTATTAGGAATAGAGATGGCAATCTGCTACCGGGACCATGATCGCCATACAGTCTGTTGATCCCGGGTGCACAGGGTATGACACATTGCAGACTGGGTAGAAAGATTGTTGGGAGGGGCTGGGAATGACCCGGCGGTCTTGGTGTACGTTAGCACCAACGACAAAGTTAGTGGTAGGTGGGATGTTCTTAAGAAAAACTATAGGGACTTAGGCCAGAAACTTAAGGCAAGGACATCTAAGGTAATAGTCTCTGAAATATTACCTGTGCCACGCGCTAGCCAAGGAAGACAGAGGGCAATTAGGGAGGTAAATGTGTGGCTTAGAGACTGGTGTAGGAAAGAGGGTTTTGTGTTCCTAGAACACTGGGCAGACTCCTCATTCAGGCGCCATCTTTTTTGTCACGATGGATTGCACCTAAATGAGGAGAGGGCAGCAGTGCTGGGGGGAAGGATGGTTAGAAAGCTGTAGGAGATTTTAAACTAGGTGCCTGGGGGGAGGGTTTAGCTAGAAACTACGGGTCAGGTAGTGAGAATAGTAAGGATGGAGGTAGTGAGCTGAATGTGGGTGGAGAAGGGGGTGGAAAGAGCAGCCGGCAAGCGTATTACCAAGGGTACTACCAAAACAATACTTATCGATGAATATGGATCACCAATAATGCATATAGATAATGATGTTCATAGCATAAGAGAGAACTCTTATCTTAATTGTAGGTATGTAAACGCTAGAAGCCTTACAGGGAAAAAGGGGGTACTAGAAGTCCAAGCAGCAAACAAACAGTATGATATTATAGTTATTACTGAAACTTGGTGGGACGAATCTCATGACTGGACAGTTAATCTGAAGGGTAATACGCTGTTCAGGAGAAACAGATTAAATACACGGGGTGGAGGGGTATGTCTTTATGTAAAGCCGCTTTTAAAACCTGATATATGGGAAGACATTTGCGAGGGGACTGTAAATACTGTGGAGACTTTATGGGTAGAAATTGCAATGGGGGAAAGGGAACTAAAAAGCTACTAATAGGAATATGCTACAAGCCGCCTGCTATTTATGTGTCTGATGAGGAACTGTTACTGAAGCAAACTGAAAAAGCGTCAGGATTAGGAGACGTAATAGTGTTGGGAGATTTTAACTATCCAGAGATTAATTGGACAAATAATTAATGTAATACTGCTAGGGGTAATAGATTTCTAAACACACTAAATGATGACTACTTCAACTAATCGAGGAACCAACTAGAAACAATGCAATCTTAGACTTGGTATTAACAAACAATGGGGAATTAATATCAAATATTATAGTAGGGGAGCCCATGGGAAACAGCGACCACAATATGGTCACATTCAATATCAGTTTTCACAAACAGCCCTATATAGGCTCAACTAAGACTCTAAACTTTAGCAAAGCCAACTTTTACATAATGAGGGAAGCTTTAAGGGACATTGACTGGGAAATTTTGTTTCAAGGCAAGAATACTACGGAGAAATGGGATGTATACTCGAAAGTTACATAGAAACATAGAATTTGACGGCAGATAAGAACCACTTGGCCCATCTAGTCTGCCTCTTTTTTATCCTTTAGGTAATCTCAACCTTTTTTGAACCTTAATTCTTTTTAAGGCTATTCATATGCCTATCCCAAGCATGTTTAAATTGCTCTACAGTCTTAGCCTCTACCACTTCCGATGCAAGGCTATTCCACTTGTCCACTACCCTTTCTGTGAAGTAGTTTTTCCTTAAATTTCCCCTGAACCTGCCTCCCTCCAGTTTCAGTGTATGTCCTCGAGTTCTAATACTCCTCTTCCTTTGAAGAATGTTTCCCTCCTGAACTTTGTTAAAACCCTTGGTATATTTGAAAGTTTCTATCATGTCCCCTCTTTCCCTTCTCTCCTCCAAACTATACATGGTAAGATCTTTTAGCCTTTCCAGGTAAGTTTTGTGATGTAGGCCATGCACCATTTTAGTTGAACTTCTTTGTACACTCTCTAATGTATTTATATCCTTCTGGAGATATGGTCTCCAGAACTGGACACAGTATTCAAGATGAGGCCATACCAATGACCTATACAGTGGCATTATTACTTCTTTTTTCCTGCTACTGATTCCTCTCCCTATGCAACCAAGCATCTAACTTGCCTTTCGCATTGCTTTGTTGCATTGCTTTCCTGCTTTTAAGTCACTTGAAATAGTGACTCCTGAATCCCTTTCCTCTTCAGTAGTTTCCATTATAGTACCCTTGATACTATATTTAGCCTTTGGGTTTTTGAGACCCAAGTGCATGATTTTGCATTTTTTAGCATTAAACTCATTCCCATGGGCAGCAAACAAAAGAGTATTAATTCCAAACCAATGTGGCTTAACAAAAATATTAAGGACCTAATGGCCAAAAAGAGGCGAGCATTCAAAAAGTATAAATTGGACGGTAAGGAGGAGTCATTCCAGTACTATAAGGATTGTAACAAAATATGCAAATGAGAAATCAGAGCGTCTAAAATAGAAACGGAAAAGCTAATAGCAAGGGATAGTAAATCAAACACAAAAAAGTTTTTTTTTTAAAGTCTTATAGATTTTATTGTGAAGAGTAGTATATACACACTGACAAATTACACTACGAAAAATGACAAGTACCAGAGCAATACAGAAAAGAAAAGTGAGGTAACAATGCACGAAGGTAACCAAGTGGCAGAAACACAGCCGTGGCTAATATATAAAGCAAATAACAGTATACAGAAATAAAACTGTATTGAGAGTCATCGTCGACTACATAAACTCAGATGTCTTAGACATCCAATGAGGAAAAACGCACATAAGTATAAATGTCAAATAAAAATCTGAGTATTGTCAGTGGAGCGAGAAAAGATAATAGGGTAAAGAGAGGAGAGATGGGAAAAAGATTGTTGTATGGGGTAAAAGGGGGTGGAGGGTGATTAGAACCTCCTAATGAATCGGGACAGGTGGGAGAAAAACAAATAGGGGTAATAATGCAAATGCTCATATACCCAGGTCTAAAATTAACCAAGACCTGGGAGAAGAGTATTATGAAATCTAAACCAGGGGAGCCAGATGGGGTGAAATTGTTTCACTGTGTTGTTCTGTAAACTCGTAATATATTCCATTTTGTTAATAAACCATATTCTATTTGGGCGCATCAGAGATTTTCCAGTTACGGGCAATTTGATATCTAGCTGCACAAAATACATGAAGAACCAGTTTGTTGGAATCTTTAGAGGCATGATCTATAGGAGCACAAAGGAGTAGGTTAGGAGGGAGGCGTTCAGAGAGGTCAACTAAGAGGGCTAGAAGGCGATGGACCATGTTTCAATTACGGGGCAAGTCCATCACACATGATAAAAGGAACCTATCTGTCCACAGTTTCTCCAACACAAAGCAGAGGTGTTAGGGTAGATGCGGTGCAGCTGCTCCGGTACTAGACACCAACGCGTGTAAACTTTGTATGAGTTTTTATGTATAGCAACACTAATAGAGCATTTAAATACTACCAAGTGAATTGCGTCCCAAACCTCATCCTCTAACCGTCGCCCAATGTCCCGTTCGTTAGGCTCCAGGAGGGGAGATTTCCATGCCAAAACAGATTGATGGAGGACAGAGAGTGCACCTTTGTCAGTAGAGTTATATAAGCATAATCTCTCCATGGAGGAAGGAAAAGGCAGTGGGTATGAGAGGCGTAGCGAGTGAATAAAATGACGGATTTGCAAGTACTGAAAGTATAGGGAATTAGGGATACCATGTTCATCCTGCAAGTCAGCAAATTATTTGATAGTATGAGTACTCGTGACATGGAAAACTCTTGTAATGCCTGCTGAAATCCAAAATCCAGGAAAGGGCTATTGCAAGGGAGAGCCCCGGGGTGAAAGGATTATTCCAAAGGGGAGTAGTTAGAGACGGATTTGAAGACAGCTCTAGTCTCGTGTTGAGAGATTCCCAACTGCGAAGCGTGAACTTAACAGTACGGGAAGAAGAATTAACTTGTGGATAGAGCTTACGGGGTAACCATGGCAGAAAGGAAATTGAGTGGATGCCTATTAAGTCACTCTCCAGATCGACCCATCTCTTGACGTACCGCAGAGCATGCCAGGCTATTAACTGACTTAACTGAGTAGCATGAAAATAATGTTGAAGGATGGAAAGCCCGAGACCCTTATTTTGAGAGTGTTTAGCTAAAATATCTTGCCTAATTCATGGATTTTTGTGGTTCCAAATAAATTTACAGAATGCAGTTTGAAGGGTATGGAGAGTGTGTGAAGGGATTTGAATTGGGAGGGTTTGGAACAAATACAGAAGCTTAGGAAGTGCGTTCATTTTTATGGCGTGAATACTGCCTATCCACGATAGAAAATAGGATTCCAAGCATTGAAGATCTTGGAGAATTAATTTAAAAAGAGGGGCATAATTAGTACGATAGAGAGAGTCATAAGATTTGGTCAGGTGGACTCCCAAATATATAAGCGAGTCTTTACACCAAGAGTCAAAATTTGATTGCAATAGAGTTTTAGTGGCCCGAGGAATGTGAAGAGATAAGGCTTCCGACTTAGTCGGATTCATTTTGTACCCCGAAAGATTACAATACATTGAAAGTTCACGAATAGGTTTGGGAGGGAAATGAGTGGATTACATAGTGTAAGGAGTATATCGTCGGCGAATAGAGACAAGGTATATTGGGAGCGATTAACAGAGATACCAGTAATATCCAGGTTGTCCCGTATGTGGCTTGCGAGAGGTTCAATTATGAGCGCAGAAATGAGGGAGGATAGTGGGCACCCCTGCCTAGTTCCATTAGTAATTGGAAAAGATTCAGATAAAAGGCCGTTTGCAAGTACCATAGCTGAGGGATTGTGGTATAAGGATCGTATGGCTTGAAGCAACTTTCCTTGAAAACCAAAGGCCTTCTCCACGTCCAGAGCAAGCACCAGAGAAGGAGTTCTATGAACATTAATATAATGGAAAAATGTCAAAAGTGCGTCTGGTGTTTAGTGCTTGTCTGGACGGGACAAAACCCACTTGATCTGGGTGGATCAGGGAGGGGAGTATAGGATTGAGCCTACTGGTCAAATTTTAGCAAAATTTTTTAGATCTGTGTTCAAAGGTGATATGGGCCGGTAGTTAGATAGAAGTTGTGAGTCTTTGTTGGGTTTTGGGATGATAGTAATTGTGGCCTTTGTAGTTTGGGAATGAAAAGGGGTGCCCTCAAGAATAAGGTTAAACACTGTAGAAAGATGAGGAATTAAAGAAGATTGGAAGGTCTTATAGTGTGACATAGGGAAGCCATCCGGGCCTGGCGCTTTAGAAAGCTTTTGTGTTCGAAGAGCTAAATGTATTTCCTCCTAAGTTATGGGCCTATCTAGACCAAGAGACATCTCCGAGTCTATGCGAGAGACATTACATGAAGAGAGATAAGTGGAGATAGACGGGTCGGTAGGAGCCACCTGTTCCAAGGAGCATGAGAGATTGTAGAGCCTATCATAATATTCTTTAAACAAAGAGTTGATAGCAATCGGGTTATACTGCAAAGACCCTGAGTCGTCCTTAATAGCTGAAATGGCTGTCAATGCTCTCTGAGCTTTTATTATATTAGCTAGTAGGGTGTCAGCCTTCTTACTCTTTTCGTAAAATTTCTGTTTGAGCCAGCGGAGAGCCTTCTTGGTCCTTTCAGAAAGAAGCAGGTTAAGGGCCGCACTCCCAGTCAGAAGTTGAGTGTAAAGAGCATGTGAGGAGTGTTGTTTATGGTGAGTTTCCAAAGTGTGGACCTCCTCTGTGAGAGAAGCCAAATTTGAGCTTGTGTTCTTTATTTCTCTGGGAGGCATAACTGATGATGTGGCCCCGGATAACTGCTTTGTGTGCTTTCCAAACTAAAGGAGTACATGAGGAATTGGAAATGTTTAAAGAAAAATAATTAGTGATAGCTGATGTAATTTTTTCTTGAAACTGTGGGATTTTCAGCAGAGTTTTGTTTAAACACCAAGAAGGACAGGATGTGTGCGTGTCCAAATAATCAAAAGTGGCAGTTAAAACGGAGTGGTCCGACCATGTGTTAGTGATAATAGAAGAACCTGAGATATGCTTAGCGGCCAAGGTACAGCAGAGAAAAAGGTCAATGCGGGAATAAGATTGATGTGGAGCTGAATAGAAAGTGAAGTCTCTGGATGAAGAGTTTAGGGCTCACCAGACATCGAAGAGTCTGGATTCTCTGATATGTCTGTTTAAGGAGCCTGTGAAAGCATCGTGCTGTGTGTGGGAAGGGGAAGAGGACTTATCTAATTGGTTATCCAGTACGGCATTGAAATCTCCCCCTAATATCAAATAGCCCTTCCGAAATTTGTCCAGAGCGGAGAAAAAAGAATTGAAAAAGGAGGCCTGGCCAGAATTGGGGGTGTAGACATTGGCTATCGTACAATCTAGATGTCCCAGTTTACCCGTAAGAATAATATATCAGCCATCAGAGTCATTGTGGGCTGAGTGGAGAGTAAATGGAACCTTACTATTATTCATGATCACCACCCCGTTGTGTATAGAGTGGCTGGAAGAATAGTGGACAGTAGAATATCGCTTAGAAATTAAGGTGGGATGTGAGGGAGCTTTTAAGTGGGTCTCCTGGATGAATGGAATCCCTACCTTGAGAGTTTGCAGAGAGCAAAATAAAGAGGAACGCTTCTGCGGGGTATTTAAACCCTTAACATTCATAGAGGCCAAGACTATGGGCATTGTGTAAGGAGATGAGAAGGAAGGAAAAGAAGAAAAAGAAAGATGAAGAGAGAGAGAAAGGGAAAAAAATTGAATAAAAAAAGAGGGGGGGGAGAAAGGATTGGAGAAGGTTCCCAATCCATCAGGGGCGAGGGAAAGAAAGAGCAATAGGAGAGGGGAATCTGTGTGGAAATTCCTCACGACCTGTGGAGGAAAATATACACAAAGTTCAGGTCCTTACGGTCCAAAATGAGGAAGTGGGAAAGGGAATGAGAATATAGAGGGGTCGAACCTGGTGTTGATAATGCAGAAATATCAAACATAAGGAGAAAAGTAAAAAAAGTAGAGGGTCTAGACCCTCCAATGGTTCCATAAGCAAAAATGTATGGATAAAGGGCAAAAAAAAAAAATTGAGGCCATGGAAATCTGAAATGTCTACAGGAGTACAGTAAAACACTAGATAATGAACAGTAGAGAAAAAAAATAAAACATTTGAATCCAAAACAGAAAGACACAATTACTAACTTGTATGCCACAGCGGTGTGTAAGGAGATACCCTCTGAGAAATGCCCCGGAGAAATCTGGACGACCAAACCTCAGTGGGTCCAAACCTCAGTGGGTACAATCTAACAATCAAATATTGTAGGAAGGAATAGAAAGAAGGTCCCCAACATGTCCAAGACACCCACGAGGAGATGTACCTAAATGGAGAAAGATAATATCTGCCAGAGTTCAAAAAGACAGTGGTACTGGTGAATAGCGAACTCTAGACAAGTACCATATCGTCAAAAAGGGATACCTAGCAGGTAGAGGACGAATCTGGGTCTATATACACGAAAAGCACATTGCTAATCAAGGTTTGGAGTAAACTGCAATTATCTGCTGAAGGCCCTAGGAGGGCGAAAAAAACACACAACAAAAATGAAGGGGAGGAATTGTCTACAGAGCTAGGGCACCTTGAGAAAGATGTGAAACAATACATAACATATCTCAAGAGGCAGTCACTAAACAAAATCTACCTGAACATTGAATCAGAACATTGTGGCATATACTTGCAGCATCTAGAACAAAGTCTTCAGAGGAATCCGTCAACAAAGCGTATTCCGAGTTAGTCCTTTGAAGAGGCAGAAGTTGGTGTAGACGCAGAGCCCGAGGTCCCTGCCTTCTCTTGGATTTCTAATAACAATTGTTTTGCCATGAAGATCAACCAGGAGTTTAAAGGGAAATCCCCATCGATAGCGAATTACACACGTGCGAAAAGCAACAGTCAAGTCTCTAAGCTCCCTCCTTTTGACTATAATGATGGGGGCCAGGTCTTCGTAGAATTGCAGCTTGGTGTTTTCAAAGAGAACATGTGGGTTGCCCCTAGTTGGGTCGAGAACCAGTTCTTTATCTTTAAAACTGAGGAAATGCAAAATGACATCTCTAGGGGGTTCACCATCATGTGGTTTGGGTCGGGGAGCCCAATGTGCTCTTTCCAAAGGCAATTCCCGGGTTCCATGGTCCAGTATAAGAAAATAGAACAATTTTTGCAGCTAGGCCTCCAGGTCCTATGGAGGGATACACTCAGGGACATTACGTATCTGGAGGTTATTTCTCCTTTCCTGGATCTCCAGGTCCTCGTATTTAGTGCGTAAATCGGATAAGTCCTGAATAATGGCCCTCATTCCGAGTTGATCGCTCGCAAGGCGAATTTAGCAGAGTTGCTCACGCTAAGCCTACGCCTACTGGGAGTGTATCTTAGCTTCTTAAAATTGCGACCGATGTATTCGCAATATTGCGATTACAAACTACTTAGCAGTTTCAGAGTAGCTTCAGACTTACTCGGCATCTGCGTTCAGTTCAGTGCTTGTCGTTCCTGGTTTGACGTCATAAACACACCCAGCGTTCGCCCAGACACTCCCCCGTTTCTCCGGCCACTCCTGCGTTTTTTCCGGAAACGGTAGCGTTTTTATCCACACGCCCCGAAAACGCTGTGTTTCCGCCCAGTAACACCCATTTCCTGTCAATCACACTACGTTCGCCAGAGCGAAGAAAAAGCCGTGAGTAAAAATACTATCTTCATTGTAAAATTACTTGGCGCAGTCGCAGTGCGAATATTGCGCATGCGTACTAAGCGGAATTTCACTGCGATGCGAAGAAAATTACCGAGCGATCAACTCGGAATGAGGGCCAATATGCTCAATATCCCTGAAGGTCTCATTCTGCACTTTTTGGAGAGAGTCCTGACGGGATTCTAGTTTTGAGGTTCTGGAAGACAGTGATAAGTCCGATCTAATAGAGGTGACTGCCTTGTCCAACTTGGACTCCATAGAATCCTTGAAATCCATTATAAGTGACCGCAGGGCCCTAATGTCTTCCCTGGTAGCAGGGACAGGGGAGGGAGGTGGGTCATCTTTGTCTGGTTGTGAGGGAGGATCTTGCTACAAAGACAATTTGTCGTTTTTATCATTTTTTTAAAAAATGTTGGGAAATGTCACCTCGTGCTCGAGTTTTAGCAGCGGTGTTGGATTTACTCATGGTAAGGCTCCTTATGAGAGTCAATTACACAAAGAATCAGGCAGATGCAAATGGTGGGTTGATTTAAAAATAAAAACCAGAAGGCCCAAAAAAGATATACCACTGGAGGGCAGGACACTGGTCTTGTCAGTGAGACATGGATGGTACAGTTAACCAACTACAGAAGCGTAACATTGGGCAAGGGCCAGGAAGGGGCCATGTTCCCCAGGATTTGCAGTAGATCTCACCACAGTAGCTACCAGTGAATGTTGTTAGATCAGCTTTACTGAGAATATTGCAGCTCTGTCTTTGTTTCAAGCTATTTGGGAGCAGGCTGGGGTGTGTGTGCTACTGGAATCAGAGCCGGGAAAATGGGTGGCAGTAGGAAGGCTTCCCAGCAGGACCCTGGAGCTGAACAGTGTGGTGGTGTCCTCAGAATGGCGGCTCCCCACACTATCCAGGACCACACAACCTCGGTCCCGGTGGCCTCCAGTAGCAAATTGTGGGGCACCGTCCACTGTGGCCTATACACGGGAGGTGGTGCCAGGTGTCAATAGGAGCTGCAGTGAGCACCCTATAATTGTGGTGGCATTTGAGGAAAGCAGATCCTCTTCACAAAGTCCCACAGTCTGCCCACCAAAAAGTTTTTTAAATACATCAACAACAAAAAAATTAAAGAAAAAGTATATAGGCCCTTTAAAAGACAATGTGGGCATCCTAATCAAAGACTATAATGACATAGCTAATAAATAAAACAAGTTTTTCTCATCTGTATTCACAAAAGAGGACCAGATGGTGGGATTGATGCATATCCTCAGCAGTGATAATGTCCCACTGCTAAATGCTTATTTAAGTGAGGAAGCAGTCTGTGAGTGCTAAAAAAAAAATAAGATTACTAAGTTACCTGGTCCCGACAGAATTCACCCAAGGGTTCTCATAGATCTTCTCTCCGAATTAGCAAAACCCCTATATTTAATATTCAAAGACTCACTTACATCAGGCATGGTTCCTAAAGACTAGCGTATAGCGGAAGTAGTGCCAATATATAAAAAGGGAAGTAAATCTGAACCGGGTAATTATAGACCAGTAAGTCTTACATCTATAGTGGGAAAAGTACTGGAAGGTATATTAAGAGATAGAATCCAGGAGATCCTTGAAACCAATAAGTTTATTAATAGGAACCAAAATGGATTTGTGAAGGATAGATCATGTCAAACTAACTTAATAGGCTTTTATGAAACAGTTAGTGTGAACCTAGATCAGGCAAAAGAGGTGGATGTAATCTTTTTAGACTTTGCTAAAGCTTTCAATACAGTGCCTCACATGAGATTATCTACAAATTAAGAGAACTTGGGCTAGGGAGCACAATATGCACTTGGGTTAGAAATTGGTTGGATAAAAGGGAACAGCTAGTGGTAGTAAATGGAAATTTTTCTAAATGGACTGAAGTATTAAGTTGTGTTCCACAAGGGTCTGTACTTGGACCACTATTCAACATTTTCATAAATGATCTAGAAGTAGGTGTAGAGAGCACTGTGTCAATTTTTGCAGACAATATCAAACTGTGTAAGTTTATAGATTCGGAGGGGGATGCTAAGTCTCTTCAAAACGACTTATTTAAACTGGAAACATGGGCAGCAAAATGGAGAAAAAGTTTCAATATAGACAAATGTAAGGTAATGCACTTAGGTAGCAAGAACAAAAATACTACCTACATTCTAAAGGGGGAAATACTAGGGGATTCTGTACTGGAAAATTATTTAGGTGTTCACATAGATAAAAAAAATTAGCAGTAGTACCCAAAGTAGTAATGCAGAAAAAAAGGCAAACAAGGTATTAGAATGCATAAAGCAGGGAATTGAGGCAAGGGATGAGTGTGTTATACTTCCATTATACAAATCACTACTGAGGCCACATCTTGAATACTGTGCACAATTATGAGCACCTTACTACAAAAAGAATATCCTGGAATTAGAAAAGGTTCAGAGATGGGCGACCACATTGATTAAGGGGATGGAGATGCTAGAATATGAGGAAAGGCTTGCTAGGCTAGGCATGTTTACAAAGGAAAAAAGGAACTTAAGGGGGGACATGATTAACATTGACAAATTTATATATACACAGTGCTAGCGGGGGATTTGTTCTTGGTAAGATCATCACAAAGGACACCCGCTTAGGTTAGAGGAGAGGAGATTTCACACACAGAGATGGAAAGGTTTCTTCACAGTAAGTGCAAGACGTATTTGGAATTTCCTGCCTGAGTGAGTAGTAATGGCGGACTCGTCATTACTTTTAGAAGGGGCTAGATCCATTCCTAATGGATAAGGATATACAGGGTTATGGTAGGTAAATCATGCACTATAATAATATTTTTTTTAAAAATTGATTAATGGCTAAACATTCACCACAGTTAAAATTAGTCTTAAAAATATTACAGTGTAAGAGAGCACTAACAGGTTGAACGGGATGGACAAATTCTCTTTTTTCAACCTCAAAAACTATGTTACTATGTTAGTGTCGCACAAATGAGTCAGAAATATGTATTATTTTTTATATCACACACCGGCGGTTACAGTGTTGCATAAATGAGTCAGAAATATATATTATTACACATTGCGGTTTAGCTTTACCGACGGTGTCACACAAATTATTTAGAAATATGTAATATTTTTTTATGTCACACACGGCAATTACAGTGTCGCACAAATAAGACAGAAATATATATATATATTTTTATATCACACACTGTGTTAAAAGTGTCCCACAAATGAGTCAGAAATATATATTATTACACATTGCGGTTTATCTTCACCAACAGTGTTGCACAAATGAGTCAAAAATATGTATTTTTTTATGTCACACACTGCAGTTACAGTGTTGCACAAATAAGTCAGAAATATACATTATTACACACTGTGGTGTAGCTTCACTAACAGTGTCACATAAATGAGTCATATATATATATATATATTAGAGATACAGAAACAAAAGGAGGGGGCACACATAGTGCAAATCACTGTTATTTAAAAAAGGTAAAATACCTTTAACAGATGATCCACATTAACACATAGGATCACTGTGACATAGAATCCACATTAAATGAATGAGACTCATACTGAGGTTCTCACCTGTATGGACTGGTTACCACATGATGTATACAAAGTAAATGCTCCAATCTCTCCCTGCCGGTAAGAGCTGTGCTGCACTGGGAACAGGGACCTCACACTGCCCAAGTGGCTTACAGGACAATGCCACGGCTCATCGGGACATCAACACAGGCAGAAGGCACAGACCGGTGGTCAGCTTGGAGATGGGTACATCTAGCAGGCCGTGCCTCTACTAGTTTCGCATGTAGCTTCGTTAGGAGCCGGTGGCAAGACATTGGATGGAACTAGGGCACCAGATACCGACTCTTCGGTGCAGAATTATTGACTGGATACCGCCATCCGGTATTATAGGTTGGCCGATGGTGGAACGCATATGCGTTCCACGGCTTTATTGTAGTGAACAGTGAGTATTTCCAGATACGGAAGTGATGCGCACTTTCAGAAGTACACTCCGGCAACTGTGGTATGCATGCCGGGCCATTTGGAATGCATGCTGGGGATTGCGCCGTGCCAACATGGGGGGTCATTTAAGAGGCTCCTGGTGAACAGGTATGTTACTTTCACTGCAATAACTCTGCTTTGTTGCTATGTTTGATGGCTTGTTAAGATGAGTAGCTTGACAAAGGTCATTTAGTGACCGAAACATTGCAAATAAATCTGTCTGTATGCAAACCATGTGAAGCCTTGCATCTATTGGTACTGTGAGTATGTCATAAAAACGTCTTAAGCAAATCTATAAAAGGACTTGGAGAGTGCCTATTTCTTGGATATTGTTTATATATATATATATATATATATATATATCACACTGTGCCATTTATATTGTCACACAAATGAGTCAGAAATATACATTATTACACACTGTGGTTTAGCTTCACTGACAATGTTACACAAATGAAATATATATTTTTACACACTGGAATAGCTTCACTGACAGTGTTGCATTAATGAGTCAGAAATATACTGTATATTATTACACACTGCGGTTTAACTTCACCGACAGTGTTGCACAAATGAGTCAGAAATATGTATTATTATTTTTATATCACACACCAGCGGTTACACTGTTGC